>NW_026683197.1:600000-900000 GCF_027579445.1 Ammospiza nelsoni | reverse complement strand
CCCTGGGAAAGTAAATCAGCCTGATGTTAGGCTACTTGCCAAGGAAAAAGCCGTGAAAGCAGCCATGTTGTGGCACTTTTGCACTCCCTTTTGGATGCCTTTCACAGCTCCAGTGTGCCTGGAACTCAGGGCTTCCTGATTTTAAAAATCCTAGCCCTAGGCCGAACCCCAACCCTAAGACGAGAAAGGCAAATCAGCCAGGAATTAGGCATGTCCCCAAGGAAAAAGCTGTGGAGGCAGGCATGTTGTGGTACTTTTGCGCTCTTCTTGGCTAGTCCTTCGCAGCTGCTGTGTTCTTGGAACTCAGGGCTTTCTGGTTAATAGAACCCTTACCCTAGGCGTAACTCAAACCTTAACCCTAGGAAGGAAAATCATCCTATGGTTCGGGATGGTCTCATGGAAATATCAGTGGTGGCAGCCAAGTTGCGTCACTTTTGCGCTCCCCTTGGGATGCCTGCCTTTCACAGCTGCAGTGTGCCTGGAGCCCAGGGCTTCCTGGTTTTAAAAGTCCTAGGCCTAAGCCTAACAGTAACCCTAGGAAGGTAAATCAGCCGGGTATTAGGGTTCTTCCTAAGGGAAAAGCCGTGAAAGCAGCCATGTTGTGGCACTTCTGCACTCCCTTTGGGATGCCTTTGGCAGATGAAGTAAGCCTGGAACTCAGGGCTTCCTGGTTAAAAAAAATTCAAGCCCTAGGCTGAACCCTAACCCTAACCCTAGGCAGATAAATCAGCCTAGGTATAGGGATGGTGCCAAGGAAAAAGCTGTGAAAGCTGCCATGTTGTTGCACTTTTGTACTCCCCTTGGGATGCCTTGAACAGCTGCAGTGTGCCTGGAGCCCAGGGCTTCCTAGTTTTAAAAATCCTAGCCCTAGGCCTAAGCCTAACAGTAACCCTGGGAAGGCAAATCAGCCTGGTGTTAGGCTTCTTGCCAAGGAAAAAGCCGTGAAAGCAGCCATGTTGTGGCACTTTTGCACTCCCTTTTGGATGCCTTTCACAGCTCCAGTGTGCCTGGAACTCAGGGCTTCCTGCTTTTAAAAATCCTAGCCCTAGGCCGAACCCCAACCCTAAGACGAGAAAGGCAAATCAGCCAGGAATTAGGCATGTCCCCAAGGAAAAAGCTGTGGAGGCAGGCATGTTGTGGTACTTTTGCGCTCTTCTTGGCTAGTCCTTCGCAGCTGCTGTGTTCTTGGAACTCAGGGCTTTCTGGTTAATAGAACCCTTACCCTAGGCGTAACTCAAACCTTAACCCTAGGAAGGAAAATCAACCTATGGTTCGGGATGGTCTCATGGAAATATCAGTGGTGGCAGCCAAGTTGCGTCACTTTTGCGCTGCCCTTGGGATGCCTTTCACAGCTGCAGTGTGCCTGGAGCCCAGGGCTTCCTGGTTTTAAAAGTCCTAGGCCTAAGCCTAACAGTAACCCTAGGAAGGTAAATCAGCCGGGTATTAGGGTTCTTCCTAAGGGAAAAGCCGTGAAAGCAGCCATGTTGTGGCACTTCTGCACTCCCTTTGGGATGCCTTTGGCAGCTGAAGTAAGCCTGGAACTCAGGGCTTCCTGGTTAAAAAAAATTCAAGCCCTAGGCTGGACCCTAACCCTAACCCTAGGCAGATAAATCAGCCTAGGTATAGGGATGGTGCCAAGGAAAAAGCTGTGAAAGCTGCCATGTTGTTGCACTTTTGTACTCCCCTTGGGATGCCTTGAACAGCTGCAGTGTGCCTGGAGCCCAGGGCTTCCTAGTTTCAAAAATCCTAGCCCTAGGCCTAAGCCTAACAGTAACCCTGGGAAGGCAAATCAGCCTGGTGTTAGGCTTCTTGCCAAGGAAAAAGCCGTGAAAGCAGCCATGTTGTGGCACTTTTGCACTCCCTTTTGGATGCCTTTCACAGCTCCAGTGTGCCTGGAACTCAGGGCTTCCTGCTTTTAAAAATCCTAGCCCTAGGCCGAACCCCAACCCTAAGACGAGAAAGGCAAATCAGCCAGGAATTAGGCATGTCCCCAAGGAAAAAGCTGTGGAGGCAGGCATGTTGTGGTACTTTTGCGCTCTTCTTGGCTAGTCCTTCGCAGCTGCTGTGTTCTTGGAACTCAGGGCTTTCTGGTTAATAGAACCCTTACCCTAGGCGTAACTCAAACCTTAACCCTAGGAAGGAAAATCAACCTATGGTTCGGGATGGTCTCATGGAAATATCAGTGGTGGCAGCCAAGTTGCGTCACTTTTGCGCTCCCCTTGGGATGCCTTTCGCAGCTGCAGTGTGCCTGGAGCCCAGGGCTTCCTGGTTTTAAAAGTCCTAGGCCTAAGCCTAACAGTAACCCTAGGAAGGTAAATCAGCCGGGTATTAGGGTTCTTCCTAAGGGAAAAGCCGTGAAAGCAGCCATGTTGTTGCACTTTTGTAGTCCCCTTGGGATGGCTTGAACAGCTGCAGTGTGCCTGGAGCTAAGGGCTTCCTAGTTTCAAAAATCCTAGCCCTAGGCCTAAGCCTAACAGTAACCCTGGGAAGGTAAATCAGCCTGATGTTAGGCTTCTTGCCAAGGAAAAAGCCATGAAAGCAGCCATGTTGTGGCACTTCTGCACTCCCTTTGGGATGCCTTTGGCAGATGAAGTAAGCCTGGAACTCAGGGCTTCCTGGTTAAAGAAATCCAAGCCCTAGGCTGAACCCTAACCCTAACCCTAGGCAGATAAATCAGCCTAGGTATAGGGATGGTGCCAAGGAAAAAGCTGTGAAAGCTGCCATGTTGTTGCACTTTTGTACTCCCCTTGGGATGCCTTGAACAGCTGCAGTGTGCCTGGAGCTAAGGGCTTCCTAGTTTCAAAAATCCTAGCCCTAGGCCTAAGCCTAACAGTAACCCTGGGAAAGTAAATCAGCCTGGTGTTAGGCTTCTTGCCAAGGAAAAAGCTGTGAAAGCAGCCATGTTGTTGCACTTTTGTACTCCCCTTGGGATGCCTTGAACAGCTGCAGTGTGCCTGGAGCTAAGGGCCTCCTAGTTTCAAAAATCCTAGCCCTAGGCCTAAGCCTAACAGTAACCCTGGGAAAGCAAATCAGCCTGGTGTTAAGATTCTTGCCAAGGAAAAAGCCGTGAAAGCAGCCATGTTGTGGCACTTTTGCACTCCCTTTTGGATGCCTTTCACAGCTGCAGTGTGCCTGGAACTCAGGGCTTCCTGCTTTTAAAAATCCTGGCCCTAGGCCGAACCGCAACCCTAAGACGAGAAAGGCAAATCAGCCAGGAATTAGGCATGTCCCCAAGGAAAAAGCTGTGGAGGCAGGCATGTTGTGGTACTTTTGCGCTCTTCTTGGGTAGTCCTTCGCAGCTGCTGTGTTCTTGGAACTCAGGGCTTTCTGGTTAATAGACCCTTACCCTAGGCGTAACTCAAACCTTAACCCTAGGAAGGAAAATCAACCTATGGTTCGGGATGGTCTCATGGAAATATCAGTGGTGGCAGCCAAGTTGCGTCACTTTTGCGCTCCCCTTGGGATGCCTTTTGCAGCTGCAGTGTGCCTGGAGCCCAGGGCTTCCTGGTTTTAAAAGTCCTAGGCCTAAGCCTAACAGTAACCCTAGGAAGGTAAATCAGCCGGGTATTAGGGTTCTTCCTAAGGGAAAAGCCGTGAAAGCAGCCATGTTGTGGCACTTCTGCACTCCCTTTGGGATGCCTTTGGCAGATGAAGTAAGCCTGGAACTCAGGGCTTCCTGGTTAAAGAAATTCAAGCCCTAGGCTGAACCCTAACCCTAACCCTAGGCAGATAAATCAGCCTAGGTATAGGGATGGTGCCAAGGAAAAAGCTGTGAAAGCTGCCATGTTGTTGCACTTTTGTACTCCCCTTGGGATGCCTTGAACAGCTGCAGTGTGCCTGGAGCTAAGGGCTTCCTAGTTTTAAAAATCCTAGCCCTAGGCCTAAGCCTAATAGTAACCCTGGGAAGGTAAGTCAGCCTGGTGTTAGGCGTCTTGCCAAGGAACAAGCCGTGAAAGCAGCCATGTTGTGGCACTTTTGCAATCCCTTTTGGATGCCTTTCACAGCTCCAGTGTGCCTGGAACTCAGGGCTTCCTGCTTTTAAAAATCCTAGCCCTAGGCCGAACCCCAACCCTAAGACGAGAAAGGCAAATCAGCCAGGAATTAGGCATGTCCCCAAGGAAAAAGCTGTGGAGGCAGGCATGTTGTGGTACTTTTGCGCTCTTCTTGGCTAGTCCTTCGCAGCTGCTGTGTTCTTGGAACTCAGGGCTTTCTGGTTAATAGAACCCTTACCCTAGGCGTAACTCAAACCTTAACCCTAGGAAGGAAAATCAGCCTATGGTTAGGAATGGTCTCATGGAAATATCAGTGGTGGCAGCCAAGTTGCGTCACTTTTGCGCTCCCCTTTGGATGCCTTTCGCAGCTGCAGTGTGCCTGGAGCCCAGGGCTTCCTGGTTTTAAAAGTCCTAGGCCTAAGCCTAACAGTAACCCTAGGAAGGTAAATCAGCCGGGTATTAGGGTTCTTCCTAAGGGAAAAGCCGTGAAAGCAGCCATGTTGTGGCACTTCTGCACTCCCTTTGGGATGCCTTTGGCAGATGAAGTAAGCCTGGAACTCAGGGCTTCCTGGTAAAAAAAATTCAAGCCCTAGGCTGAACCCTAACCCTAACCCTAGGCAGATAAATCAGCCCAGGTATAGGGATGGTGCCAAGGAAAAAGCTGTGAAAGCTGCCATGTTGTTGCACTATTGTACTCCCCTTGGGATGCCTTGAACAGCTGCAGTGTGCCTGGAGCTAAGGGCTTCCTAGTTTCAAAAATCCTAGCCCTAGGCCTAAGCCTAACAGTAACCCTGGGAAAGTAAATCAGCCTGATGTTAGGCTTCTTGCCAAGGAAAAAGCCGTGAAAGCAGCCATGTTGTGGCACTTCTGCACTCCCTTTGGGATGCCTTTGGCAGATGAAGTAAGCCTGGAACTCAGGGCTTCCTGGTTAAAGAAATCCAAGCCCTAGGCTGAACCCTAACCCTAACCCTAGGCAGATAAATCAGCCTAGGTATAGGGATGGTGCCAAGGAAAAAGCTGTGAAAGCTGCCATGTTGTTGCACTTTTGTACTCCCCTTGGGATGCCTTGAACAGCTGCAGTGTGCCTGGAGCTAAGGGCTTCCTAGTTTCAAAAATCCTAGCCCTAGGCCTAAGCCTAACAGTAACCCTGGGAAAGTAAATCAGCCTGGTGTTAGGCTTCTTGCCAAGGAAAAAGCCGTGAAAGCAGCCATGTTGTGGCACTTTTGCACTCCCTTTTGGATGCCTTTCACAGCTCCAGTGTGCCTGGAACTCAGGGCTTCCTGCTTTTAAAAATCCTAGCCCTAGGCCGAACCCCAACCCTAAGACGAGAAAGGCAAATCAGCCAGGAATTAGGCATGTCCCCAAGGAAAAAGCTGTGGAGGCAGGCATGTTGTGGTACTTTTGCGCTCTTCTTGGCTAGTCCTTCGCAGCTGCTGTGTTCTTGGAACTCAGGGCTTTCTGGTTAATAGAACCCTTACCCTAGGCGTAACTCAAACCTTAACCCTAGGAAGGAAAATCAGCCTATGGTTCGGGATGGTCTCATGGAAATATCAGTGGTGGCAGCCAAGTTGCGTCACTTTTGCGCTCTCCTTGGGATGCCTTTTGCAGCTGCAGTGTGCCTGGAGCCCAGGGCTTCCTGGTTTTAAAAGTCCTAGGCCTAAGCCTAACAGTAACCCTAGGAAGGTAAATCAGCCGGGTATTAGGGTTCTTCCTAAGGGAAAAGCCGTGAAAGCAGCCATGTTGTGGCACTTCTGCACTCCCTTTGGGATGCCTTTGGCAGCTGAAGTAAGCCTGGAACTCAGGGCTTCCTGGTTAAAGAAATCCAAGCCCTAGGCTGAACCCTAACCCTAACCCTAGGCAGATAAATCAGCCTAGGTATAGGGATGGTGCCAAGGAAAAAGCTGTGAAAGCTGCCATGTTGTTGCACTTTTGTACTCCCCTTGGGATGCCTTGAACAGCTGCAGTGTGCCTGGAGCCCAGGGCTTCCTAGTTTCAAAAATCCTAGCCCTAGGCCTAAGCCTAACAGTAACCCTGGGAAAGTAAATCAGCCTGATGTTAGGTTTCTTGCCAAGGAAAAAGCCGTGAAAGCAGCCATGTTGTGGCACTTTTGCACTCCCTTTTGGATGCCTTTCACAGCTCCAGTGTGCCTGGAACTCAGGGCTTCCTGCTTTTAAAAATCCTAGCCCTAGGCCGAACCCCAACCCTAAGACGAGAAAGGCAAATCAGCCAGGAATTAGGCATGTCCCCAAGGAAAAAGCTGTGGAGGCAGGCATGTTGTGGTACTTTTGCGCTCTTCTTGGCTAGTCCTTCGCAGCTGCTGTGTTCTTGGAACTCAGGGCTTTCTGGTTAATAGAACCCTTACCCTAGGCGTAACTCAAACCTTAACCCTAGGAAGGAAAATCAGCCTATGGTTCGGGATGGTCTCATGGAAATATCAGTGGTGGCAGCCAAGTTGCGTCACTTTTGCGCTCCCCTTGGGATGCCTTTTGCAGCTGCAGTGTGCCTGGAGCCCAGGGCTTCCTGGTTTTAAAAGTCCTAGGCCTAAGCCTAACAGTAACCCTAGGAAGGTAAATCAGCCGGGTATTAGGGTTCTTCCTAAGGGAAAAGCCGTGAAAGCAGCCATGTTGTTGCACTTTTGTAGTCCCCTTGGGATGCCTTTGGCAGATGAAGTAAGCCTGGAACTCAGGGCTTCCTGGTTAAAAAAAATTCAAGCCCTAGGCTGAACCCTAACCCTAACCCTAGGCAGATAAATCAGCCTAGGTATAGGGATGGTGCCAAGGAAAAAGCTGTGAAATCTGCCATGTTGTTGCACTTTTGTACTCCCCTTGGGATGCCTTGAACAGCTGCAGTGTGCCTGGAGCCCAGGGCTTCCTAGTTTTAAAAATCCTAGCCCTAGGCCTAAGCCTAACAGTAACCCTGGGAAGGCAAATCAGCCTGGTGTTAGGCTTCTTGCCAAGGAAAAAGCCGTGAAAGCAGCCATGTTGTGGCACTTTTGCACTCCCTTTTGGATGCCTTTCACAGCTCCAGTGTGCCTGGAACTCAGGGCTTCCTGCTTTTAAAAATCCTAGCCCTAGGCCGAACCCCAACCCTAAGACGAGAAAGGCAAATCAGCCAGGAATTAGGCATGTCCCCAAGGAAAAAGCTGTGGAGGCAGGCATGTTGTGGTACTTTTGCGCTCTTCTTGGCTAGTCCTTCGCAGCTGCTGTGTTCTTGGAACTCAGGGCTTTCTGGTTAATAGAACCCTTACCCTAGGCGTAACTCAAACCTTAACCCTAGGAAGGAAAATCAACCTATGGTTCGGGATGGTCTCATGGAAATATCAGTGGTGGCAGCCAAGTTGCGTCACTTTTGCGCTCCCCTTGGGATGCCTTTCGCAGCTGCAGTGTGCCTGGAGCCCAGGGCTTCCTGGTTTTAAAAGTCCTAGGCCTAAGCCTAACAGTAACCCTAGGAAGGTAAATCAGCCGGGTATTAGGGTTCTTCCTAAGGGAAAAGCCGTGAAAGCAGCCATGTTGTTGCACTTTTGTAGTCCCCTTGGGATGCCTTGAACAGCTGCAGTGTGCCTGGAGCTAAGGGCTTCCTAGTTTCAAAAATCCTAGCCCTAGGCCTAAGCCTAACAGTAACCCTGGGAAAGTAAATCAGCCTGATGTTAGGCTTCTTGCCAAGGAAAAAGCCGTGAAAGCAGCCATGTTGTGGCACTTCTGCACTCCCTTTGGGATGCCTTTGGCAGATGAAGTAAGCCTGGAACTCAGGGCTTCCTGGTTAAAGAAATCCAAGCCCTAGGCTGAACCCTAACCCTAACCCTAGGCAGATAAATCAGCCTAGGTATAGGGATGGTGCCAAGGAAAAAGCTGTGAAAGCTGCCATGTTGTTGCACTTTTGTACTCCCCTTGGGATGCCTTGAACAGCTGCAGTGTGCCTGGAGCTAAGGGCTTCCTAGTTTCAAAAATCCTAGCCCTAGGCCTAAGCCTAACAGTAACCCTGGGAAAGTAAATCAGCCTGGTGTTAGGCTTCTTGCCAAGGAAAAAGCCGTGATAGCAGCCATGTTGTGGCACTTTTGCACTCCCTTTTGGATGCCTTTCACAGCTGCAGTGTGCCTGGAACTCAGGGCTTCCTGCTTTTAAAAATCCTGGCCCTAGGCCGAACCGCAACCCTAAGACGAGAAAGGCAAATCAGCCAGGAATTAGGCATGTCCCCAAGGAAAAAGCTGTGGAGGCAGGCATGTTGTGGTACTTTTGCGCTCTTCTTGGCTAGTCCTTCGCAGCTGCTGTGTTCTTGGAACTCAGGGCTTTCTGGTTAATAGACCCTTACCCTAGGCGTAACTCAAACCTTAACCCTAGGAAGGAAAATCAACCTATGGTTCGGGATGGTCTCATGGAAATATCAGTGGTGGCAGCCAAGTTGCGTCACTTTTGCGCTCCCCTTGGGATGCCTTTTGCAGCTGCAGTGTGCCTGGAGCCCAGGGCTTCCTGGTTTTAAAAGTCCTAGGCCTAAGCCTAACAGTAACCCTAGGAAGGTAAATCAGCCGGGTATTAGGGTTCTTCCTAAGGGAAAAGCCGTGAAAGCAGCCATGTTGTGGCACTTCTGCACTCCCTTTGGGATGCCTTTGGCAGATGAAGTAAGCCTGGAACTCAGGGCTTCCTGGTTAAAGAAATTCAAGCCCTAGGCTGAACCCTAACCCTAACCCTAGGCAGATAAATCAGCCTAGGTATAGGGATGGTGCCAAGGAAAAAGCTGTGAAAGCTGCCATGTTGTTGCACTTTTGTACTCCCCTTGGGATGCCTTGAACAGCTGCAGTGTGCCTGGAGCTAAGGGCTTCCTAGTTTTAAAAATCCTAGCCCTAGGCCTAAGCCTAATAGTAACCCTGGGAAGGTAAGTCAGCCTGGTGTTAGGCGTCTTGCCAAGGAAAAAGCCGTGAAAGCAGCCATGTTGTGGCACTTTTGCACTCCCTTTTGGATGCCTTTCACAGCTCCAGTGTGCCTGGAACTCAGGGCTTCCTGCTTTTGAAAATCCTAGCCCTAGGCCGAACCCCAACCCTATGACGAGAAAGGCAAATCAGCCAGGAATTAGGCATGTCCCCAAGGAAAAAGCTGTGGAGGCAGGCATGTTGTGCTACTTTTGCGCTCTTCTTGGCTAGTCCTTCGCAGCTGCTGTGTTCTTGGAACTCAGGGCTTTCTGGTTAATAGAACCCTTACCCTAGGCGTAACTCAAACCTTAACCCTAGGAAGGAAAATCAGCCTATGGTTCGGGATGGTCTCATGGAAATATCAGTGGTGGCAGCCAAGTTGCGTCACTTTTGCGCTCCCCTTTGGATGCCTTTCGCAGCTGCAGTGTGCCTGGAGCCCAGGGCTTCCTGGTTTTAAAAGTCCTAGGCCTAAGCCTAACAGTAACCCTAGGAAGGTAAATCAGCCGGGTATTAGGGTTCTTCCTAAGGGAAAAGCCGTGAAAGCAGCCATGTTGTGGCACTTCTGCACTCCCTTTGGGATGCCTTTGGCAGATGAAGTAAGCCTGGAACTCAGGGCTTCCTGGTAAAAAAAATTCAAGCCCTAGGCTGAACCCTAACCCTAACCCTAGGCAGATAAATCAGCCCAGGTATAGGGATGGTGCCAAGGAAAAAGCTGTGAAAGCTGCCATGTTGTTGCACTATTGTACTCCCCTTGGGATGCCTTGAACAGCTGCAGTGTGCCTGGAGCTAAGGGCTTCCTAGTTTCAAAAATCCTAGCCCTAGGCCTAAGCCTAACAGTAACCCTGGGAAAGTAAATCAGCCTGATGTTAGGTTTCTTGCCAAGGAAAAAGCCGTGAAAGCAGCCATGTTGTGGCACTTCTGCACTCCCTTTGGGATGCCTTTGGCAGATGAAGTAAGCCTGGAACTCAGGGCTTCCTGGTTAAAGAAATCCAAGCCCTAGGCTGAACCCTAACCCTAACCCTAGGCAGATAAATCAGCCTAGGTATAGGGATGGTGCCAAGGAAAAAGCTGTGAAAGCTGCCATGTTGTTGCACTTTTGTACTCCCCTTGGGATGCCTTGAACAGCTGCAGTGTGCCTGGAGCTAAGGGCTTCCTAGTTTCAAAAATCCTAGCCCTAGGCCTAAGCCTAATAGTAACCCTGGGAAAGTAAATCAGCCTGGTGTTAGGCTTCTTGCCAAGGAAAAAGCCGTGAAAGCAGCCATGTTGTGGCACTTTTGCACTCCCTTTTGGATGACTTTCACAGCTCCAGTGTGCCTGGAACTCAGGGCTTCCTGCTTTTAAAAATCCTAGCCCTAGGCCGAACCCCAACCCTAAGACGAGAAAGGCAAATCAGCCAGGAATTAGGCATGTCCACAAGAAAAAGCTGTGGAGGCAGGCATGTTGTGGTACTTTTGCGCTCTTCTTGGCTAGTCCTTCGCAGCTGCTGTGTTCTTGGAACTCAGGGCTTTCTGGTTAATAGAACCCTTACCCTAGGCGTAACTCAAACCTTAACCCTAGGAAGGAAAATCAGCCTATGGTTCGGGATGGTCTCATGGAAATATCAGTGGTGGCAGCCAAGTTGCGTCACTTTGCGCTCTCCTTGGGATGCCTTTTGCAGCTGCAGTGTGCCTGGAGCCCAGGGCTTCCTGGTTTTAAAAGTCCTAGGCCTAAGCCTAACAGTAACCCTAGGAAGGTAAATCAGCCGGGTATTAGGGTTCTTCCTAAGGGAAAAGCCGTGAAAGCAGCCATGTTGTGGCACTTCTGCACTCCCTTTGGATGCCTTTGGCAGATGAAGTAAGCCTGGAACTCAGGGCTTCCTGGTTAAAGAAATCCAAGCCCTAGGCTGAACCCTAACCCTAACCCTAGGCAGATAAATCAGCCTAGGTATAGGGATAGTGCCAAGGAAAAAGCTGTGAAAGCTGCCATGTTGTTGCACTTTTGTACTCCCTTGGGATGCCTTGAACAGCTGCAGTGTGCCTGGAGCCCAGGGCTTCCTAGTTTCAAAAATCCTAGCCCTAGGCCTAAGCCTAACAGTAACCCTGGGAAAGTAAATCAGCCTGATGTTAGGTTTCTTGCCAAGGAAAAAGCCGTGAAAGCAGCCATGTTGTGGCACTTTTGCACTCCCTTTTGGATGCCTTTCACAGCTCCAGTGTGCCTGGAACTCAGGGCTTCCTGATTTTAAAAATCCTAGCCCTAGGCCGAACCCCAACCCTAAGACGAGAAAGGCAAATCAGCCAGGAATTAGGCATGTCCCCAAGGAAAAAGCTGTGGAGGCAGGCATGTTGTGGTACTTTTGCGCTCTTCTTGGCTAGTCCTTCGCAGCTGCTGTGTTCTTGGAACTCAGGGCTTTCTGGTTAATAGACCCTTACCCTAGGCGTAACTCAAACCTTAACCCTAGGAAGGAAAATCAGCCTATGGTTCGGGATGGTCTCATGGAAATATCAGTGGTGGCAGCCAAGTTGCGTCACTTTTGCGCTCCCCTTGGGATGCCTTTTGCAGCTGCAGTGTGCCTGGAGCCCAGGGCTTCCTGGTTTTAAAAGTCCTAGGCCTAAGCCTAACAGTAACCCTAGGAAGGTAAATCAGCCGGGTATTAGGGTTCTTCCTAAGGGAAAAGCCGTGAAAGCAGCCATGTTGTGGCACTTCTGCACTCCCTTTGGGATGCCTTTGGCAGATGAAGTAAGCCTGGAACTCAGGGCTTCCTGGTAAAAAAAATTCAAGCCCTAGGCTGAACCCTAACCCTAACCCTAGGCAGATAAATCAGCCTAGGTATAGGGATGGTGCCAAGGAAAAAGCTGTGAAAGCTGCCATGTTGTTGCACTTTTGTACTCCCCTTGGGATGCCTTGAACAGCTGCAGTGTGCCTGGAGCTAAGGGCTTCCTAGTTTCAAAATCCTAGCCCTAGGCCTAAGCCTAACAGTAACCCTGGGAAAGTAAATCAGCCTGATGTTAGCTTCTTGCCAAGGAAAAAGCCGTGAAACAGCCATGTTGTGGCACTTTTGCACTCCCTTTTGGATGCCTTTCACAGCTCCAGTGTGCCTGGAACTCAGGGCTTCCTGATTTTAAAAATCCTAGCCCTAGGCCGAACCCCAACCCTAAGACGAGAAAGGCAAATCAGCCAGGAATTAGGCATGTCCCCAAGGAAAAAGCTGTGGAGGCAGGCATGTTGTGGTACTTTTGCGCTCTTCTTGGCTAGTCCTTCGCAGCTGCTGTGTTCTTGGAACTCAGGGCTTTCTGGTTAATAGAACCCTTACCCTAGGCGTAACTCAAACCTTAACCCTAGGAAGGAAAATCAGCCTATGGTTCGGGATGGTCTCATGGAAATATCAGTGGTGGCAGCCAAGTTGCGTCACTTTTGCGCTCCCCTTGGGATGCCTTTCGCAGCTGCAGTGTGCCTGGAGCCCAGGGCTTCCTGGTTTTAAAAGTCCTAGGCCTAAGCCTAACAGTAACCCTAGGAAGGTAAATCAGCCGGGTATTAGGGTTCTTCCTAAGGGAAAAGCCGTGAAAGCAGCCATGTTGTGGCACTTCTGCACTCCCTTTGGGATGCCTTTGGCAGATGAAGTAAGCCTGGAACTCAGGGCTTCCTGGTTAAAGAAATCCAAGCCCTAGGCTGAACCCTAACCCTAACCCTAGGCAGATAAATCAGCCTAGGTATAGGGATGGTGCCAAGGAAAAAGCTGTGAAAGCTGCCATGTTGTTGCACTTTTGTACTCCCCTTGGGATGCCTTGAACAGCTGCAGTGTGCCTGGAGCTAAGGGCTTCCTAGTTTCAAAAATCCTAGCCCTAGGCCTAAGCCTAACAGTAACCCTGGGAAAGTAAATCAGCCTGATGTTAGGCTTCTTGCCAAAGAAAAAGCCATGAAACAGCCATGTTGTGGCACTTTTGCACTCCCTTTTGGATGCCTTTCACAGCTCCAGTGTGCCTGGAACTCAGGGCTTCCTGATTTTAAAAATCCTAGCCTAGGCCGAACCGCAACCCTAAGACGAGAAAGGCAAATCAGCCAGGAATTAGGCATGTCCCCAAGGAAAAAGCTGTGGAGGCAGGCATGTTGTGGTACTTTTGCGCTCTTCTTGGCTAGTCCTTCGCAGCTGCTGTGTTCTTGGAACTCAGGGCTTTCTGGTTAATAGACCCTTACCCTAGGCGTAACTCAAACCTTAACCCTAGGAAGGAAAATCAGCCTATGGTTCGGGATGGTCTCATGGAAATATCAGTGGTGGCAGCCAAGTTGCGTCACTTTTGCGCTCCCCTTGGGATGCCTTTTGCAGCTGCAGTGTGCCTGGAGCCCAGGGCTTCCTGTTTTAAAAGTCCTAGGCTAAGCCTAACAGTAACCCTAGGAAGGTAAATCAGCCGGGTATTAGGGTTCTTCCTAAGGGAAAAGCCGTGAAAGCAGCCATGTTGTGGCACTTCTGCACTCCCTTTGGGATGCCTTTGGCAGATGAAGTAAGCCTGGAACTCAGGGCTTCCTGGTTAAAGAAATCCAAGCCCTAGGCTGAACCCTAACCCTAACCCTAGGCAGATAAATCAGCCTAGGTATAGGGATGGTGCCAAGGAAAAGCTGTGAAAGCTGCCATGTTGTTGCACTTTTGCACTCCCCTTGGGATGCCTTGAACAGCTGCAGTGTGCCTGGAGCTAAGGGCTTCCTAGTTTCAAAAATCCTAGCCCTAGGCCTAAGCCTAACAGTAACACTGGGAAAGTAAATCAGCCTGGTGTTAGGCTTCTTGCCAAGGAAAAAGCCGTGAAAGCAGCCATGTTGTGGCACTTCTGCACTCCCTTTGGGATGCCTTTGGCAGATGAAGTAAGCCTGGAACTCAGGGCTTCCTGGTTAAAGAAATCCAAGCCCTAGGCTGAACCCTAACCCTAACCCTAGGCAGATAAATCAGCCTAGGTATAGGGATGGTGCCAAGGAAAAAGCTGTGAAAGCTGCATGTTGTTGCACTTTTGTACTCCCTTGGGATGCCTTGAACAGCTGCAGTGTGCCTGGAGCTAAGGGCTTCCTAGTTTCAAAAATCCTAGCCCTAGGCCTAAGCCTAACAGTAACCCTGGGAAAGTATGTCAGCCTGGTGTTAGGCTTCTTGCCAAGGAAAAAGCCGTGAAAGCAGCCATGTTGTGGCACTTTTGCACTCCCTTTTGGATGCCTTTCACAGCTCCAGTGTGCCTGGAACTCAGGGCTTCCTGCTTTTAAAATCCTAGCCCTAGGCCGAACCCCAACCCTATGACGAGAAAGGCAAATCAGCCAGGAATTAGGCATGTCCCCAAGGAAAAAGCTGTGGAGGCAGGCATGTTGTGGTACTTTTGCGCTCTTCTTGGCTAGTCCTTCGCAGCTGCTGTGTTCTTGGAACTCAGGGCTTTCTGGTTAATAGAACCCTTACCCTAGGCGTAACTCAAACCTTAACCCTAGGAAGGAAAATCAGCTATGGTTCGGGATGGTCTCATGGAAATATCAGTGGTGGCAGCCAAGTTGCGTCACTTTTGCGCTCCCCTTGGGATGCCTTTTGCAGCTGCAGTGTGCCTGGAGCCCAGGGCTTCCTGGATTTTAAAAGTCCTAGGCCTAAGCCTCACAGTAACCCTAGGAAGGTAAATCAGCCGGGTATTAGGGTTCTTCCTAAGGGAAAAGCCGTGAAAGCAGCCATGTTGTGGCACTTCTGCACTCCCTTTGGGATGCCTTTGGCAGATGAAGTAAGCCTGGAACTCAGGGCTTCCTGGTAAAAAAAATTCAAGCCCTAGGCTGAACCCTAACCCTAACCCTAGGCAGATAAATCAGCCTAGGTATAGGGATGGGTGCCAAGGAAAAAGCTGTGAAAGCTGCCATGTTGTTGCACTTTTGTACTCCCCTTGGATGCCTTGAACAGCTGCAGTGTGCCTGGAGCTAAGGGCTTCCTAGTTTCAAAAATCCTAGCCCTAGGCCTAAGCCTAACAGTAACCCTGGGAAAGTAAATCAGCCTGATGTTAGGCTTCTTGCCAAGGAAAAAGCCGTGAAAGCAGCCATGTTGTGGCACTTTTGCACTCCCTTTTGGATGCCTTTCACAGCTCCAGTGTGCCTGGAACTCAGGGCTTCCTGCTTTTAAAAATCCTAGCCCTAGGCCGAACCCCAACCCTAAGACGAGAAAGGCAAATCAGCCAGGAATTAGGCATGTCCCCAAGGAAAAAGCTGTGGAGGCAGGCATGTTGTGGTACTTTTGCGCTCTTCTTGGCTAGTCCTTCGCAGCTGCTGTGTTCTTGGAACTCAGGGCTTTCTGGTTAATAGAACCCTTACCCTAGGCGTAACTCAAACCTTAACCCTAGGAAGGAAAATCAGCCTATGGTTCGGGATTGTCTCATGGAAATATCAGTGGTGGCAGCCAAGTTGCGTCACTTTTGCGCTCCCCTTGGGATGCCTTTCGCAGCTGCAGTGTGCCTGGAGCCCAGGGCTTCCTGGTTTTAAAAGTCCTAGGCCTAAGCCTAACAGTAACCCTAGGAAGGTAAATCAGCCGGGTATTAGGGTTCTTCCTAAGGGAAAAGCCGTGAAAGCAGCCATGTTGTGGGCCGTGAAAGCAGCCATGTTGTGGCACTTCTGCACTCCCTTTGGGATGCCTTTGGCAGATGAAGTAAGCCTGGAACTCAGGGCTTCCTGGTTAAAGAAATCCAAGCCCTAGGCTGAACCCTAACCCTAACCCTAGGCAGATAAATCAGCCTAGGTATAGGGATGGTGCCAAGGAAAAAGCTGTGAAAGCTGCCATGTTGTTGCACTTTTGTACTCCCCTTGGGATGCCTTGAACAGCTGCAGTGTGCCTGGAGCTAAGGGCTTCCTAGTTTCAAAAATCCTAGCCCTAGCCTAAGCCTAACAGTAACCCTGGGAAAGTAAATCAGCCTGATGTTAGGCTTCTTGCCAAGGAAAAAGCCATGAAACAGCCATGTTGTGGCACTTTTGCACTCCCTTTTGGATGCCTTTCACAGCTCCAGTGTGCCTGGAACTCAGGGCTTCCTGATTTTAAAAATCCTAGCCCTAGGCCGAACCCCAACCCTAAGACGAGAAAGGCAAATCAGCCAGGAATTAGGCATGTCCCCAAGGAAAAAGCTGTGGAGGCAGGGCATGTTGTGCTACTTTTGCGCTCTTCTTGGCTAGTCCTTCGCAGCTGCTGTGTTCTTGGAACTCAGGGCTTTACTGGTTAATAGACCCTTACCCTAGGCGTAACTCAAACCTTAACCCTAGGAAGGAAAATCAGCCTATGGTTCGGGATGGTCTCATGGAAATATCAGTGGTGGCAGCCAAGTTGCGTCACTTTTGCGCTCCCCTTGGGATGCCTTTTGCAGCTGCAGTGTGCCTGGAGCCCAGGGCTTCCTGGTTTTAAAAGTCCTAGGCCTAAGCCTAACAGTAACCCTAGGAAGGTAAATCAGCCGGTATTAGGGTTCTTCCTAAGGGAAAAGCCGTGAAAGCAGCCATGTTGTGGCACTTCTGCACTCCCTTGGATGCCTTTGGCAGATGAAGTAAGCCTGGAACTCAGGGCTTCCTGGTTAAAGAAATCCAAGCCCTAGGCTGAACCCTAACCCTAACCCTAGGCAGATAAATCAGCCTAGGTATAGGGATGAGTGCCAAGGAAAAGCTGTGAAAGCTGCCATGTTGTTGAACTTTTGCAACTCCCCTTGGGATGCCTTTTGCAGCTGCAGTGTGCCTGGAGCCCAGGGCTTCCTGGTTTAAAAGTCCTAGGCCTAAGCCTAACAGTAACCCTAGGAAGGTAAATCAGCCGGGTATTAGGGTTCTTCCTAAGGGAAAAGCCGTGAAAGCAGCCATGTTGTGGCACTTCTGCACTCCCTTTGGGATGCCTTTGGCAGATGAAGTAAGCCTGGAACTCAGGGCTTCCTGGTTAAAGAAATCCAAGCCCTAGGCTGAACCCTAACCCTAACCCTAGGCAGATAAATCAACCTAGGTATAGGGATGGTGCCAAGGAAAAAGCTGTTGAAAGCTGCCATGTTGTTGCACTTTTGTACTCCCCTTGGGATGCCTTGAACAGCTGCAGTGTGCCTGGAGCCCAGGGCCTTCCTAGTTTCAAAAATCCTAGCCCTAGGCCTAAGCTAACAGTAACCCTGGGAAAGTATGTCAGCCTGGTGTTAGGCTTCCTGCCAAGGAAAAAGCCGTGAAAGCAGCCATGTTGTGGCACTTTTGCACTCCCTTTTGGATGCCTTTCACAGCTCCAGTGTGCCTGGAACTCAGGTCTTCCTGCTTTTAAAAAATCCTAGCCCTAGGCCAAACCCCCAACCCTAAGACGAGAAAGGCAAATCAGCCAGGAATTACGGCATGTCCCCAAGGAAAAAGCTGTGGAAGGCAGGCATGTTGTGGTACTTTTGCGCTCTTCTTGGCTAGTCCTTCGCAGCTGCTGTGTTCTTGGAACTCAGGGCTTTCTGGTTAATAGAACCCTTACCCTAGGCGTAACTCAAACCTTAACCCTAGGAAGGAAAATCAACCTATGGTTCGGGATGGTCTCATGGAAATATCAGTGGTGGCAGCCAAGTTGCGTCACTTTTGCGCTCCCCCTTGGGATGCCTTTTGCAGCTGCAAGTGTGCCTGGAGCCCAGGGCTTCCTGTTTTAAAAGTCCTAGGCCTTAAGCCTAACAGTAACCCTAGGAAGGTAAATCAGCCGGGTATTAGGGTTCTTCCTAAGGGAAAAGCCGTGAAAGCAGCCATGTTGTGGCACTTCTGCACTCCCTTTGGGATGCCTTTGGCAGATGAAGTAAGCCTGGAACTCAGGGCTTCCTGGTTAAAGAAATCCAAGCCCTAGGCTGAACCCTAACCCTAACCCTAGGCAGATAAATCAGCCTAGGTATAGGGATGGTGCCAAGGAAAAAGCTGTGAAAAGCTGCCATGTTGTTTGCACTTTTGTACTCCCCTTGGGATGCCTTGAACAGCTGCAGTGTGCCTGGAGCTAAGGGCTCCTAGTTTCAAAAATCCTAGCCCTAGGCCTAAGCCTAAACAGTAACCCTGGGAAAGTATGTCAGCCTGGTGTTACTTCTTGCCAAGGAAAAAGCCGTGAAAGCAGCCATGTTGTGGCACTTTTGCACTCCCTTTTGGATGCCTTTCACAGCTGCAGTGTGCCTGGAACTCAGGGCTTCCTGCTTTTAAAAATCCTAGCCCTAGGGCCGAACCCCAACCCTAAGACGAGAAAGGCAAATCAGCCAGGAATTAGGCATGTCCCCCAAGGAAAAAGCTGTGGAGGCAGGCATGTTGTGGTACTTTTGCGCTCTTCTTGGCTAGTCCTTCGCAGCTGCTGTGTTCTTGGAACTCAGGGCTTTCTGGTTAATAGACCCTTACCCTAGGCGTAACTCAAACCTTAACCCTAGGAAGGAAAATCAACCTATGGTTCGGGATGGTCTCATGGAAATATCAGTGGTGGCAGCCAAGTTGCGTCACTTTTGCGCTCCCCTTGAGAATGCCTTTCGCAGCTGCAGTGTGCCTGGAGCCCAGGGCTTCCTGGTTTTAAAAGTCCTAGGCCTAAGCCTAACAGTAACCCTAGGAAGGTAAATCAGCCGGGGTATTAGGGTTCTTTCTAAGGGAAAAGCCGTGAAAGCAGCCATGTTGTGGCACTTCTGCACTCCCTTTGGGATGCCTTTGGCAGATGAAGTAGAAGCCTGGAACTCAGGGCTTCCTGGTTAAAAAAATTCAAGCCCTAGGCTGAACCCTAACCCTAACCCTAGGCAGATAAATCAGCCCAGGTATAGGGATGGTGCCAAGGAAAAAGCTGTGAAAGCTGCCATGTTGTTGCACTATTGTACTCCCCTTGGGATGCCTTGAACAGCTGCAGTGTGCCTGGAGCTAAGGGCTTCCTAGTTTCAAAAATCCTAGCCCTAGGCCTAAGCCTAACAGTAACCCTGGGAAAGTAAATCAGCCTGATGTTAGGCTTCTTGCCAAGGAAAAAGCCGTGAAAGCAGCCATGTTGTGGCACTTCTGCAACTCCCTTTGGGATGCCTTTGGCAGATGAAGTAAGCCTGGAACTCAGGGCTTCCTGGTTAAAGAAATCCAAGCCCTAGGCTGAACCCTAACCCTAACCCTAGGCAGATAAATCAGCCTAGGTATAGGGATGGTGCCAAGGAAAAAGCTGTGAAAGCTGCCATGTTGTTGCACTTTTGTACTCCCCTTGGGATGCCTTGAACAGCTGCAGTGTGCCTGGAGCCCAGGGCTTCCTAGTTTTAAAAATCCTAGCCCTAGGCCTAAGCCTAACAGTAACCCTGGGAAGGCAAATCAGCCTGGTGTTAGGCTTCTTGCCAAGGAAAAAGCCGTGGAAAGCAGCCATGTTGTGGCACTTTTGCACTCCCCTTTTGGATGCCTTTCACAGCTCCAGTGTGCCTGGAACTCAGGGCTTCCTGCTTTTAAAAATCCTAGCCCTAGGCCGAACCCCAACCCTAAGACCGAGAAAGGCAAATCAGCCAGGAATTAGGCATGTCCCCAAGGAAAATGCTGTGGAGGCAGGCATGTTGTGGTACTTTTGCGCTCTTCTTGGCTAGTCCTTCGCAGCTGCTGTGTTCTTGGAACTCAGGGCTTTCTGGTTAATAGAACCCTTACCCTAGGCGTAACTCAAACCTTAACCCTAGGAAGGAAAATCAGCCTATGGTTCGGGATGGTCTCATGGAAATATCAGTGGTGGCAGCCAAGTTGCGTCACTTTTGCGCTCCCCTTGGGATGCCTTTTCGCAGCTGCAGTGTGCCTGGAGCCCAGGGCTCCTGGTTTTAAAAGTCCTAGGCCTAAGCCTAACAGTAACCCTAGGAAGGAAAATCAGCCGGGTATTAGGGTTCTTCCTAAGGGAAAAGCCGTGAAAGCAGCCATGTTGTGGCACTTCTGCACTCCCTTTGGGATGCCTTTGGCAGATGAAGTAAGCCTGGAACTCAGGGGCTTCCTGGGTTAAAGAAATCCAAGCCCTAGGCTGAACCCTAACCCTAACCCTAGGCAGATAAATCAAGCCTAGGTATAGGGATGGTGCCAAGGAAAAGCTGTGAAAAGCTGCCATGTTGTTGCACTTTTGTACTCCCCTTGGGATGCCTTTGAACAGCTGCAGTGTGCCTGGAGCTAAGGGCTTCCTAGTTTCAAAAATCCTAGCCCTAGGCCTAAGCCTAACAGTAACCCTGGGAAAGTATGTCAGCCTGGTGTTAGGCTTCTTGCCAAGGAAAAAGCCGTGAAAGCAGCCATGTTGTGGCACTTCTGCACTCCCCTTTGGGATGCCTTTGGCAGATGAAGTAAGCCTGGAACTCAGGGCTTCCTGGTTAAAGAAATCCAAGCCCCTAGGCTGAACCCTAACCCTAACCCTAGGCAGATAAATCAGCCTAGGTATAGGGATGGTGCCAAGGAAAAAGCTGTGAAAGCTGCCATGTTGTTGCACTTTTGTACTCCCCTTGGGATGCCTTGAACAGCTGCAGTGTGCCTGGAGCTAAGGGCTTCCTAGTTTCAAAAATCCTAGCCCTAGGCCTAAGCCTAACAGTAACCCTGGGAAAGTAAATCAGCCTGATTTTAGGCTTCTGT
The DNA here is from genome assembly GCF_027579445.1 of Ammospiza nelsoni. Classification (NCBI taxonomy): domain Eukaryota; kingdom Metazoa; phylum Chordata; class Aves; order Passeriformes; family Passerellidae; genus Ammospiza; species Ammospiza nelsoni. The sequence goes on along the minus strand of NW_026683197.1, from coordinate 879,588 downwards.
GCCAAGGAAAAAAGCCGTGAAACAGGCCATGTTGTGGCACTTTTGCACTCCCTTTTGGATGCCTTTCACAGCTGCAGTGTGCCTGGAACTCAGGGCTTCCTGCTTTTAAAAATCCTAGCCCTAGGCCGAACCCCCAACCCTAAGACGAGAAAGGCAAATCAGCCAGGAATTAGGCATGTCCCCAAGGAAAAAGCTGTGGAGGCAGGCATGTTGTGGTACTTTTTGCGCTCTTCTTGGCTAGTCCTTCGCAGCTGCTGTGTTCTTGGAACTCAGGGCTTTCTGGGTTAATAGAACCCTTACCCTAGGCGTAACTCAAACCTTAACCCTAGGAAGGAAAATCAACCTATGGTTCGGGATGGTCTCATGGAAATATCAGTGGTGGCAGCCAAGTTGCGTCACTTTTGCGCTCCCCTTGGGATGCCTTTTGCAGCTGCAGTGTGCCTGGAGCCCAGGGGCTTCCTGGTTTTAAAAGTCCTAGGCCTAAGCCTAACAGTAACCCTAGGAAGGTAAATCAGCCGGGTATTAGGGTTCTTCCTAAGGGAAAAGCCGTGAAAGCAGCCATGTTGTGGCACTTCTGCACTCCCTTTGGGATGCCTTTGGCAGATGAAGTAAGCCTGGAACTCAGGGGCTTCCTGGTTAAAGAAATCCAAGCCCTAGGCTGAACCCTAACCCTAACCCTAGGCAGATAAATCAGCCTAGGTATAGGGATGGTGCCAAGGAAAAAGCTGTGAAAGCTGCCATGTTGTTTGCACTTTTGTACTCCCCTTGGGATGCCTTGAACAGCTGCAGTGTGCCTGGAGCCCAGGGCTTCCTAGTTTCAAAAATCCTAGCCCTAGGCCTAAGCCTAACAGTAACCCTGGAAAGTATGTCAGCCTGGTGTTAGGCTTCTTGCCAAGGAAAAAGCCGTGAAAGCAGCCATGTTGTGGCACTTTTGCACTCCCCTTTTGGATGCCTTTCACAGCTGCAGTGTGCCTGGAACTCAGGGCTTCCTGATTTTAAAAATCCTAGCCCTAGGCCGAACCCCCAACCCTAAGACGAGAAAGGCAAATCAGCCAGGAATTAGGCATGTCCCAAGGAAAAAGCTGTGGAGGCAGGCATGTTGTGCTACTTTTGCGCTCTTCTTGGCTAGTCCTTCGCAGCTGCTGTGTTCTTGGAACTCAGGGCTTTCTGGTTATTAGACCCTTACCCTAGGCGTAACTCAAACCTTCAGCCTAGGAAGGAAAATCAACCTATGCGTTTCGGGATGGTCTCATGGAAATATCAGTGGTGGCAAGCCAAGTTGCGTCACTTTTGCGCTCCCCTTGAGATGCCTTTCGCAGCTGCAGTGTGCCTGGAGCCCAGGGCTTCCTGGTTTTAAAAGTCCAAGGCCTAAGCCTAACAGTAACCCTAGGAAGGTAAATCAGCCGGGTATTAGGGTTCTTTCTAAGGGAAAAGCCGTGAAAGCAGCCATGTTGTGGCACTTCTGCACTCCCTTTGGGATGCCTTTGGCAGATGAAGTAAGCCTGGAACTCAGGGCTTCCTGGTTAAAAAAATTCAAGCCCTAGGCTGAACCCTAACCCTAACCCTAGGCAGATAAATCAGCCCAGGTATAGGGATGGTGCCAAGGAAAAAGCTGTGAAAGCTGCCATGTTGTTGCACTTTTGTACTCCCCTTGGGATGCCTTGAACAGCTGCAGTGTGCCTGGAGCTAAGGGCTTCCTAGTTTTCAAAAATCCTAGCCCTAGGCCTAAGCCTAACAGTAACCCTGGGAAAGTATGTCAGCCTGGTGTTAGGCTTCTTGCCAAGGAAAAAGCCGTGAAAGCAGCCATGTTGTGGCACTTTTGCACTCCCTTTTGGATGCCTTTCACAGCTCCAGTGTGCCTGGAACTCAGGGCTTCCTGATTTTAAAAATCCTAGCCCTAGGCCGAACCGCAACCCTAAGACGAGAAAGGCAAATCAGCCAGGAATTAGGCATGTCCCCAAGGAAAAAAGCTGTGGAGGCAGGCATGTTGTGGGTACTTTTGCGCTCTTCTTGGCTAGTCCTTCGCAGCTGCTGTGTTCTTGGAACTCAGGGCTTTCTGGTTAATAGAACCCTTACCCTAGGCGTAACTCAAACCTTAAGCCTAGGGAAGGAAAATCAACCTATGGTTCGGGATGGTCTCATGGAAATATCAGTGGTGGCAGCCAAGTTGCGTCACTTTTGCGCTCCCCTTGAGATGCCTTTCGCAGCTGCAGTGTGCCTGGAGCCCAGGGCTTCCTGGTTTTAAAAGTCCTAGGCCTAAGCCTAACAGTAACCCTAGGAAGGTAAAATCAGCCGGGGTATTAGGGTTCTTTCTAAGGGGAAAAGCCGTGAAAGCAGCCATGTTGTGGCACTTCTGCACTCCCTTTGGGATGCCTTTGGCAGATGAAGTAAGCCTGGAACTCAGGGCTTCCTGGTTAAACGAAATCCAAGCCCTAGGCTGAACCCTAACCCTAACCCTAGGCAGATAAATCAGCCTAGGTATAGGGATGGTGCCAAGGAAAAAGCTGTGAAAGCTGCCATGTTGTTGCACTATTGTACTCCCCTTGGGATGCCTTGAACAGCTGCAGTGTGCCTGGAGCTAAGGGCTTCCTAGTTTCCAAAAATCCTAGCCCTAGGCCTAAGCCTAACAGTAACCCTGGGAAAGTAAATCAGCTGATGTTAGGCTTCTTGCCAAGGAAAAAGCCGTGAAAGCAGCCATGTTGTGGCACTTCTGCACTCCCTTTGGGATGCCTTTGGCAGATGAAGTAAGCCTGGAACTCAGGGCTTCCTGGTTAAAGAAATCCAAGCCCTAGGCTGAACCCTAACCCTAACCCTAGGCAGATAAATCAGCCTAGGTATAGGGATGGTGCCAAGGAAAAAGCTGTGAAAGCTGCCATGTTGTTGCACTTTTGTACTCCCCTTGGGATGCCTTGAACAGCTGCAGTGTGCCTGGAGCCCAGGGCTTCCTAGTTTCAAAAATCCTAGCCCTAGGCCTAAGCCTAACAGTAACCCTGGGAAAGTAAATCAGCCTGATGTTAGGTTTCTTGCCAAGGAAAAAGCCGTGAAAGCAGCCATGTTGTGGCACTTTTGCACTCCCTTTTGGATGCCTTTCACAGCTGCAGTGTGCCTGGAACTCAGGGCTTCCTGCTTTTAAAAATCCTAGCCCTAGGCCGAACCCCAACCCTAAGACGAGAAAGGCAAATCAGCCAGGAATTAGGCATGTCCCCAAGGAAAAAGCTGTGGAGGCAGGCATGTTGTGGTACTTTTGCGCTCTTCTTGGCTAGTCCTTCGCAGCTGCTGTGTTCTTCGAACTCAGGGCTTTCTGGTTAATAGAACCCTTACCCTAGGCGTAACTCAAACCTTAACCCTAGGAAGGAAAATCAGCCTATGGTTCGGGATGGTCTCATGGAAATATCAGTGGTGGCAGCCAAGTTGCGTCACTTTTGCGCTCCCCTTGGGATGCCTTTCGCAGCTGCAGTGTGCCTGGAGCCCAGGGCTTCCTGGTTTTAAAAGTCCTAGGCCTAAGCCTAACAGTAACCCTAGGAGGTAAATCAGCCGGGTATTAGGGTTCTTCCTAAGGGAAAAGCCGTGAAAGCAGCCATGTTGTGGCACTTCTGCACTCCCTTTGGGATGCCTTTGGCAGATGAAGTAAGCCTGGAACTCAGGGCTTCCTGGTTAAAGAATTCCGAGCCCTAGGCTGAACCCTAACCCTAACCCTAGGCAGATAAATCAACCTAGGTATAGGGATGGTGCCAAGGAAAAAGCTGAGAATGCTGCCATGTTGTTGCACTTTTGTACTCCCCTTGGGATGCCTTGAACAGCTGCAGTGTGCCTGGAGCTAAGGCTTCCTAGTTTTAAAAATCCTAGCCCTAGGCCTAAGCCTAACAGTAACCCTGGGAAGGTAAATCAGCCTGGTGTTAGGCTTCTTGCCAAGGAAAAAGCCGTGAAAGCAGCCATGTTGTGGCACTTTTGCACTCCCTTTTGGATGCCTTTCACAGCTTCAGTGTGCCTGGAACTCAGGGCTTCCTGCTTTTAAAAATCCTAGCCCTAGGCCGAACCCCAACCCTAAGACGAGAAAGGCAAATCAGCCAGGAATTAGGCATGTCCCCAAGGAAAAAGCTGTGGAGGCAGGCATGTTGTGGTACTTTTGCGCTCTTCTTGGCTAGTCCTTCGCAGCTGCTGTGTTCTTGGAACTCAGGGCTTTCTGGTTAATAGACCCTTACCCTAGGCGTAACTCAAACCTTAACCGTAGGAAGGAAAATCAGCCTATGGTTCGGATGCTCTCATGGAAATATCAGTGGTGGCAGGCATGTTGCGTCACTTTTGCGCTCCCCTTGGGATGCCTTTCGCAGCTGCAGTGTGCCTGGAGCACAGGGCTTCCTGGTTTTAAAAGTCCTAGGCCTAAGCCTAACAGTAACCCTAGGAAGGTAAATCAGCCGGGTATTAGGGTTCTTCCTAAGGGAAAAGCCGTGAAAGCAGCCATGTTGTGGCACTTCTGCACTCCCTTTGGGATGCCTTTGGCAGATGAAGTAAGCCTGGAACTCAGGGCTTCCTGGTTAAAGAAATCACAGCCCTAGGCTGAACCCTAACCCTAACCCTAGGCAGATAAATCAGCCTAGGTATAGGGATGGTGCCAAGGAAAAAGCTGAGAAAGCTGCCATGTTGTTGCACTTTTGTACTCCCCTTGGGATGCCTTGAACAGCTGCAGTGTGCCTGGAGCTAAGGGCTTCCTAGTTTTAAAAATCCTAGCCCTAGGCCTAAGCCTAACAGTAACCCTGGGAAGGTCAATCAGCCTGGTGTTAGGCGTCTTGCCAAGGAAAAAGCCGTGAAAGCAGCCATGTTGTGGCACTTTTGCACTCCCTTTTGAATGCCTTTCACTGCTCCAGTGTGCCTGGAACTCAGGGCTTCCTGCTTTTAAAAATCCTAGCCCTAGGCCGAACCCCAACCCTAAGACGAGAAAGGCAAATCAGCCAGGAATTAGGCATGTCCCCAAGGAAAAAGCTGTGGAGGCAGGCATGTTGTGGTACTTTTGCGCTCTTCTTGGCTAGTCCTTTGCAGCTGCTGTGTTCTTGGAACTCAGGGCTTTCTGGTTAATAGACCCTTACCCTAGGCGTAACTCAAACCTTAACCCTAGGAAGGAAAATCAGCCTATGGTTCCGGATGGTCTCATGGAAATATCAGTGGTGGCAGGCATGTTGCGTCACTTTTGCGCTCCCCTTGGGATGCCTTTCGCAGCTGCAGTGTGCCTGGAGCCCAGGGCTTCCTGGTTTTAAAAGTCCTAGGCCTAAGCCTAACAGTAACCCTAGGAAGGTAAATCAGCCGGGTATTAGGGTTCTTCCTAAGGGAAAAGCCGTGAAAGCAGCCATGTTGTGGCACTTCTGCACTCCCTTTGGGATGCCTTTGGCAGATGAAGTAAGCCTGGAACTCAGGGCTTCCTGGTTAAAGAATTCCGAGCCCTAGGCTGAACCCTAACCCTAACCCTAGGCAGATAAATCAGCCTAGGTATAGGGATGGTGCCAAAGAAAAAGCTGAGAAAGCTGCCATGTTGTTGCACTTTTGTACTCCCCTTGGGATGCCTTGAACAGCTGCAGTGTGCCTGGAGCTAAGGGCTTCCTAGTTTTAAAAATCCTAGCCCTAGGCCTAAGCCTAACAGTAACCCTGGGAAGGTAAATCAGCCTGGTGTTAGGCGTCTTGCCAAGGAAAAAGCCGTGAAAGCAGCCATGTTGTGGCACTTTTGCACTCCCCTTTGGATGCCTTTCACAGCTCCAGTGTGCCTGGAACTCAGGGCTTCCTGATTTTAAAAATCCTAGCCCTAGGCCGAACCGCAACCCTAAGACGAGAAAGGCAAATCAGCCAGGAATTAGGCATGTCCCCAAGGAAAAAGCTGTGGAGGCAGGCATGTTGTGGTACTTTTGCGCTCTTCTTGGCTAGTCCTTCGCAGCTGCTGTGTTCTTGGAACTCAGGGCTTTCTGGTTAATAGACCCTTACCCTAGGCGTAACTCAAACCTTAACCCTAGGAAGGAAAATCAGCCTATGGTTCGGGATGCTCTCATGGAAATATCAGTGGTGGCAGCCATGTTGCGTCACTTTTGCGCTCCCCTTGGGATGCCTTTCGCAGCTGCAGTGTGCCTGGAGCCCAGGGCTTCCTGGTTTTAAAAGTCCTAGGCCTAAGCCTAACAGTAACCCTAGGAAGGTAAATGAGCCGGGTATTAGGGTTCTTCCTAAGGGAAAAGCCGTGAAAGCAGCCATGTTGTGGCACTTCTGCACTCCCTTTGGGATGCCTTTGGCAGATGAAGTAAGCCTGGAACTCAGGGCTTCCTGGTTAAAGAATTCCGAGCCCTAGGCTGAACCCTAACCCTAACCCTAGGCAGATAAATCAACCTAGGTATAGGGATGGTGCCAAGGAAAAAGCTGAGAATGCTGCCATGTTGTTGCACTTTTGTACTCCCCTGGGGATGCCTTGAACAGCTGCAGTGTGCCTGGAGCTAAGGGCTTCCTAGTTTTAAAAATCCTAGCCCTAGGCCTAAGCCTAACAGTAACCCTGGGAAGGTAAATCAGCCTGGTGTTAGGCGTCTTGCCAAGGAAAAAGCCGTGAAAGCAGCCATGTTGTGGCACTTTTGCACTCCCTTTTGGATGCCTTTCACAGCTCCAGTGTGCCTGGAACTCAGGGCTTCCTGCTTTTAAAAATCTTAGCCCTAGGCCGAACCCCAACCCTAAGACGAGAAAGGCAAATCAGCCAGGAATTAGGCATGTCCCCAAGGAAAAAGCTGTGGAGGCAGGCATGTTGTGGTACTTTTGCGCTCTTCTTGGCTAGTCCTTCGCAGCTGCTGTGTTCTTGGAACTCAGGGCTTTCTGGTTAATAGACCCTTACCCTAGGCGTAACTCAAACCTTAACCCTAGGAAGGAAAATCAGCCTATGGTTCGGGATGCTCTCATGGAAATATCAGTGGTGGCAGCCATGTTGCGTCACTTTTGCGCTCCCCTTGGGATGCCTTTCGCAGCTGCAGTGTGCCTGGAGCCCAGGGCTTCCTGGTTTTAAAAGTCCTAGGCCTAAGCCTAACAGTAACCCTAGGAAGGTAAATCAGCCGGGTATTAGGGTTCTTCCTAAGGGAAAAGCCGTGAAAGCAGCCATGTTGTGGCACTTCTGCACTCCCTTTGGGATGCCTTTGGCAGATGAAGTAAGCCTGGAACTCAGGGCTTCCTGGTTAAAGAAATCACAGCCCTAGGCTGAACCCTAACCCTAACCCTAGGCAGATAATTCAACCTAGGTATAGGGATGGTGCCAAGGAAAAAGCTGAGAAAGCTGCCATGTTGTTGCACTTTTGTACTCCCCTTGGGATGCCTTGAACAGCTGCAGTGTGCCTGGAGCTAAGGGCTTCCTAGTTTTAAAAATCCTAGCCCTAGGCCTAAGCCTAACAGTAACCCTGGGAAGGTAAATCAGCCTGGTGTTAGGCGTCTTGCCAAGGAAAAAGCCGTGAAAGCAGCCATGTTGTGGCACTTTTGCACTCCCTTTTGGATGCCTTTTACAGCTGCAGTGTGCCTGGAACTCAGGGCTTCCTGCTTTTAAAAATCCTAGCCCTAGGCCGAACCCCAACCCTAAGACGAGAAAGGCAAATCAGCCAGGAATTAGGCATGTCCCCAAGGAAAAAGCTGTGGAGGCAGGCATGTTGTGGTACTTTTGCGCTCTTCTTGGCTAGTCCTTCGCAGCTGCTATGTTCTTGGAACTCAGGGCTTTCTGGTTAATAGACCCTTACCCTAGGCGTAACTCAAACCTTAACCCTAGGAAGGAAAATCAGCCTATGGTTCGGGATGCTCTCATGGAAATATCAGTGGTGGCAGGCATGTTGCGTCACTTTTGCGCTCCCCTTGGGATGCCTTTCGCAGCTGCAGTGTGCCTGGAGCCCAGGGCTTCCTGGTTTTAAAAGTCCTAGGCCTAAGCCTAACAGTAACCCTAGGAAGGTAAATCAGCCGGGTATTAGGGTTCTTCCTAAGGGAAAAGCCGTGAAAGCAGCCATGTTGTGGCACTTCTGCACTCCCTTTGGGATGCCTTTGGCAGATGAAGTAAGCCTGGAACTCAGGGCTTCCTGGTTAAAGAATTCCGAGCCCTAGGCTGAACCCTAACACTAACCCTAGGCAGATAAATCAACCTAGGTATAGGGATGGTGCCAAGGAAAAAGCTGAGAAAGCTGCCATGTTGTTGCACTTTTGTACTCCCCTTGGGATGCCTTGAACAGCTGCAGTGTGCCTGGAGCTAAGGGCTTCCTAGTTTTAAAAATCCTAGCCCTAGGCCTAAGCCTAACAGTAACCCTGGGAAGGTAAATCAGCCTGGTGTTAGGCTTCTTGCCGAGGAAAAAGCCGTGAAAGCAGCCATGTTGTGGCACTTTTGCACTCCCTTTTGGATGCATTTCACAGCTGCAGTGTGCCTGGAACTCAGGGCTTCCTGCTTTTAAAAATCCTAGCCCTAGGCCGAACCCCAACCCTAAGACGAGAAAGGCAAATCAGCCAGGAATTAGGCATGTCCACAAGGAAAAAGCTGTGGAGGCAGGCATGTTGTGGTACTTTTGCGCTCTTCTTGGCTAGTCCTTCGCAGCTGCTGTGTTCTTGGAACTCAGGGCTTTCTGGTTAATAGACCCTTACCCTAGGCGTAACTCAAACCTTAACCCTAGGAAGGAAAATCAGCCTATGGTTCGGGATGCTCTCATGGAAATATCAGTGGTGGCAGGCATGTTGCGTCACTTTTGCGCTCCCCTTGGGATGCCTTTCGCAGCTGCAGTGTGCCTGGAGCACAGGGCTTCCTGGTTTTAAAAGTCCTAGGCCTAAGCCTAACAGTAACCCTAGGAAGGTAAATCAGCCGGGTATTAGGGTTCTTCCTAAGGGAAAAGCCGTGAAAGCAGCCATGTTGTGGCACTTCTGCACTCCCTTTGGGATGCCTTTGGCAGATGAAGTAAGCCTGGAACTCAGGGCTTCCTGGTTAAAGAAATCACAGCCCTAGGCTGAACCCTAACCCTAACCCTAGGCAGATAATTCAACCTAGGTATAGGGATGGTGCCAAGGAAAAAGCTGAGAATGCTGCCATGTTGTTGCACTTTTGTACTCCCCTTGGGATGCCTTGAACAGCTGCAGTGTGCCTGGAGCTAAGGGCTTCCTAGTTTTAAAAATCCTAGCCCTAGGCCTAAGCCTAACAGTAACCCTGGGAAGGTAAATCAGCCTGGTGTTAGGCGTCTTGCCAAGGAAAAAGCCGTGAAAGCAGCCATGTTGTGGCACTTTTGCACTCCCTTTTGGATGCCTTTCACAGCTCCAGTGTGCCTGGAACTCAGGGCTTCCTGCTTTTAAAAATCTTAGCCCTAGGCCGAACCCCAACCCTAAGACGAGAAAGGCAAATCAGCCAGGAATTAGGCATGTCCCCAAGGAAAAAGCTGTGGAGGCAGGCATGTTGTGGTACTTTTGCGCTCTTCTTGGCTAGTCCTTCGCAGCTGCTGTGTTCTTGGAACTCAGGGCTTTCTGGTTAATAGACCCTTACCCTAGGCGTAACTCAAACCTTAACACTAGGAAGGAAAATCAGCCTATGGTTTGGGATGGTCTCATGGAAATATCAGTGGTGGCAGCCAAGTTGCATCACTTTTGCGCTCCCCTTGGGATGCCTTTCGCAGCTGCAGTGTGCCTGGAGCCCAGGGCTTCCTGGTTTTAAAAGTCCTAGGCCTAAGCCTAACAGTAACCCTAGGAAGGTAAATCAGCCGGGTATTAGGGTTCTTCCTAAGGGAAAAGCCGTGAAAGCAGCCATGTTGTGGCACTTCTGCACTCCCTTTGGGATGCCTTTGGCAGATGAAGTAAGCCTGGAACTCAGGGCTTCCTGGTTAAAGAAATCCGAGCACTAGGCTGAACCCTAACCCTAACCCTAGGCAGATAAATCAGCCTAGGTATAGGGATGGTGCCAAGGAAAAAGCTGAGAAAGCTGCCATGTTGTTGCACTTTTGTACTCCCCTTGGGATGCCTTGAACAGCTGCAGTGTGCCTGGAGCTAAGGGCTTCCTAGTTTTAAAAATCCTAGCCCTAGGCCTAAGCCTAACAGTAACCCTGGGAAGGGAAATCAGCCTGGTGTTAGGCTTCTTGCCAAGGAAAAAGCCGTGAAAGCAGCCATGTTGTGGCACTTTTGCACTCCCTTTTGGATGCATTTCACAGCTGCAGTGTGCCTGGAACTCAGGGCTTCCTGCTTTTAAAAATCCTAGCCCTAGGCCGAACCCCAACCCTAAGACGAGAAAGGCAAATCAGCCAGGAATTAGGCATGTCCCCAAGGAAAAAGCTGTGGAGGCAGGCATGTTGTGGTACTTTTGCGCTCTTCTTGGCTAGTCCTTCGCAGCTGCTGTGTTCTTGGAACTCAGGGCTTTCTGGTTAATAGACCCTTACCCTAGGCGTAACTCAAACCTTAACCCTAGGAAGGAAAATCAGCCTATGGTTCGGGATGCTCTCATGGAAATATCAGTGGTGGCAGCCATGTTGCGTCACTTTTGCGCTCCCCTTGGGATGCCTTTCGCAGCTGCAGTGTGCCTGGAGCACAGGGCTTCCTGGTTTTAAAAGTCCTAGGCCTAAGCCTAACAGTAACCCTAGGAAGGTAAATCAGCCGGGTATTAGGGTTCTTCCTAAGGGAAAAGCCGTGAAAGCAGCCATGTTGTGGCACTTCTGCACTCCCTTTGGGATGCCTTTGGCAGATGAAGTAAGCCTGGAACTCAGGGCTTCCTGGTTAAAGAAATCCAAGCCCTAGGCTGAACCCTAACCCTAACCCTAGGCAGATAAATCAGCCTAGGTATAGGGATGGTGCCAAGGAAAAAGCTGAGAAAGCTGCCATGTTGTTGCACTTTTGTACTCCCCTTGGGATGCCTTGAACAGCTGCAGTGTGCCTGGAGCTAAGGGCTTCCTAGTTTTAAAAATCCTAGCCCTAGGCCTAAGCCTAACAGTAACCCTGGGAAGGTCAATCAGCCTGGTGTTAGGCGTCTTGCCAAGGAAAAAGCCGTGAAAGCAGCCATGTTGTGGCACTTTTGCACTCCCTTTTGAATGCCTTTCACTGCTCCAGTGTGCCTGGAACTCAGGGCTTCCTGCTTTTAAAAATCCTAGCCCTAGGCCGAACCCCAACCCTAAGACGAGAAAGGCAAATCAGCCAGGAATTAGGCATGTCCCCAAGGAAAAAGCTGTGGAGGCAGGCATGTTGTGGTACTTTTGCGCTCTTCTTGGCTAGTCCTTTGCAGCTGCTGTGTTCTTGGAACTCAGGGCTTTCTGGTTAATAGACCCTTACCCTAGGCGTAACTCAAACCTTAACCCTAGGAAGGAAAATCAGCCTATGGTTCGGGATGCTCTCATGGAAATATCAGTGGTGGCAGCCATGTTGCGTCACTTTTGCGCTCCCCTTGGGATGCCTTTCGCAGCTGCAGTGTGCCTGGAGCCCAGGGCTTCCTGGTTTTAAAAGTCCTAGGCCTAAGCCTAACAGTAACCCTAGGAAGGTAAATGAGCCGGGTATTAGGGTTCTTCCTAAGGGAAAAGCCGTGAAAGCAGCCATGTTGTGGCACTTCTGCACTCCCTTTGGGATGCCTTTGGCAGATGAAGTAAGCCTGGAACTCAGGGCTTCCTGGTTAAAGAAATCCAAGCCCTAGGCTGAACCCTAACCCTAACCCTAGGCAGATAAATCAGCCTAGGTATAGGGATGGTGCCAAGGAAAAAGCTGAGAAAGCTGCCATGTTGTTGCACTTTTGTACTCCCCTTGGGATGCCTTGAACAGCTGCAGTGTGCCTGGAGCTAAGGGCTTCCTAGTTTTAAAAATCCTAGCCCTAGGCCTAAGCCTAACAGTAACCCTGGGAAGGTCAATCAGCCTGGTGTTAGGCGTCTTGCCAAGGAAAAAGGCGTGAAAGCAGCCATGTTGTGGCACTTTTGCACTCCCTTTTGAATGCCTTTCACAGCTCCAGTGTGCCTGGAACTCAGGGCTTCCTGCTTTTAAAAATCCTAGCCCTAGGCCGAACCCCAACCCTAAGACGAGAAAGGCAAATCAGCCAGGAATTAGGCATGTCCCCAAGGAAAAAGCTGTGGAGGCAGGCATGTTGTGGTACTTTTGCGCTCTTCTTGGCTAGTCCTTCGCAGCTGCTGTGTTCTTGGAACTCAGGGCTTTCTGGTTAATAGACCCTTACCCTAGGCGTAACTCAAACCTTAACCCTAGGAAGGAAAATCAGCCTATGGTTCCGGATGGTCTCATGGAAATATCAGTGGTGGCAGGCATGTTGCGTCACTTTTGCGCTCCCCTTGGGATGCCTTTCGCAGCTGCAGTGTGCCTGGAGCCCAGGGCTTCCTGGTTTTAAAAGTCCTAGGCCTAAGCCTAACAGTAACCCTAGGAAGGTAAATCAGCCGGGTATTAGGGTTCTTCCTAAGGGAAAAGCCGTGAAAGCAGCCATGTTGTGGCACTTCTGCACTCCCTTTGGGATGCCTTTGGCAGATGAAGTAAGCCTGGAACTCAGGGCTTCCTGGTTAAAGAATTCCGAGCCCTAGGCTGAACCCTAACCCTAACCCTAGGCAGATAAATCAGCCTAGGTATAGGGATGGTGCCAAGGAAAAAGCTGTGAAAGCTGTCATGTTGTTGCACTTTTGTACTCCCCTTGGGATGCCTTGAACAGCTGCAGTGTGCCTGGAGCTAAGGGCTTCCTAGTTTTAAAAATCCTAGCCCTAGGCCTAAGCCTAACAGTAACCCTGGGAAGGTAAATCAGCCTGGTGTTAGGCGTCTTGCCAAGGAAAAAGCCGTGAAAGCAGCCATGTTGTGGCACTTTTGCACTCCCCTTTGGATGCCTTTCACAGCTCCAGTGTGCCTGGAACTCAGGGCTTCCTGATTTTAAAAATCCTAGCCCTAGGCCGAACCGCAACCCTAAGACGAGAAAGGCAAATCAGCCAGGAATTAGGCATGTCCCCAAGGAAAAAGCTGTGGAGGCAGGCATGTTGTGGTACTTTTGCGCTCTTCTTGGCTAGTCCTTCGCAGCTGCTGTGTTCTTGGAACTCAGGGCTTTCTGGTTAATAGACCTTTACCCTAGGCGTAACTCAAACCTTAACCCTAGGAAGGAAAATCAGCCTATGGTTCGGGATGCTCTCATGGAAATATCAGTGGTGGCAGGCATGTTGCGTCACTTTTGCGCTCCCCTTGGGATGCCTTTCGCAGCTGCAGTGTGCCTGGAGCCCAGGGCTTCCTGGTTTTAAAAGTCCTAGGCCTAAGCCTAACAGTAACCCTAGGAAGGTAAATCAGCCGGGTATTAGGGTTCTTCCTAAGGGAAAAGCCGTGAAAGCAGCCATGTTGTGGCACTTCTGCACTCCCTTTGGGATGCCTTTGGCAGATGAAGTAAGCCTGGAACTCAGGGCTTCCTGGTTAAAGAAATCACAGCCCTAGGCTGAACCCTAACCCTAACCCTAGGCAGATAATTCAACCTAGGTATAGGGATGGTGCCAAGGAAAAAGCTGAGAAAGCTGCCATGTTGTTGCACTTTTGTACTCCCCTTGGGATGCCTTTCGCAGCTGCAGTGTGCCTGGAGCTAAGGGCTTCCTAGTTTTAAAAATCCTAGCCCTAGGCCTAAGCCTAACAGTAACCCTGGGAAGGTAAATCAGCCTGGTGTTAGGCGTCTTGCCAAGGAAAAAGCCGTGAAAGCAGCCATGTTGTGGCACTTTTGCACTCCCTTTTGGATGCCTTTTACAGCTGCAGTGTGCCTGGAACTCAGGGCTTCCTGCTTTTAAAAATCCTAGCCCTAGGCCGAACCCCAACCCTAAGACGAGAAAGGCAAATCAGCCAGGAATTAGGCATGTCCCCAAGGAAAAAGCTGTGGAGGCAGGCATGTTGTGGTACTTTTGCGCTCTTCTTGGCTAGTCCTTCGCAGCTGCTGTGTTCTTGGAACTCAGGGCTTTCTGGTTAATAGACCCTTACCCTAGGCGTAACTCAAACCTTAACCCTAGGAAGGAAAATCAGCCTATGGTTCGGGATGCTCTCATGGAAATATCAGTGGTGGCAGGCATGTTGCGTCACTTTTGCGCTCCCCTTGGGATGCCTTTCGCAGCTGCAGTGTGCCTGGAGCCCAGGGCTTCCTGGTTTTAAAAGTCCTAGGCCTAAGCCTAACAGTAACCCTAGGAAGGTAAATCAGCCGGGTATTAGGGTTCTTCCTAAGGGAAAAGCCGTGAAAGCAGCCATGTTGTGGCACTTTTGCACTCCCTTTTGGATGCATTTCACAGCTGCAGTGTGCCTGGAACTCAGGGCTTCCTGCTTTTAAAAATCCTAGCCCTAGGCCGAACCCCAACCCTAAGACGAGAAAGGCAAATCAGCCAGGAATTAGGCATGTCCCCAAGGAAAAAGCTGTGGAGGCAGGCATGTTGTGGTACTTTTGCGCTCTTCTTGGCTAGTCCTTCGCAGCTGCTGTGTTCTTGGAACTCAGGGCTTTCTGGTTAATAGACCCTTACCCTAGGCGTAACTCAAACCTTAACCCTAGGAAGGAAAATCAGCCTATGGTTCGGGATGCTCTCATGGAAATATCAGTGGTGGCAGCCATGTTGCGTCACTTTTGCGCTCCCCTTGGGATGCCTTTCGCAGCTGCAGTGTGCCTGGAGCACAGGGCTTCCTGGTTTTAAAAGTCCTAGGCCTAAGCCTAACAGTAACCCTAGGAAGGTAAATCAGCCGGGTATTAGGGTTCTTCCTAAGGGAAAAGCCGTGAAAGCAGCCATGTTGTGGCACTTCTGCACTCCCTTTGGGATGCCTTTGGCAGATGAAGTAAGCCTGGAACTCAGGGCTTCCTGGTTAAAGAAATCCAAGCCCTAGGCTGAACCCTAACCCTAACCCTAGGCAGATAAATCAGCCTAGGTATAGGGATGGTGCCAAGGAAAAAGCTGAGAAAGCTGCCATGTTGTTGCACTTTTGTACTCCCCTTGGGATGCCTTGAACAGCTGCAGTGTGCCTGGAGCTAAGGGCTTCCTAGTTTTAAAAATCCTAGCCCTAGGCCTAAGCCTAACAGTAACCCTGGGAAGGTCAATCAGCCTGGTGTTAGGCGTCTTGCCAAGGAAAAAGCCGTGAAAGCAGCCATGTTGTGGCACTTTTGCACTCCCTTTTGAATGCCTTTCACTGCTCCAGTGTGCCTGGAACTCAGGGCTTCCTGCTTTTAAAAATCCTAGCCCTAGGCCGAACCCCAACCCTAAGACGAGAAAGGCAAATCAGCCAGGAATTAGGCATGTCCCCAAGGAAAAAGCTGTGGAGGCAGGCATGTTGTGGTACTTTTGCGCTCTTCTTGGCTAGTCCTTTGCAGCTGCTGTGTTCTTGGAACTCAGGGCTTTCTGGTTAATAGACCCTTACCCTAGGCGTAACTCAAACCTTAACCCTAGGAAGGAAAATCTGCCTATGGTTCGGGATGCTCTCATGGAAATATCAGTGGTGGCAGCCATGTTGCGTCACTTTTGCGCTCCCCTTGGGATGCCTTTCGCAGCTGCAGTGTGCCTGGAGCACAGGGCTTCCTGGTTTTAAAAGTCCTAGGCCTAAGCCTAACAGTAACCCTAGGAAGGTAAATCAGCCGGGTATTAGGGTTCTTCCTAAGGGAAAAGCCGTGAAAGCAGCCATGTTGTGGCACTTCTGCACTCCCTTTGGGATGCCTTTGGCAGATGAAGTAAGCCTGGAACTCAGGGCTTCCTGGTTAAAGAAATCCAAGCCCTAGGCTGAACCCTAACCCTAACCCTAGGCAGATAAATCAGCCTAGGTATAGGGATGGTGCCAAGGAAAAAGCTGAGAAAGCTGCCATGTTGTTGCACTTTTGTACTCCCCTTGGGATGCCTTGAACAGCTGCAGTGTGCCTGGAGCTAAGGGCTTCCTAGTTTTAAAAATCCTAGCCCTAGGCCTAAGCCTAACAGTAACCCTGGGAAGGTCAATCAGCCTGGTGTTAGGCGTCTTGCCAAGGAAAAAGGCGTGAAAGCAGCCATGTTGTGGCACTTTTGCACTCCCTTTTGAATGCCTTTCACAGCTCCAGTGTGCCTGGAACTCAGGGCTTCCTGCTTTTAAAAATCCTAGCCCTAGGCCGAACCCCAACCCTAAGACGAGAAAGGCAAATCAGCCAGGAATTAGGCATGTCCCCAAGGAAAAAGCTGTGGAGGCAGGCATGTTGTGGTACTTTTGCGCTCTTCTTGGCTAGTCCTTCGCAGCTGCTGTGT
Source organism: Ammospiza nelsoni (assembly GCF_027579445.1). Taxonomy (NCBI): domain Eukaryota; kingdom Metazoa; phylum Chordata; class Aves; order Passeriformes; family Passerellidae; genus Ammospiza; species Ammospiza nelsoni. Next base: position 863,419 of record NW_026683197.1, on the reverse strand, counting down.
TCTTGGAACTCAGGGCTTTCTGGTTAATAGACCCTTACCCTAGGCGTAACTCAAACCTTAACCCTAGGAAGGAAAATCAGCCTATGGTTCGGGATGCTCTCATGGAAATATCAGTGGTGGCAGCCATGTTGCGTCACTTTTGCGCTCCCCTTGGGATGCCTTTCGCAGCTGCAGTGTGCCTGGAGCCCAGGGCTTCCTGGTTTTAAAAGTCCTAGGCCTAAGCCTAACAGTAACCCTAGGAAGGTAAATGAGCCGGGTATTAGGGTTCTTCCTAAGGGAAAAGCCGTGAAAGCAGCCATGTTGTGGCACTTCTGCACTCCCTTTGGGATGCCTTTGGCAGATGAAGTAAGCCTGGAACTCAGGGCTTCCTGGTTAAAGAAATCACAGCCCTAGGCTGAACCCTAACCCTAACCCTAGGCAGATAATTCAACCTAGGTATAGGGATGGTGCCAAGGAAAAAGCTGAGAAAGCTGCCATGTTGTTGCACTTTTGTACTCCCCTTGGGATGCCTTGAACAGCTGCAGTGTGCCTGGAGCTAAGGGCTTCCTAGTTTTAAAAATCCTAGCCCTAGGCCTAAGCCTAACAGTAACCCTGGGAAGGTAAATCAGCCTGGTGTTAGGCGTCTTGCCAAGGAAAAAGCCGTGAAAGCAGCCATGTTGTGGCACTTTTGCACTCCCTTTTGGATGCCTTTCACAGCTCCAGTGTGCCTGGAACTCAGGGCTTCCTGCTTTTAAAAATCTTAGCCCTAGGCCGAACCCCAACCCTAAGACGAGAAAGGCAAATCAGCCAGGAATTAGGCATGTCCCCAAGGAAAAAGCTGTGGAGGCAGGCATGTTGTGGTACTTTTGCGCTCTTCTTGGCTAGTCCTTCGCAGCTGCTGTGTTCTTGGAACTCAGGGCTTTCTGGTTAATAGACCCTTACCCTAGGCGTAACTCAAACCTTAACCCTAGGAAGGAAAATCAGCCTATGGTTTGGGATGGTCTCATGGAAATATCAGTGGTGGCAGCCAAGTTGCATCACTTTTGCGCTCCCCTTGGGATGCCTTTCGCAGCTGCAGTGTGCCTGGAGCCCAGGGCTTCCTGGTTTTAAAAGTCCTAGGCCTAAGCCTAACAGTAACCCTAGGAAGGTAAATCAGCCGGGTATTAGGGTTCTTCCTAAGGGAAAAGCCGTGAAAGCAGCCATGTTGTGGCACTTCTGCACTCCCTTTGGGATGCCTTTGGCAGATGAAGTAAGCCTGGAACTCAGGGCTTCCTGGTTAAAGAATCCGAGCCCTAGGCTGAACCCTAACCCTAACCCTAGGCAGATAAATCAGCCTAGGTATAGGGATGGTGCCAAGGAAAAAGCTGAGAAAGCTGCCATGTTGTTGCACTTTTGTACTCCCCTTGGGATGCCTTGAACAGCTGCAGTGTGCCTGGAGCTTAAGGGCTTCCTAGTTTTAAAAATCCTAGCCCTAGGCCTAAGCCTAACAGTAACCCTGGGAAGGGAAATCAGCCTGGTGTTAGGCGTCTTGCCAAGGAAAAAGCCGTGAAAGCAGCCATGTTGTGGCACTTTTGCACTCCCTTTTGAATGCCTTTCACAGCTCCAGTGTGCCTGGAACTCAGGGCTTCCTGATTTTAAAAATCCTAGCCCTAGGCCGAACCCCAACCCTAAGACGAGAAAGGCAAATCAGCCAGGAATTAGGCATGTCCCCAAGGAAAAAGCTGTGGAGGCAGGCATGTTGTGGTACTTTTGCGCTCTTCTTGGCTAGTCCTTCGCAGCTGCTGTGTTCTTGGAACTCAGGGCTTTCTGTTAATAGACCCTTACCCTAGGCGTAACTCAAACCTTAACCCTAGGAAGGAAAATCAGCCTATGGTTCGGGATGGTCTCATGGAAATATCAGTGGTGGCAGCCAAGTTGCGTCACTTTTGCGCTCCCCTTGGGATGCCTTTCGCAGCTGCAGTGTGCCTGGAGCCCAGGGCTTCCTGGTTTTAAAAGTCCTAGGCCTAAGCCTAACAGTAACCCTAGGAAGGTAAATCAGCCGGGTATTAGGGTTCTTCCTAAGGGAAAAGCCGTGAAAGCAGCCATGTTGTGGCACTTCTGCACTCCCTTTGGGATGCCTTTGGCAGATGAAGTAAGCCTGGAACTCAGGGCTTCCTGGTTAAAGAATTCCGAGCCCTACGCTGAACCCTAACCCTAACCCTAGGCAGATAAATCAGCCTAGGTATAGGGATGGTGCCAAGGAAAAAGCTGTGAAAGCTGCCATGTTGTTGCACTTTTGTACTCCCCTTGGGATGCCTTGAACAGCTGCAGTGTGCCTGGAGCTAAGGGCTTCCTAGTTTTAAAAATCCTAGCCCTAGGCCTAAGCCTAACAGTAACCCTGGGAAGGTAAATCAGCCTGGTGTTAGGCTTCTTGCCAAGGAAAAAGCCGTGAAAGCAGCCATGTTGTGGCACTTTTGCACTCCCTTTTGGATGCCTTTCACAGCTCCAGTGTGCCTGGAACTCAGGGCTTCCTGCTTTTGAAAATCCTAGCCCTAGGCCGAACCCCAACCCTAAGACGAGAAAGGCAAATCAGCCAGGAATTAGGCATGTCCCCAAGGAAAAAGCTGTGGAGGCAGGCATGTTGTGGTACTTTTGCGCTCTTCTTGGCTAGTCCTTCGCAGCTGCTGTGTTCTTGGAACTCAGGGCTTTCTGGTTAATAGACCCTTACCCTAGGCGTAACTCAAACCTTAACCCTAGGAAGGAAAATCAGCCTATGGTTCGGGATGGTCTCATGGAAATATCAGTGGTGGCAGCCAAGTTGCGTCACTTTTGCGCTCCCCTTGGGATGCCTTTCGCAGCTGCAGTGTGCCTGGAGCCCAGGGCTTCCCTGGTTTTAAAAGTCCTAGGCCTAAGCCTAAGAGTAACCCTAGGAAGGTAAATCAGCCGGGTATTAGGGTTCTTCCTAAGGGAAAAGCCGTGAAAGCAGCCATGTTGTGGCACTTCTGCACTCCCTTTGGGATGCCTTTGGCAGATGAAGTAAGCCTGGAACTCAGGGCTTCCTGGTTAAAGAAATCCAAGCCCTAGGCTGAACCCTAACCCTAGGCAGATAAATCAGCCTAGGTATAGGGATGGTGCCAAGGAAAAAGCTGTGAAAGCTGCCATGTTGTTGCACTTTTGTACTCCCCTTGGGATGCCTTGAACAGCTGCAGTGTGCCTGGAGCTAAGGGCTTCCTTGTTTTAAAAATCCTAGCCCTAGGCCTAAGCCTAACAGTAACCCTGGGAAGGTAAATCAGCCTGGTGTTAGGGCGTCTTGCCAAGGAAAAAGCCGTGAAAGCAGCCATGTTGTGGCACTTTTGCACTCCCTTTTGGATGCCTTTCACAGCTCCAGTGTGCCTGGAACTCAGGGCTTCCTGCTTTTAAAAATCCTAGCCCTAGGCCGAACCCCAACCCTAAGACGAGAAGGCAAATCAGCCAGGAATTAGGCATGTCCCCAAGGAAAAAGCTGTGGAGGCAGGCATGTTGTGGTACTTTTGCGCTCTTCTTGCTAGTCCTTCGCAGCTGCTGTGTTCTTGGAACTCAGGGCTTTCTGGTTAATAGACCCTTACCCTAGGCGTAACTCAAACCTTAACCCTAGGAAGGAAAATCAGCCTATGGTTCGGATGCTCTCATGGAAATATCAGTGGTGGCAGCCATGTTGCGTCACTTTTGCGCTCCCCTTGGGATGCCTTTCACAGCTGCAGTGTGCCTGGAGCCCAGGGCTTCCTGGTTTAAAAGTCCTAGGCCTAAGCCTAACAGTAACCCTAGGAAGGTAAATCAGCCGGGTATTAGGGTTCTTCCTAAGGGAAAAGCCGTGAAAGCAGCCATGTTGTGCACTTCTGCACTCCCTTTGGGATGCCTTTGGCAGATGAAGTAAGCTGGAACTCAGGGCTTCCTGGTTAAAGAAATCCAAGCCCTAGGCTGAACCCTAACCCTGGGCAGATAAATCAGCCTAGGTATAGGGATGGTGCCAAGGAAAAAGCTGTGAAAGCTGCCATGTTGTTGCACTTTTGTACTCCCCTTGGGATGCCTTGAACAGCTGCAGTGTGCCTGGAGCTAAGGGCTTCCTAGTTTTAAAAATCCTAGCCCTAGGCCTAAGCCTAACAGTAACCCTGGGAAGGTAAATCAGCCTGGTGTTAGGCGTCTTGCCAAGGAAAAAGCCGTGAAAGCAGCCATGTTGTGGCACTTTTGCACTCCCTTTTGGATGCCTTTCACAGCTCCAGTGTGCCTGGAACTCAGGGCTTCCTGATTTTAAAAATCCTAGCCCTAGGCCGAACCCCAACCCTAAGACGAAGAAAGGCAAATCAGCCAGGAATTAGGCATGTCCCCAAGGAAAAAGCTGTGGAGGCAGGCATGTTGTGGTACTTTTGCGCTCTTCTTGGCTAGTCCTTCGCAGCTGCTGTGTTCTTGGAACTCAGGGCTTTCTGGTTAATAGACCCTTACCCTAGGCGTAACTCAAACCTTAACCCTAGGAAGGAAAATCAGCCTATGGTTCGGGATGGTCTCTAGGAAATATCAGTGGTGGCAGCCAAGTTGCGTCACTTTTGCGCTCCCCCTTGGATGCCTTTCGCAGCTGCAGTGTGCCTGGAGCCCAGGGCTTCCTGGTTTTAAAAGTCCTAGGCCTAAGCCTAACAGTAACCCTAGGAAGGTAAATCAGCCGGGTATTAGGGTTCTTCCTAAGGGAAAAGCCGTGAAAGCAGCCATGTTGTGGCACTTCTGCACTCCCTTTGGGATGCCTTTGCCAGATGAAGTAAGCCTGGAACTCAGGGCTTCCTGGTTAAAGAAATCCGAGCCCTAGGCTGAACCCTAACCCTAACCCTAGGCAGATAAATCAGCCTAGGTATAGGGATGGTGCCAAGGAAAAAGCTGTGAAAGCTGCCATGTTGTTGCACTTTTGTACTCCCCTTGGGATGCCTTGAACAGCTGCAGTGTGCCTGGAGCTAAGGGCTTCCTAGTTTTAAAAATCCTAGCCCTAGGCCTAAGCCTAACAGTAACCCTGGGAAGGTAAATCAGCCTGGTGTTAGGCTTCTTGCCAAGGAAAAAGCCGTGAAAGCAGCCATGTTGTGGCACTTTTGCACTCCCTTTTGGATGCCTTTCACAGCTCCAGTGTGCCTGGAACTCAGGGCTTCCTGCTTTTAAAAATCCTAGCCCTAGGCCGAACCCCAACCCTAAGACGAGAAAGGCAAATCAGCCAGGAATTAGGCATGTCCCCAAGGAAAAAGCTGTGGAGGCAGCATGTTGTGGTACTTTTGCGCTCTTCTTGGCTAGTCCTTCGCAGCTGCTGTGTTCTTGGAACTCAGGGCTTTCTGGTTAATAGACCCTTACCCTAGGCGTAACTCAAACCTTAACCCTAGGAAGGAAAATCAGCCTATGGTTCGGGATGCTCTCATGGAAATATCAGTGGTGGCAGCCATGTTGCGTCACTTTTGCGCTCCCCCTTGGGATGCCTTTCACAGCTGCAGTGTGCCTGGAGCCCAGGGCTTCCTGGTTTTAAAAGTCCTAGGCCTAAGCCTAACAGTAACCCTAGGAAGGTAAATCAGCCGGGTATTAGGGTTCTTCCTAAGGGAAAAGCCGTGAAAGCAGCCATGTTGTGGCACTTCTGCACTCCCTTTGGGATGCCTTTGGCAGATGAAGTAAGCCTGGAACTCAGGGCTTCCTGGTTAAAGAAATCCAAGCCCTAGGCTGAACCCTAACCCTGGGCAGATAAATCAGCCTAGGTATAGGGGATGGTGCCAAGGAAAAAAGCTGTGAAAGCTGCCATGTTGTTGCACTTTTGTACTCCCTTGGGATGCCTTGAACAGCTGCAGTGTGCCTGGAGCTAAGGGCTTCCTAGTTTTAAAAATCCTAGCCCTAGGCCTAAGCCTAACAGTAACCCTGGGAAGGTAAATCAGCTGGTGTTAGGCGTCTTGCCAAGGAAAAAGCCGTGAAAGCAGCCATGTTGTGGCACTTTTGCACTCCCTTTTGGATGCCTTTCACAGCTCCAGTGTGCCTGGAACTCAGGGCTTCCTGATTTTAAAAATCCTAGCCCTAGGCCGAACCCCAACCCTAAGACGAGAAAGGCAAATCAGCAGGAATTAGGCATGTCCCCAAGGAAAAAGCTGTGGAGGCAGGCATGTTGTGGTACTTTTGCGCTCTTCTTGGCTAGTCCTTCGCAGCTGCTGTGTTCTTGGAACTCAGGGCTTTCTGGTTAATAGACCCTTACCCTAGGCGTAACTCAAACCTTAACCCTAGGAAGGAAAATCAGCCTATGGTTCGGGATGGTCTTGGTCTCTAGGAAATATCAGTGGTGGCAGCCAAGTTGCGTCACTTTTGCGCTCCCCTTGGGATGCCTTTCGCAGCTGCAGTGTGCCTGGAGCCCAGGGCTTCCTGGTTTTAAAAGTCCTAGGCCTAAGCCTAACAGTAACCCTAGGAAGGTAAATCAGCCGGGTATTAGGGTTCTTCCTAAGGGAAAAGCCGTGAAAGCAGCCATGTTGTGGCACTTCTGCACTCCCTTTGGGATGCCTTTGGCAGATGAAGTAAGCCTGGAACTCAGGGCTTCCTGGTTAAAGAAATCCGAGCCCTAGGCTGAACCCTAACCCTAACCCTAGGCAGATAAATCAGCCTAGGTATAGGGATGGTGCCAAGGAAAAAGCTGAGAAAGCTGCCATGTTGTTGCACTTTTGTACTCCCCTTGGGATGCCTTGAACAGCTGCAGTGTGCCTGGAGCTAAGGGCTTCCTAGTTTTAAAAATCCTAGCCCTAGGCCTAAGCCTAACAGTAACCCTGGGAAGGCAAATCAGCCTGATGTTAGGCGTCTTGCCAAGGAAAAAGGCGTGAAAGCAGCCATGTTGTGGCACTTTTGCACTCCCTTTTGAATGCCTTTCACAGCTCCAGTGTGCCTGGAACTGAGGGCTTCCTGATTTTAAAAATCCTAGCCCTAGGCCGAACCCCAACCCTAAGACGAGAAAGGCAAATCAGCCAGGAATTAGGCATGTCCCCAAGGAAAAAGCTGTGGAGGCAGGCATGTTGTGGTACTTTTGCGCTCTTCTTGGCTAGTCCTTCGCAGCTGCTGTGTTCTTGGAACTCAGGGCTTTCTGGTTAATAGACCCTTACCCTAGGCGTAACTCAAACCTTAACCCTAGGAAGGAAAATCAGCCTATGGTTCGGGATGGTCTCATGGAAATATCAGTGGTGGCAGCCAAGTTGCGTCACTTTTGCGCTCCCCTTGGGATGCCTTTCGCAGCTGCAGTGTGCCTGGAGCCCAGGGCTTCCTGGTTTTAAAAGTCCTAGGCCTAAGCCTAACAGTAACCCTAGGAAGGTAAATCAGCCGGGTATTAGGGTTCTTCCTAAGGGAAAAGCCGTGAAAGCAGCCATGTTGTGGCACTTCTGCACTCCCTTTGGGATGCCTTTGGCAGATGAAGTAAGCCTGGAACTCAGGGCTTCCTGGTTAAAGAATTCCGAGCCCTAGGCTGAAGCCTAACCCTAACCCTAGGCAGATAAATCAGCCTAGGTATAGGGATGGTGCCAAGGAAAAAGCTGTGAAAGCTGCCATGTTGTTGCACTTTTGTACTCCCCTTGGGATGCCTTGAACAGCTGCAGTGTGCCTGGAGCTAAGGGCTTCCTAGTTTTAAAAATCCTAGCCCTAGGCCTAAGCCTAACAGTAACCCTGGGAAGGTAAATCAGCCTGGTGTTAGGCTTCTTGCCAAGGAAAAAGCCGTGAAAGCAGCCATGTTGTGGCACTTTTGCACTCCCTTTTGGATGCCTTTCACAGCTCCAGTGTGCCTGGAACTCAGGGCTTCCTGCTTTTAAAAATCCTAGCCCTAGGCCGAACCCCAACCCTAAGACGAGAAAGGCAAATCAGCCAGGAATTAGGCATGTCCCCAAGGAAAAAGCTGTGGAGGCAGGCATGTTGTGGTACTTTTGCGCTCTTCTTGGGTAGTCCTTAGCAGCTGCTGTGTTCTTGGAACTCAGGGCTTTCTGGTTAATAGACCCTTACCCTAGGCGTAACTCAAACCTTAACCCTAGGAAGGAAAATCAGCCTATGGTTCGGGATGGTCTCATGGAAATATCAGTGGTGGCAGCCAAGTTGCGTCACTTTTGCGCTCCCCTTGGGATGCCTTTCGCAGCTGCAGTGTGCCTGGAGCCCAGGGCTTCCTGGTTTTAAAAGTCCTAGGCCTAAGCCTAACAGTAACCCTAGGAAGGTAAATCAGCCGGGTATTAGGGTTCTTCCTAAGGGAAAAGCCGTGAAAGCAGCCATGTTGTGGCACTTCTGCACTCCCTTTGGGATGCCTTTGGCAGATGAAGTAAGCCTGGAACTCAGGGCTTCCTGGTTAAAGAAATCCAAGCCCTAGGCTGAACCCTAACCCTGGGCAGATAAATCAGCCTAGGTATAGGGATGGTGCCAAGGAAAAAGCTGTGAAAGCTGCCATGTTGTTGCACTTTTGTACTCCCCTTGGGATGCCTTGAACAGCTGCAGTGTGCCTGGAGCTAAGGGCTTCCTAGTTTTAAAAATCCTAGCCCTAGGCCTAAGCCTAACAGTAACCCTGGGAAGGTAAATCAGCCTGGTGTTAGGCTTCTTGCCAAGGAAAAAGCCGTGAAAGCAGCCATGTTGTGGCACTTTTGCACTCCCTTTTGGATGCCTTTCACAGCTCCAGTGTGCCTGGAACTCAGGGCTTCCTGCTTTTAAAAATCCTAGCCCTAGGCCGAACCCCAACCCTAAGACGAGAAAGGCAAATCAGCCAGGAATTAGGCATGTCCCCAAGGAAAAAGCTGTGGAGGCAGGCATGTTGTGGTACTTTTGCGCTCTTCTTGGGTAGTCCTTAGCAGCTGCTGTGTTCTTGGAACTCAGGGCTTTCTGGTTAATAGACCCTTACCCTAGGCGTAACTCAAACCTTAACCCTAGGAAGGAAAATCAGCCTATGGTTTGGGATGGTCTCATGGAAATATCAGTGGTGGCAGCCAAGTTGCGTCACTTTTGCGCTCCCCTTGGGATGCCTTTAGCCGCTGCAGTGTGCCTGGAGCCCAGGGCTTCCTGGTTTTAAAAGTCCTAGGCCTAAGCCTAACAGTAACCCTAGGAAGGTAAATCAGCCGGGTATTAGGGTTCTTCCTAAGGGAAAAGCCGTGAAAGCAGCCATGTTGTGGCACTTCTGCACTCCCTTTGGGATGCCTTTGGCAGATGAAGTAAGCCTGGAACTCAGGGCTTCCTGGTTAAAGAAATCCAAGCCCTAGGCTGAACCCTAACCCTGGGCAGATAAATCAGCCTAGGTATAGGGATGGTGCCAAGGAAAAAGCTGTGAAAGCTGCCATGTTGTTGCACTTTTGTACTCCCCTTGGGATGCCTTGAACAGCTGCAGTGTGCCTGGAGCTAAGGGCTTCCTAGTTTTAAAAATCCTAGCCCTAGGCCTAAGCCTAACAGTAACCCTGGGAAGGTAAATCAGCCTGGTGTTAGGCGTCTTGCCAAGGAAAAAGCCGTGAAAGCAGCCATGTTGTGGCACTTTTGCACTCCCTTTTGGATGCCTTTCACAGCTCCCGTGTGCCTGGAACTCAGGGCTTCCTGATTTTAAAAATCCTAGCCCTAGGCCGAACCCCAACCCTAAGACGAGAAAGGCAAATCAGCCAGGAATTAGGCATGTCCACAAGGAAAAAGCTGTGGAGGCAGGCATGTTGTGGTACTTTTGCGCTCTTCTTGGCTAGTCCTTCGCAGCTGCTGTGTTCTTGGAACTCAGGGCTTTCTGGTTAATAGACCCTTACCCTAGGCGTAACTCAAACCTTAACCCTAGGAAGGAAAATCAGCCTATGGTTCGGGATGCAATCATGGAAATATCAGTGGTGGCAGCCATGTTGCGTCACTTTTGCGCTCCCCTTGGGATGCCTTTCGCAGCTGCAGTGTGCCTGGAGCACAGGGCTTCCTGGTTTTAAAAGTCCTAGGCCTAAGCCTAACAGTAACCCTAGGAAGGTAAATCAGCCGGGTGTTAGGGTTCTTCCTAAGGGAAAAGCCGTGAAAGCAGCCATGTTGTGGCACTTCTGCACTCCCTTTGGGATGCCTTTGGCAGATGAAGTAAGCCTGGAACTCAGGGCTTCCTGGTTAAAGAAATCCAAGCCCTAGGCTGAACCCTAACCCTAACCCTAGGCAGATAAATCAGCCTAGGTATAGGGATGGTGCCAAGGAAAAAGCTGTGAAAGCTGCCATGTTGTTGCACTTTTGTACTCCCCTTGGGATGCCTTGAACAGCTGCAGTGTGCCTGGAGCTAAGGGCTTCCTAGTTTTAAAAATCCTAGCCCTAGGCCTAAGCCTAACAGTAACCCTGGGAAGGTCAATCAGCCTGGTGTTAGGCGTCTTGTCAAGGAAAAAGCCGTGAAAGCAGCCATGTTGTGGCACTTTTGCACTCCCTTTTGGATGCCTTTCACAGCTCCAGTGTGCCTGGAACTCAGGGCTTCCTGCTTTTAAAAATCCTAGCCCTAGGCCGAACCGCAACCCTAAGACGAGAAAGGCAAATCAGCCAGGAATTAGGCATGTCCCCAAGGAAAAAGCTGTGGAGGAAGGCATGTTGTGGTACTTTTGCGCTCTTCTTGGCTAGTCCTTCGCAGCTGCTGTGTTCTTGGAACTCAGGGCTTTCTGGTTAATAGACCCTTACCCTAGGCGTAACTCAAACCTTAACCCTAGGAAGGAAAATCAGCCTATGGTTCGGGATGCTCTCATGGAAATATCAGTGGTGGCAGGCATGTTGCGTCACTTTTGCGCTCCCCTTGGGATGCCTTTCGCAGCTGCAGTGTGCCTGGAGCCCAGGGCTTCCTGGTTTTAAAAGTCCTAGGCCTAAGCCTAACAGTAACCCTAGGAAGGTAAATCAGCCGGGTATTAGGGTTCTTCCTAAGGGAAAAGCCGTGAAAGCAGCCATGTTGTGGCACTTCTGCACTCCCTTTGGGATGCCTTTGGCAGATGAAGTAAGCCTGGAACTCAGGGCTTCCTGGTTAAAGAATTCCGAGCCCTAGGCTGAACCCTAACCCTAACCCTAGGCAGATAAATCAACCTAGGTATAGGGATGGTGCCAAGGAAAAAGCTGAGAAAGCTGCCATGTTGTTGCACTTTTGTACTCCCCTTGGGATGCCTTGAACAGCTGCAGTGTGCCTGGAGCCCAGGGCTTCCTAGTTTTAAAAATCCTAGCCCTAGGCCTAAGCCTAACAGTAACCCTGGGAAGGTAAATCAGCCTGGTGTTAGGCGTCTTGCCAAGGAAAAAGCCGTGAAAGCAGCCATGTTGTGGCACTTTTGCACTCCCTTTTGGATGCCTTTCACAGCTCCAGTGTGCCTGGAACTCAGGGCTTCCTGATTTTAAAAATCCTAGCCCTAGGCCGAACCCCAACCCTAAGACGAGAAAGGCAAATCAGCCAGGAATTAGGCATGTCCCCAAGGAAAAAGCTGTGGAGGCAGGCATGTTGTGGTACTTTTGCGCTCTTCTTGGCTAGTCCTTCGCAGCTGCTGTGTTCTTGGAACTCAGGGCTTTCTGGTTAATAGACCCTTACCCTAGGCGTAACTCAAACCTTAACCCTAGGAAGGAAAATCAGCCTATGGTTCGGGATGGTCTCATGGAAATATCAGTGGTGGCAGCCAAGTTGCGTCACTTTTGCGCTCCCCTTGGGATGCCTTTCGCAGCTGCAGTGTGCCTGGAGCCCAGGGCTTCCTGGTTTTAAAAGTCCTAGGCCTAAGCCTAACAGTAACCCTAGGAAGGTAAATCAGCCGGGTATTAGGGTTCTTCCTAAGGGAAAAGCCGTGAAAGCAGCCATGTTGTGGCACTTCTGCACTCCCTTTGGGATGCCTTTGGCAGATGAAGTAAGCCTGGAACTCAGGGCTTCCTGGTTAAAGAAATCCAAGCCCTAGGCTGAACCCTAACCCTAACCCTAGGCAGATAAATCAGCCTAGGTATAGGGATGGTGCCAAGGAAAAAGCTGTGAAAGCTGCCATGTTGTTGCACTTTTGTACTCCCCTTGGGATGCCTTGAACAGCTGCAGTGTGCCTGGAGCTAAGGGCTTCCTAGTTTTAAAAATCCTAGCCCTAGGCCTAAGCCTAACAGTAACCCTGGGAAGGTAAATCAGCCTGGTGTTAGGCGTCTTGCCAAGGAAAAAGCCGTGAAAGCAGCCATGTTGTGGCACTTTTGCACTCCCTTTTGGATGCCTTTCACAGCTCCAGTGTGCCTGGAACTCAGGGCTTCCTGCTTTTGAAAATCCTAGCCCTAGGCCGAACCCCAACCCTAAGACGAGAAAGGCAAATCAGCCAGGAATTAGGCATGTCCCCAAGGAAAAAGCTGTGGAGGCAGGCATGTTGTGGTACTTTTGCGCTCTTCTTGGCTAGTCCTTCGCAGCTGCTGTGTTCTTGGAACTCAGGGCTTTCTGGTTAATAGACCCTTACCCTAGGCGTAACTCAAACCTTAACCCTAGGAAGGAAAATCAGCCTATGGTTCGTTATGGTCTCATGGAAATATCAGTGGTGGCAGCCATGTTGCGTCACTTTTGCGCTCCCCTTGGGATGCCTTTCGCAGCTGCAGTGTGCCTGGAGCCCAGGGCTTCCTGGTTTTAAAAGTCCTAGGCCTAAGCCTAACAGTAACCCTAGGAAGGTAAATCAGCCGGGTATTAGGGTTCTTCCTAAGGGAAAAGCCGTGAAAGCAGCCATGTTGTGGCACTTCTGCACTCCCTTTGGGATGCCTTTGGCAGATGAAGTAAGCCTGGAACTCAGGGCTTCCTGGTTAAAGAAATCCAAGCCCTAGGCTGAACCCTAACCCTAACCCTAGGCAGATAAATCAGCCTAGGTATAGGGATGGTGCCAAGGAAAAAGCTGAGAAAGCTGCCATGTTGTTGCACTTTTGTACTCCCCTTGGGATGCCTTGAACAGCTGCAGTGTGCCTGGAGCTAAGGGCTTCCTAGTTTTAAAAATCCTAGCCCTAGGCCTAAGCCTAACAGTAACCCTGGGAAGGTCAATCAGCCTGGTGTTAGGCGTCTTGCCAAGGAAAAAGCCGTGAAAGCAGCCATGTTGTGGCACTTTTGCACTCCCTTTTGAATGCCTTTCACTGCTCCAGTGTGCCTGGAACTCAGGGCTTCCTGCTTTTAAAAATCCTAGCCCTAGGCCGAACCCCAACCCTAAGACGAGAAAGGCAAATCAGCCAGGAATTAGGCATGTCCCCAAGGAAAAAGCTGTGGAGGCAGGCATGTTGTGGTACTTTTGCGCTCTTCTTGGCTAGTCCTTTGCAGCTGCTGTGTTCTTGGAACTCAGGGCTTTCTGGTTAATAGACCCTTACCCTAGGCGTAACTCAAACCTTAACCCTAGGAAGGAAAATCAGCCTATGGTTCGGGATGCTCTCATGGAAATATCAGTGGTGGCAGCCATGTTGCGTCACTTTTGCGCTCCCCTTGGGATGCCTTTCGCAGCTGCAGTGTGCCTGGAGCACAGGGCTTCCTGGTTTTAAAAGTCCTAGGCCTAAGCCTAACAGTAACCCTAGGAAGGTAAATCAGCCGGGTATTAGGGTTCTTCCTAAGGGAAAAGCCGTGAAAGCAGCCATGTTGTGGCACTTCTGCACTCCCTTTGGGATGCCTTTGGCAGATGAAGTAAGCCTGGAACTCAGGGCTTCCTGGTTAAAGAAATCCAAGCCCTAGGCTGAACCCTAACCCTAACCCTAGGCAGATAAATCAGCCTAGGTATAGGGATGGTGCCAAGGAAAAAGCTGAGAAAGCTGCCATGTTGTTGCACTTTTGTACTCCCCTTGGGATGCCTTGAACAGCTGCAGTGTGCCTGGAGCTAAGGGCTTCCTAGTTTTAAAAATCCTAGCCCTAGGCCTAAGCCTAACAGTAACCCTGGGAAGGTCAATCAGCCTGGTGTTAGGCGTCTTGCCAAGGAAAAAGCCGTGAAAGCAGCCATGTTGTGGCACTTTTGCACTCCCTTTTGAATGCCTTTCACTGCTCCAGTGTGCCTGGAACTCAGGGCTTCCTGCTTTTAAAAATCCTAGCCCTAGGCCGAACCCCAACCCTAAGACGAGAAAGGCAAATCAGCCAGGAATTAGGCATGTCCCCAAGGAAAAAGCTGTGGAGGCAGGCATGTTGTGGTACTTTTGCGCTCTTCTTGGCTAGTCCTTTGCAGCTGCTGTGTTCTTGGAACTCAGGGCTTTCTGGTTAATAGACCCTTACCCTAGGCGTAACTCAAACCTTAACCCTAGGAAGGAAAATCAGCCTATGGTTCCGGATGGTCTCATGGAAATATCAGTGGTGGCAGGCATGTTGCGTCACTTTTGCGCTCCCCTTGGGATGCCTTTCGCAGCTGCAGTGTGCCTGGAGCCCAGGGCTTCCTGGTTTTAAAAGTCCTAGGCCTAAGCCTAACAGTAACCCTAGGAAGGTAAATCAGCCGGGTATTAGGGTTCTTCCTAAGGGAAAAGCCGTGAAAGCAGCCATGTTGTGGCACTTCTGCACTCCCTTTGGGATGCCTTTGGCAGATGAAGTAAGCCTGGAACTCAGGGCTTCCTGGTTAAAGAAATCACAGCCCTAGGCTGAACCCTAACCCTAACCCTAGGCAGATAATTCAACCTAGGTATAGGGATGGTGCCAAGGAAAAAGCTGAGAATGCTGCCATGTTGTTGCACTTTTGTACTCCCCTGGGGATGCCTTGAACAGCTGCAGTGTGCCTGGAGCTAAGGGCTTCCTAGTTTTAAAAATCCTAGCCCTAGGCCTAAGCCTAACAGTAACCCTGGGAAGGTAAATCAGCCTGGTGTTAGGCGTCTTGCCAAGGAAAAAGCCGTGAAAGCAGCCATGTTGTGGCACTTTTGCACTCCCTTTTGGATGCCTTTCACAGCTCCAGTGTGCCTGGAACTCAGGGCTTCCTGCTTTTAAAAATCTTAGCCCTAGGCCGAACCCCAACCCTAAGACGAGAAAGGCAAATCAGCCAGGAATTAGGCATGTCCCCAAGGAAAAAGCTGTGGAGGCAGGCATGTTGTGGTACTTTTGCGCTCTTCTTGGCTAGTCCTTCGCAGCTGCTGTGTTCTTGGAACTCAGGGCTTTCTGGTTAATAGACCCTTACCCTAGGCGTAACTCAAACCTTAACCCTAGGAAGGAAAATCAGCCTATGGTTTGGGATGGTCTCATGGAAATATCAGTGGTGGCAGCCAAGTTGCATCACTTTTGCGCTCCCCTTGGGATGCCTTTCGCAGCTGCAGTGTGCCTGGAGCCCAGGGCTTCCTGGTTTTAAAAGTCCTAGGCCTAAGCCTAACAGTAACCCTAGGAAGGTAAATCAGCCGGGTATTAGGGTTCTTCCTAAGGGAAAAGCCGTGAAAGCAGCCATGTTGTGGCACTTCTGCACTCCCTTTGGGATGCCTTTGGCAGATGAAGTAAGCCTGGAACTCAGGGCTTCCTGGTTAAAGAAATCCAAGCCCTAGGCTGAACCCTAACCCTAACCCTAGGCAGATAAATCAGCCTAGGTATAGGGATGGTGCCAAGGAAAAAGCTGAGAAAGCTGCCATGTTGTTGCACTTTTGTACTCCCCTTGGGATGCCTTGAACAGCTGCAGTGTGCCTGGAGCTAAGGGCTTCCTAGTTTTAAAAATCCTAGCCCTAGGCCTAAGCCTAACAGTAACCCTGGGAAGGGAAATCAGCCTGGTGTTAGGCGTCTTGCCAAGGAAAAAGCCGTGAAAGCAGCCATGTTGTGGCACTTTTGCACTCCCTTTTGAATGCCTTTCACAGCTCCAGTGTGCCTGGAACTCAGGGCTTCCTGCTTTTAAAAATCCTAGCCCTAGGCCGAACCCCAACCCTAAGACGAGAAAGGCAAATCAGCCAGGAATTAGGCATGTCCCCAAGGAAAAAGCTGTGGAGGCAGGCATGTTGTGGTACTTTTGCGCTCTTCTTGGCTAGTCCTTCGCAGCTGCTGTGTTCTTGGAACTCAGGGCTTTCTGGTTAATAGACCCTTACCCTAGGCGTAACTCAAACCTTAACCCTAGGAAGGAAAATCAGCCTATGGTTCGGGATGGTCTCATGGAAATATCAGTGGTGGCAGCCAAGTTGCGTCACTTTTGCGCTCCCCTTGGGATGCCTTTCGCAGCTGCAGTGTGCCTGGAGCCCAGGGCTTCCTGGTTTTAAAAGTCCTAGGCCTAAGCCTAACAGTAACCCTAGGAAGGTAAATCAGCCGGGTATTAGGGTTCTTCCTAAGGGAAAAGCCGTGAAAGCAGCCATGTTGTGGCACTTCTGCACTCCCTTTGGGATGCCTTTGGCAGATGAAGTAAGCCTGGAACTCAGGGCTTCCTGGTTAAAGAATTCCGAGCCCTACGCTGAACCCTAACCCTAACCCTAGGCAGATAAATCAGCCTAGGTATAGGGATGGTGCCAAGGAAAAAGCTGTGAAAGCTGCCATGTTGTTGCACTTTTGTACTCCCCTTGGGATGCCTTGAACAGCTGCAGTGTGCCTGGAGCTAAGGGCTTCCTAGTTTTAAAAATCCTAGCCCTAGGCCTAAGCCTAACAGTAACCCTGGGAAGGTAAATCAGCCTGGTGTTAGGCTTCTTGCCAAGGAAAAAGCCGTGAAAGCAGCCATGTTGTGGCACTTTTGCACTCCCTTTTGGATGCCTTTCACAGCTCCAGTGTGCCTGGAACTCAGGGCTTCCTGCTTTTGAATATCCTAGCCCTAGGCCGAACCCCAACCCTAAGACGAGAAAGGCAAATCAGCCAGGAATTAGGCATGTCCCCAAGGAAAAAGCTGTGGAGGCAGGCATGTTGTGGTACTTTTGCGCTCTTCTTGGCTAGTCCTTCGCAGCTGCTGTGTTCTTGGAACTCAGGGCTTTCTGGTTAATAGACCCTTACCCTAGGCGTAACTCAAACCTTAACCCTAGGAAGGAAAATCAGCCTATGGTTCCGGATGGTCTCATGGAAATATCAGTGGTGGCAGCCAAGTTGCGTCACTTTTGCGCTCCCCTTGGGATGCCTTTCGCAGCTGCAGTGTGCCTGGAGCCCAGGGCTTCCTGGTTTTAAAAGTCCTAGGCCTAAGCCTAAGAGTAACCCTAGGAAGGTAAATCAGCCGGGTATTAGGGTTCTTCCTAAGGGAAAAGCCGTGAAAGCAGCCATGTTGTGGCACTTCTGCACTCCCTTTGGGATGCCTTTGGCAGATGAAGTAAGCCTGGAACTCAGGGCTTCCTGGTTAAAGAAATCCAAGCCCTAGGCTGAACCCTAACCCTAGGCAGATAAATCAGCCTAGGTATAGGGATGGTGCCAAGGAAAAAGCTGTGAAAGCTGCCATGTTGTTGCACTTTTGTACTCCCCTTGGGATGCCTTGAACAGCTGCAGTGTGCCTGGAGCTAAGGGCTTCCTAGTTTTAAAAATCCTAGCCCTAGGCCTAAGCCTAACAGTAACCCTGGGAAGGTAAATCAGCCTGGTGTTAGGCGTCTTGCCAAGGAAAAAGCCGTGAAAGCAGCCATGTTGTGGCACTTTTGCACTCCCTTTTGGATGCCTTTCACAGCTCCAGTGTGCCTGGAACTCAGGGCTTCCTGATTTTAAAAATCCTAGCCCTAGGCCGAACCCCAACCCTAAGACGAGAAAGGCAAATCAGCCAGGAATTAGGCATGTCCCCAAGGAAAAAGCTGTGGAGGCAGGCATGTTGTGGTACTTTTGCGCTCTTCTTGGCTAGTCCTTCGCAGCTGCTGTGTTCTTGGAACTCAGGGCTTTCTGGTTAATAGACCCTTACCCTAGGCGTAACTCAAACCTTAACCCTAGGAAGGAAAATCAGCCTATGGTTCGGGATGCTCTCATGGAAATATCAGTGGTGGCAGCCATGTTGCGTCACTTTTGCGCTCCCCTTGGGATGCCTTTCACAGCTGCAGTGTGCCTGGAGCCCAGGGCTTCCTGGTTTTAAAAGTCCTAGGCCTAAGCCTAACAGTAACCCTAGGAAGGTAAATCAGCCGGGTATTAGGGTTCTTCCTAAGGGAAAAGCCATGAAAGCAGCCATGTTGTGGCACTTCTGCACTCCCTTTGGGATGCCTTTGGCAGATGAAGTAAGCCTGGAACTCAGGGCTTCCTGGTTAAAGAAATCCGAGCCCTAGGCTGAACCCTAACCCTAACCCTAGGCAGATAAATCAGCCTAGGTATAGGGATGGTGCCAAGGAAAAAGCTGAGAAAGCTGCCATGTTGTTGCACTTTTGTACTCCCCTTGGGATGCCTTGAACAGCTGCAGTGTGCCTGGAGCTAAGGGTTTCCTAGTTTTAAAAATCCTAGCCCTAGGCCTAAGCCTAACAGTAACCCTGGGAAGGCAAATCAGCCTGGTGTTAGGCGTCTTGCCAAGGAAAAAGGCGTGAAAGCAGCCATGTTGTGGCACTTTTGCACTCCCTTTTGAATGCCTTTCACAGCTCCAGTGTGCCTGGAACTGAGGGCTTCCTGATTTTAAAAATCCTAGCCCTGGGCCGAACCCCAACCCTAAGACGAGAAAGGCAAATCAGCCAGGAATTAGGCATGTCCCCAAGGAAAAAGCTGTGGAGGCAGGCATGTTGTGGTACTTTTGCGCTCTTCTTGGCTAGTCCTTCGCAGCTGCTGTGTTCTTGGAACTCAGGGCTTTCTGGTTAATAGACCCTTACCCTAGGCGTAACTCAAACCTTAACCCTAGGAAGGAAAATCAGCCTATGGTTCGGGATGGTCTCATGGAAATATCAGTGGTGGCAGCCAAGTTGCGTCACTTTTGCGCTCCCCTTGGGATGCCTTTCGCAGCTGCAGTGTGCCTGGAGCCCAGGGCTTCCTGGTTTTAAAAGTCCTAGGCCTAAGCCTAACAGTAACCCTAGGAAGGTAAATCAGCCGGGTATTAGGGTTCTTCCTAAGGGAAAAGCCGTGAAAGCAGCCATGTTGTGGCACTTCTGCACTCCCTTTGGGATGCCTTTGGCAGATGAAGTAAGCCTGGAACTCAGGGCTTCCTGGTTAAAGAATTCCGAGCCCTAGGCTGAAGCCTAACCCTAACCCTAGGCAGATAAATCAGCCTAGGTATAGGGATGGTGCCAAGGAAAAAGCTGTGAAAGCTGCCATGTTGTTGCACTTTTGTACTCCCCTTGGGATGCCTTGAACAGCTGCAGTGTGCCTGGAGCTAAGGGCTTCCTAGTTTTAAAAATCCTAGCCCTAGGCCTAAGCCTAACAGTAACCCTGGGAAGGTAAATCAGCCTGGTGTTAGGCTTCTTGCCAAGGAAAAAGCCGTGAAAGCAGCCATGTTGTGGCACTTTTGCACTCCCTTTTGGATGCCTTTCACAGCTCCAGTGTGCCTGGAACTCAGGGCTTCCTGCTTTTAAAAATCCTAGCCCTAGGCCGAACCCCAACCCTAAGACGAGAAAGGCAAATCAGCCAGGAATTAGGCATGTCCCCAAGGAAAAAGCTGTGGAGGCAGGCATGTTGTGGTACTTTTGCGCTCTTCTTGGGTAGTCCTTAGCAGCTGCTGTGTTCTTGGAACTCAGGGCTTTCTGGTTAATAGACCCTTACCCTAGGCGTAACTCAAACCTTAACCCTAGGAAGGAAAATCAGCCTATGGTTCGGGATGGTCTCATGGAAATATCAGTGGTGGCAGCCAAGTTGCGTCACTTTTGCGCTCCCCTTGGGATGCCTTTCGCAGCTGCAGTGTGCCTGGAGCCCAGGGCTTCCTGGTTTTAAAAGTCCTAGGCCTAAGCCTAACAGTAACCCTAGGAAGGTAAATCAGCCGGGTATTAGGGTTCTTCCTAAGGGAAAAGCCGTGAAAGCAGCCATGTTGTGGCACTTCTGCACTCCCTTTGGGATGCCTTTGGCAGATGAAGTAAGCCTGGAACTCAGGGCTTCCTGGTTAAAGAAATCCAAGCCCTAGGCTGAACCCTAACCCTGGGCAGATAAATCAGCCTAGGTATAGGGATGGTGCCAAGGAAAAAGCTGTGAAAGCTGCCATGTTGTTGCACTTTTGTACTCCCCTTGGGATGCCTTGAACAGCTGCAGTGTGCCTGGAGCTAAGGGCTTCCTAGTTTTAAAAATCCTAGCCCTAGGCCTAAGCCTAACAGTAACCCTGGGAAGGTAAATCAGCCTGGTGTTAGGCGTCTTGCCAAGGAAAAAGCCGTGAAAGCAGCCATGTTGTGGCACTTTTGCACTCCCTTTTGGATGCCTTTCACAGCTCCAGTGTGCCTGGAACTCAGGGCTTCCTGCTTTTAAAAATCCTAGCCCTAGGCCGAACCCCAACCCTAAGACGAGAAAGGCAAATCAGCCAGGAATTAGGCATGTCCCCAAGGAAAAAGCTGTGGAGGCAGGCATGTTGTGGTACTTTTGCGCTCTTCTTGGGTAGTCCTTAGCAGCTGCTGTGTTCTTGGAACTCAGGGCTTTCTGGTTAATAGACCCTTACCCTAGGCGTAACTCAAACCTTAACCCTAGGAAGGAAAATCAGCCTATGGTTCGGGATGGTCTCATGGAAATATCAGTGGTGGCAGCCAAGTTGCGTCACTTTTGCGCTCCCCTTGGGATGCCTTTCGCAGCTGCAGTGTGCCTGGAGCCCAGGGCTTCCTGGTTTTAAAAGTCCTAGGCCTAAGCCTAACAGTAACCCTAGGAAGGTAAATCAGCCGGGTATTAGGGTTCTTCCTAAGGGAAAAGCCGTGAAAGCAGCCATGTTGTGGCACTTCTGCACTCCCTTTGGGATGCCTTTGGCAGATGAAGTAAGCCTGGAACTCAGGGCTTCCTGGTTAAAGAAATCCAAGCCCTAGGCTGAACCCTAACCCTGGGCAGATAAATCAGCCTAGGTATAGGGATGGTGCCAAGGAAAAAGCTGTGAAAGCTGCCATGTTGTTGCACTTTTGTACTCCCCTTGGGATGCCTTGAACAGCTGCAGTGTGCCTGGAGCTAAGGGCTTCCTAGTTTTAAAAATCCTAGCCCTAGGCCTAAGCCTAACAGTAACCCTGGGAAGGTAAATCAGCCTGGTGTTAGGCGTCTTGCCAAGGAAAAAGCCGTGAAAGCAGCCATGTTGTGGCACTTTTGCACTCCCTTTTGGATGCCTTTCACAGCTCCAGTGTGCCTGGAACTCAGGGCTTCCTGATTTTAAAAATCCTAGCCCTAGGCCGAACCCCAACCCTAAGACGAGAAAGGCAAATCAGCCAGGAATTAGGCATGTCCACAAGGAAAAAGCTGTGGAGGCAGGCATGTTGTGGTACTTTTGCGCTCTTCTTGGCTAGTCCTTCGCAGCTGCTGTGTTCTTGGAACTCAGGGCTTTCTGGTTAATAGACCCTTACCCTAGGCGTAACTCAAACCTTAACCCTAGGAAGGAAAATCAGCCTATGGTTCGGGATGCAATCATGGAAATATCAGTGGTGGCAGCCATGTTGCGTCACTTTTGCGCTCCCCTTGGGATGCCTTTCGCAGCTGCAGTGTGCCTGGAGCACAGGGCTTCCTGGTTTTAAAAGTCCTAGGCCTAAGCCTAACAGTAACCCTAGGAAGGTAAATCAGCCGGGTATTAGGGTTCTTCCTAAGGGAAAAGCCGTGAAAGCAGCCATGTTGTGGCACTTCTGCACTCCCTTTGGGATGCCTTTGGCAGATGAAGTAAGCCTGGAACTCAGGGCTTCCTGGTTAAAGAAATCCAAGCCCTAGGCTGAACCCTAACCCTAACCCTAGGCAGATAAATCAGCCTAGGTATAGGGATGGTGCCAAGGAAAAAGCTGTGAAAGCTGCCATGTTGTTGCACTTTTGTACTCCCCTTGGGATGCCTTGAACAGCTGCAGTGTGCCTGGAGCTAAGGGCTTCCTAGTTTTAAAAATCCTAGCCCTAGGCCTAAGCCTAACAGTAACCCTGGGAAGGCAAATCAGCCTGGTGTTAGGCGTCTTGTCAAGGAAAAAGCCGTGAAAGCAGCCATGTTGTGGCACTTTTGCACTCCCTTTTGGATGCCTTTCACAGCTCCAGTGTGCCTGGAACTCAGGGCTTCCTGCTTTTAAAAATCCTAGCCCTAGGCCGAACCGCAACCCTAAGACGAGAAAGGCAAATCAGCCAGGAATTAGGCATGTCCCCAAGGAAAAAGCTGTGGAGGAAGGCATGTTGTGGTACTTTTGCGCTCTTCTTGGCTAGTCCTTCGCAGCTGCTGTGTTCTTGGAACTCAGGGCTTTCTGGTTAATAGACCCTTACCCTAGGCGTAACTCAAACCTTAACCCTAGGAAGGAAAATCAGCCTATGGTTCGGGATGGTCTCATGGAAATATCAGTGGTGGCAGGCATGTTGCGTCACTTTTGCGCTCCCCTTGGGATGCCTTTCGCAGCTGCAGTGTGCCTGGAGCCCAGGGCTTCCTGGTTTTAAAAGTCCTAGGCCTAAGCCTAACAGTAACCCTAGGAAGGTAAATCAGCCGGGTATTAGGGTTCTTCCTAAGGGAAAAGCCGTGAAAGCAGCCATGTTGTGGCACTTCTGCACTCCCTTTGGGATGCCTTTGGCAGATGAAGTAAGCCTGGAACTCAGGGCTTCCTGGTTAAAGAATTCCGAGCCCTAGGCTGAACCCTAACCCTAACCCTAGGCAGATAAATCAACCTAGGTATAGGGATGGTGCCAAGGAAAAAGCTGAGAAAGCTGCCATGTTGTTGCACTTTTGTACTCCCCTTGGGATGCCTTGAACAGCTGCAGTGTGCCTGGAGCCCAGGGCTTCCTAGTTTTAAAAATCCTAGCCCTAGGCCTAAGCCTAACAGTAACCCTGGGAAGGTAAATCAGCCTGGTGTTAGGCGTCTTGCCAAGGAAAAAGCCGTGAAAGCAGCCATGTTGTGGCACTTTTGCACTCCCTTTTGGATGCCTTTCACAGCTCCAGTGTGCCTGGAACTCAGGGCTTCCTGCTTTTAAAAATCCTAGCCCTAGGCCGAACCCCAACCCTAAGACGAGAAAGGCAAATCAGCCAGGAATTAGGCATGTCCCCAAGGAAAAAGCTGTGGAGGCAGGCATGTTGTGGTACTTTTGCGCTCTTCTTGGCTAGTCCTTCGCAGCTGCTGTGTTCTTGGAACTCAGGGCTTTCTGGTTAATAGACCCTTACCCTAGGCGTAACTCAAACCTTAACCCTAGGAAGGAAAATCAGCCTATGGTTCGGGATGGTCTCATGGAAATATCAGTGGTGGCAGCCAAGTTGCGTCACTTTTGCGCTCCCCTTGGGATGCCTTTCGCAGCTGCAGTGTGCCTGGAGCCCAGGGCTTCCTGGTTTTAAAAGTCCTAGGCCTAAGCCTAACAGTAACCCTAGGAAGGTAAATCAGCCGGGTATTAGGGTTCTTCCTAAGGGAAAAGCCGTGAAAGCAGCCATGTTGTGGCACTTCTGCACTCCCTTTGGGATGCCTTTGGCAGATGAAGTAAGCCTGGAACTCAGGGCTTCCTGGTTAAAGAAATCCAAGCCCTAGGCTGAACCCTAACCCTAACCCTAGGCAGATAAATCAGCCTAGGTATAGGGATGGTGCCAAGGAAAAAGCTGTGAAAGCTGCCATGTTGTTGCACTTTTGTACTCCCCTTGGGATGCCTTGAACAGCTGCAGTGTGCCTGGAGCTAAGGGCTTCCTAGTTTTAAAAATCCTAGCCCTAGGCCTAAGCCTAACAGTAACCCTGGGAAGGTAAATCAGCCTGGTGTTAGGCGTCTTGCCAAGGAAAAAGCCGTGAAAGCAGCCATGTTGTGGCACTTTTGCACTCCCTTTTGGATGCCTTTTACAGCTGCAGTGTGCCTGGAACTTAGGGCTTCCTGCTTTTGAAAATCCTAGCCCTAGGCCGAACCCCAACCCTAAGACGAGAAAGGCAAATCAGCCAGGAATTAGGCATGTCCCCAAGGAAAAAGCTGTGGAGGCAGGCATGTTGTGGTACTTTTGCGCTCTTCTTGGCTAGTCCTTCGCAGCTGCTGTGTTCTTGGAACTCAGGGCTTTCTGGTTAATAGACCCTTACCCTAGGCGTAACTCAAACCTTAACCCTAGGAAGGAAAATCAGCCTATGGTTCGGGATGCTCTCATGGAAATATCAGTGGTGGCAGCCATGTTGCGTCACTTTTGCGCTCCCCTTGGGATGCCTTTCGCAGCTGCAGTGTGCCTGGAGCCCAGGGCTTCCTGGTTTTAAAAGTCCTAGGCCTAAGCCTAACAGTAACCCTAGGAAGGTAAATCAGCCGGGTATTAGGGTTCTTCCTAAGGGAAAAGCCGTGAAAGCAGCCATGTTGTGGCACTTCTGCACTCCCTTTGGGATGCCTTTGGCAGATGAAGTAAGCCTGGAACTCAGGGCTTCCTGGTTAAAGAAATCCAAGCCCTAGGCTGAACCCTAACCCTAACCCTAGGCAGATAAATCAGCCTAGGTATAGGGATGGTGCCAAGGAAAAAGCTGTGAAAGCTGCCATGTTGTTGCACTTTTGTACTCCCCTTGGGATGCCTTGAACAGCTGCAGTGTGCCTGGAGCTAAGGGCTTCCTAGTATAAAAAATCCTAGCCCTAGGCCTAAGCCTAACAGTAACCCTGGGAAGGTAAATCAGCCTGGTGTTAGGCGTCTTGCCAAGGAAAAAGCCGTGAAAGCAGCCATGTTGTGGCACTTTTGCACTCCCTTTTGGATGCCTTTCACAGCTCCAGTGTGCCTGGAACTCAGGGCTTCCTGCTTTTGAAAATCCTAGCCCTAGGCCGAACCCCAACCCTAAGACGAGAAAGGCAAATCAGCCAGGAATTAGGCATGTCCCCAAGGAAAAAGCTGTGGAGGCAGGCATGTTGTGGTACTTTTGCGCTCTTCTTGGCTAGTCCTTCGCAGCTGCTGTGTTCTTGGAACTCAGGGCTTTCTGGTTAATAGACCCTTACCCTAGGCGTAACTCAAACCTTAACCCTAGGAAGGAAAATCAGCCTATGGTTCGGGATGGTCTCATGGAAATATCAGTGGTGGCAGGCATGTTGCGTCACTTTTGCGCTCCCCTTGGGATGCCTTTCGCAGCTGCAGTGTGCCTGGAGCCCAGGGCTTCCTGGTTTTAAAAGTCCTAGGCCTAAGCCTAACAGTAACCCTAGGAAGGTAAATCAGCCGGGTATTAGGGTTCTTCCTAAGGGAAAAGCCGTGAAAGCAGCCATGTTGTGGCACTTCTGCACTCCCTTTGGGATGCCTTTGGCAGATGAAGTAAGCCTGGAACTCAGGGCTTCCTGGTTAAAGAATTCCGAGCCCTAGGCTGAACCCTAACCCTAACCCTAGGCAGATAAATCAACCTAGGTATAGGGATGGTGCCAAGGAAAAAGCTGAGAAAGCTGCCATGTTGTTGCACTTTTGTACTCCCCTTGGGATGCCTTGAACAGCTGCAGTGTGCCTGGAGCCCAGGGCTTCCTAGTTTTAAAAATCCTAGCCCTAGGCCTAAGCCTAACAGTAACCCTGGGAAGGTAAATCAGCCTGGTGTTAGGCGTCTTGCCAAGGAAAAAGCCGTGAAAGCAGCCATGTTGTGGCACTTTTGCACTCCCTTTTGGATGCCTTTCACAGCTCCAGTGTGCCTGGAACTCAGGGCTTCCTGCTTTTAAAAATCCTAGCCCTAGGCCGAACCCCAACCCTAAGACGAGAAAGGCAAATCAGCCAGGAATTAGGCATGTCCCCAAGGAAAAAGCTGTGGAGGCAGGCATGTTGTGGTACTTTTGCGCTCTTCTTGGCTAGTCCTTCGCAGCTGCTGTGTTCTTGGAACTCAGGGCTTTCTGGTTAATAGACCCTTACCCTAGGCGTAACTCAAACCTTAACCCTAGGAAGGAAAATCAGCCTATGGTTCGGGATGGTCTCATGGAAATATCAGTGGTGGCAGCCAAGTTGCGTCACTTTTGCGCTCCCCTTGGGATGCCTTTCGCAGCTGCAGTGTGCCTGGAGCCCAGGGCTTCCTGGTTTTAAAAGTCCTAGACCTAAGCCTAACAGTAACCCTAGGAAGGTAAATCAGCCGGGTATTAGGGTTCTTCCTAAGGGAAAAGCCGTGAAAGCAGCCATGTTGTGGCACTTCTGCACTCCCTTTGGGATGCCTTTGGCAGATGAAGTAAGCCTGGAACTCAGGGCTTCCTGGTTAAAGAAATCCGAGCCCTAGGCTGAACCCTAACCCTAGGCAGATAAATCAACCTAGGTATAGGGATGGTGCCAAGGAAAAAGCTGAGAAAGCTGCCATGTTGTTGCACTTTTGTACTCCCCTTGGGATGCCTTGAACAGCTGCAGTGTGCCTGGAGCTAAGGGCTTCCTAGTTTTAAAAATCCTAGCCCTAGGCCTAAGCCTAACAGTAACCCTGGGAAGGTCAATCAGCCTGGTGTTAGGCGTCTTGCCAAGGAAAAAGCCGTGAAAGCAGCCATGTTGTGGCACTTTTGCACTCCCTTTTGAATGCCTTTCACAGCTCCAGTGTGCCTGGAACTCAGGGCTTCCTGCTTTTAAAAATCCTAGCCCTAGGCCGAACCCCAACCCTAAGACGAGAAAGGCAAATCAGCCAGGAATTAGGCATGTCCCCAAGGAAAAAGCTGTGGAGGCAGGCATGTTGTGGTACTTTTGCGCTCTTCTTGGCTAGTCCTTCGCAGCTGCTGTGTTCTTGGAACTCAGGGCTTTCTGGTAAATAGAACCCTTACCCTAGGCGTAACTCAAACCTTAACCCTAGGAAGGAAAATCAGCCTATGGTTCGGGATGGTCTCATGGAAATATCAGTGGTGGCAGCCAAGTTGCGTCACTTTTGCGCTCCCCTTGGGATGCCTTTTGCAGCTGCAGTGTGCCTGGAGCCCAGGGCTTCCTGGTTTTAAAAGTCCTAGGCCTAAGCCTAACAGTAACCCTAGGAAGGTAAATCAGCCGGGTATTAGGGTTCTTCCTAAGGGAAAAGCCGTGAAAGCAGCCATGTTGTGGCACTTCTGCACTCCCTTTGGGATGCCTTTGGCAGATGAAGTAAGCCTGGAACTCAGGGCTTCCTGGTTAAAGAAATCCAAGCCCTAGGCTGAACCCTAACCCTAACCCTAGGCAGATAAATCAGCCTAGGTATAGGGATGGTGCCAAGGAAAAAGCTGTGAAAGCTGCCATGTTGTTGCACTTTTGTACTCCCCTTGGGATGCCTTGAACAGCTGCAGTGTGCCTGGAGCTAAGGGCTTCCTAGTTTTAAAAATCCTAGCCCTAGGCCTAAGCCTAACAGTAACCCTGGGAAGGTAAATCAGCCTGGTGTTAGGCGTCTTGCCAAGGAAAAAGCCGTGAAAGCAGCCATGTTGTGGCACTTTTGCACTCCCTTTTGAATGCCTTTCACAGCTCCAGTGTGCCTGGAACTCAGGGCTTCCTGCTTTTAAAAATCCTAGCCCTAGGCCGAACCCCAACCCTAAGACGAGAAAGGCAAATCAGCCAGGAATTAGGCATGTCCCCAAGGAAAAAGCTGTGGAGGCAGGCATGTTGTGGTACTTTTGCGCTCTTCTTGGCTAGTCCTTTGCAGCTGCTGTGTTCTTGGAACTCAGGGCTTTCTGGTTAATAGACCCTTACCCTAGGCGTAACTCAAACCTTAACCCTAGGAAGGAAAATCAGCCTATGGTTCAGGATGGTCTCATGGAAATATCAGTGGTGGCAGCCAAGTTGCATCACTTTTGCGCTCCCCTTGGGATGCCTTTCGCAGCTGCAGTGTGCCTGGAGCCCAGGGCTTCCTGGTTTTAAAAGTCCTAGGCCTAAGCCTAACAGTAACCCTAGGAAGGTAAATCAGCCGGGTATTAGGGTTCTTCCTAAGGGAAAAGCCGTGAAAGCAGCCATGTTGTGGCACTTCTGCACTCCCTTTGGGATGCCTTTGGCAGATGAAGTAAGCCTGGAACTCAGGGCTTCCTGGTTAAAGAAATCCAAGCCCTAGGCTGAACCCTAACCCTAACACTAGGCAGATAAATCAGCCTAGGTATAGGGATGGTGCCAAGGAAAAAGCTGTGAAAGCTGCCATGTTGTTGCACTTTTGTACTCCCCTTGGGATGCCTTGAACAGCTGCAGTGTGCCTGGAGCTAAGGGCTTCCTAGTTTTAAAAATCCTAGCCCTAGGCCTAAGCCTAACAGTAACCCTGGGAAGGTAAATCAGCCTGGTGTTAGGCGTCTTGCCAAGGAAAAAGCCGTGAAAGCAGCCATGTTGTGGCACTTTTGCACTCCCTTTTGGATGCCTTTAACAGCTCCAGTGTGCCTGGAACTCAGGGCTTCCTGCTTTTGAAAATCCTAGCCCTAGGCCGAACCCCAACCCTAAGACGAGAAAGGCAAATCAGCCAGGAATTAGGCATGTCCCCAAGGAAAAAGCTGTGGAGGCAGGCATGTTGTGGTACTTTTGCGCTCTTCTTGGCTAGTCCTTCGCAGCTGCTGTGTTCTTGGAACTCAGGGCTTTCTGGTTAATAGACCCTTACCCTAGGCGTAACTCAAACCTTAACCCTAGGAAGGAAAATCAGCCTATGGTTCGGGATGGTCTCATGGAAATATCAGTGGTGGCAGCCATGTTGCGTCACTTTTGCGCTCCCCTTGGGATGCCTTTTGCAGCTGCAGTGTGCCTGGAGCCCAGGGCTTCCTGGTTTTAAAAGTCCTAGGCCTAAGCCTAACAGTAACCCTAGGAAGGTAAATCAGCCGGGTATTAGGGTTCTTCCTAAGGGAAAAGCCGTGAAAGCAGCCATGTTGTGGCACTTCTGCACTCCCTTTGGGATGCCTTTGGCAGATGAAGTAAGCCTGGAACTCAGGGCTTCCTGGTTAAAGAAATCCAAGCCCTAGGCTGAACCCTAACCCTAACCCTAGGCAGATAAATCAGCCTAGGTATAGGGATGGTGCCAAGGAAAAAGCTGTGAAAGCTGCCATGTTGTTGCACTTTTGTACTCCCCTTGGGATGCCTTGAACAGCTGCAGTGTGCCTGGAGCTAAGGGCTTCCTAGTATAAAAAATCCTAGCCCTAGGCCTAAGCCTAACAGTAACCCTGGGAAGGTAAATCAGCCTGGTGTTAGGCGTCTTGCCAAGGAAAAAGCCGTGAAAGCAGCCATGTTGTGGCACTTTTGCACTCCCTTTTGGATGCCTTTCACAGCTCCAGTGTGCCTGGAACTCAGGGCTTCCTGCTTTTAAAAATCCTAGCCCTAGGCCGAACCCCAACCCTAAGACGAGAAAGGCAAATCAGCCAGGAATTAGGCATGTCCCCAAGGAAAAAGCTGTGGAGGCAGGCATGTTGTGCTACTTTTGCGCTCTTCTTGGCTAGTCCTTCGCAGCTGCTGTGTTCTTGGAACTCAGGGCTTTCTGGTTAATAGACCCTTACCCTAGGCGTAACTCAAACCTTAACCCTAGGAAGGAAAATCAGCCTATGGTTCCGGATGGTCTCATGGAAATATCAGTGGTGGCAGGCATGTTGCGTCACTTCTGCGCTCCCCTTGGGATGCCTTTCGCAGCTGCAGTGTGCCTGGAGCCCAGGGCTTCCTGGTTTTAAAAGTCCTAGGCCTAAGCCTAACAGTAACCCTAGGAAGGTAAATCAGCCGGGTATTAGGGTTCTTCCTAAGGGAAAAGCCGTGAAAGCAGCCATGTTGTGGCACTTCTGCACTCCCTTTGGGATGCCTTTGGCAGATGAAGTAAGCCTGGAACTCAGGGCTTCCTGGTTAAAGAATTCCGAGCCCTAGGCTGAACCCTAACCCTAACCCTAGGCAGATAAATCAGCATAGGTATAGGGATGGTGCCAAGGAAAAAGCTGAGAAAGCTGCCATGTTGTTGCACTTTTGTACTCCCCTTGGGATGCCTTGAACAGCTGCAGTGTGCCTGGAGCTCAGGGCTTCCTAGTTTTAAAAATCCTAGCCCTAGGCCTAAGCCTAACAGTAACCCTGGGAAGGTAAATCAGCCTGGTGTTAGGCTTCTTGCCAAGGAAAAAGCCGTGAAAGCAGCCATGTTGTGGCACTTTTGCACTCCCTTTTGGATGCATTTCACAGCTGCAGTGTGCCTGGAACTCAGGGCTTCCTGCTTTTAAAAATCCTAGCCCTAGGCCGAACCCCAACCCTAAGACGAGAAAGGCAAATCAGCCAGGAATTAGGCATGTCCCCAAGGAAAAAGCTGTGGAGGCAGGCATGTTGTGGTACTTTTGCGCTCTTCTTGGCTAGTCCTTCGCAGCTGCTGTGTTCTTGGAACTCAGGGCTTTCTGGTTAATAGACCCTTACCCTAGGCGTAACTCAAACCTTAACACTAGGAAGGAAAATCAGCCTATGGTTCGGGATGGTCTCATGGAAATATCAGTGGTGGCAGCCAAGTTGCGTCACTTTTGCGCTCCCCTTGGGATGCCTTTCGCAGCTGCAGTGTGCCTGGAGCCCAGGGCTTCCTGGTTTTAAAAGTCCTAGGCCTAAGCCTAACAGTAACCCTAGGAAGGTAAATCAGCCGGGTATTAGGGTTCTTCCTAAGGGAAAAGCCGTGAAAGCAGCCATGTTGTGGCACTTCTGCACTCCCTTTGGGATGCCTTTGGCAGATGAAGTAAGCCTGGAACTCAGGGCTTCCTGGTTAAAGAAATCCGAGCCCTAGGCTGAACCCTAACCCTAACCCTAGGCAGATAAATCAGCCTAGGTATAGGGATGGTGCCAAGGAAAAAGCTGAGAAAGCTGCCATGTTGTTGCACTTTTGTACTCCCCTTGGGATGCCTTGAACAGCTGCAGTGTGCCTGGAGCTAAGGGCTTCCTAGTTTTAAAAATCCTAGCCCTAGGCCTAAGCCTAACAGTAACCCTGGGAAGGGAAATCAGCCTGGTGTTAGGCTTCTTGCCAAGGAAAAAGCCGTGAAAGCAGCCATGTTGTGGCACTTTTGCACTCCCTTTTGGATGCATTTCACAGCTGCAGTGTGCCTGGAACTCAGGGCTTCCTGCTTTTAAAAATCCTAGCCCTAGGCCGAACCCCAACCCTAAGACGAGAAAGGCAAATCAGCCAGGAATTAGGCATGTCCCCAAGGAAAAAGCTGTGGAGGCAGGCATGTTGTGGTACTTTTGCGCTCTTCTTGGCTAGTCCTTCGCAGCTGCTGTGTTCTTGGAACTCAGGGCTTTCTGGTTAATAGACCCTTACCCTAGGCGTAACTCAAACCTTAACCCTAGGAAGGAAAATCAGCCTATGGTTCGGGATGCTCTCATGGAAATATCAGTGGTGGCAGCCATGTTGCGTCACTTTTGCGCTCCCCTTGGGATGCCTTTCGCAGCTGCAGTGTGCCTGGAGCACAGGGCTTCCTGGTTTTAAAAGTCCTAGGCCTAAGCCTAACAGTAACCCTAGGAAGGTAAATCAGCCGGGTATTAGGGTTCTTCCTAAGGGAAAAGCCGTGAAAGCAGCCATGTTGTGGCACTTCTGCACTCCCTTTGGGATGCCTTTGGCAGATGAAGTAAGCCTGGAACTCAGGGCTTCCTGGTTAAAGAAATCCAAGCCCTAGGCTGAACCCTAACCCTAACCCTAGGCAGATAAATCAGCCTAGGTATAGGGATGGTGCCAAGGAAAAAGCTGAGAAAGCTGCCATGTTGTTGCACTTTTGTACTCCCCTTGGGATGCCTTGAACAGCTGCAGTGTGCCTGGAGCTAAGGGCTTCCTAGTTTTAAAAATCCTAGCCCTAGGCCTAAGCCTAACAGTAACCCTGGGAAGGTCAATCAGCCTGGTGTTAGGCGTCTTGCCAAGGAAAAAGCCGTGAAAGCAGCCATGTTGTGGCACTTTTGCACTCCCTTTTGAATGCCTTTCACTGCTCCAGTGTGCCTGGAACTCAGGGCTTCCTGCTTTTAAAAATCCTAGCCCTAGGCCGAACCCCAACCCTAAGACGAGAAAGGCAAATCAGCCAGGAATTAGGCATGTCCCCAAGGAAAAAGCTGTGGAGGCAGGCATGTTGTGGTACTTTTGCGCTCTTCTTGGCTAGTCCTTTGCAGCTGCTGTGTTCTTGGAACTCAGGGCTTTCTGGTTAATAGACCCTTACCCTAGGCGTAACTCAAACCTTAACCCTAGGAAGGAAAATCAGCCTATGGTTCGGGATGCTCTCATGGAAATATCAGTGGTGGCAGCCATGTTGCGTCACTTTTGCGCTCCCCTTGGGATGCCTTTCGCAGCTGCAGTGTGCCTGGAGCACAGGGCTTCCTGGTTTTAAAAGTCCTAGGCCTAAGCCTAACAGTAACCCTAGGAAGGTAAATCAGCCGGGTATTAGGGTTCTTCCTAAGGGAAAAGCCGTGAAAGCAGCCATGTTGTGGCACTTCTGCACTCCCTTTGGGATGCCTTTGGCAGATGAAGTAAGCCTGGAACTCAGGGCTTCCTGGTTAAAGAAATCCAAGCCCTAGGCTGAACCCTAACCCTAACCCTAGGCAGATAAATCAGCCTAGGTATAGGGATGGTGCCAAGGAAAAAGCTGAGAAAGCTGCCATGTTGTTGCACTTTTGTACTCCCCTTGGGATGCCTTGAACAGCTGCAGTGTGCCTGGAGCTAAGGGCTTCCTAGTTTTAAAAATCCTAGCCCTAGGCCTAAGCCTAACAGTAACCCTGGGAAGGTCAATCAGCCTGGTGTTAGGCGTCTTGCCAAGGAAAAAGCCGTGAAAGCAGCCATGTTGTGGCACTTTTGCACTCCCTTTTGAATGCCTTTCACTGCTCCAGTGTGCCTGGAACTCAGGGCTTCCTGCTTTTAAAAATCCTAGCCCTAGGCCGAACCCCAACCCTAAGACGAGAAAGGCAAATCAGCCAGGAATTAGGCATGTCCCCAAGGAAAAAGCTGTGGAGGCAGGCATGTTGTGGTACTTTTGCGCTCTTCTTGGCTAGTCCTTTGCAGCTGCTGTGTTCTTGGAACTCAGGGCTTTCTGGTTAATAGACCCTTACCCTAGGCGTAACTCAAACCTTAACCCTAGGAAGGAAAATCAGCCTATGGTTCCGGATGGTCTCATGGAAATATCAGTGGTGGCAGGCATGTTGCGTCACTTTTGCGCTCCCCTTGGGATGCCTTTCGCAGCTGCAGTGTGCCTGGAGCCCAGGGCTTCCTGGTTTTAAAAGTCCTAGGCCTAAGCCTAACAGTAACCCTAGGAAGGTAAATCAG
The DNA here is from genome assembly GCF_027579445.1 of Ammospiza nelsoni. Lineage (NCBI taxonomy): Eukaryota > Metazoa > Chordata > Aves > Passeriformes > Passerellidae > Ammospiza > Ammospiza nelsoni. The sequence continues at coordinate 830,548 of NW_026683197.1, read as the reverse complement.
CCGGGTATTAGGGTTCTTCCTAAGGGAAAAGCCGTGAAAGCAGCCATGTTGTGGCACTTCTGCACTCCCTTTGGGATGCCTTTGGCAGATGAAGTAAGCCTGGAACTCAGGGCTTCCTGGTTAAAGAAATCCAAGCCCTAGGCTGAACCCTAACCCTAACCCTAGGCAGATAAATCAGCCTAGGTATAGGGATGGTGCCAAGGAAAAAGCTGTGAAAGCTGCCATGTTGTTGCACTTTTGTACTCCCCTTGGGATGCCTTGAACAGCTGCAGTGTGCCTGGAGCTAAGGGCTTCCTAGTTTTAAAAATCCTAGCCCTAGGCCTAAGCCTAACAGTAACCCTGGGAAGGTAAATCAGCCTGGTGTTAGGCGTCTTGCCAAGGAAAAAGCCGTGAAAGCAGCCATGTTGTGGCACTTTTGCACTCCCCTTTGGATGCCTTTCACAGCTCCAGTGTGCCTGGAACTCAGGGCTTCCTGATTTTAAAAATCCTAGCCCTAGGCCGAACCGCAACCCTAAGACGAGAAAGGCAAATCAGCCAGGAATTAGGCATGTCCCCAAGGAAAAAGCTGTGGAGGCAGGCATGTTGTGGTACTTTTGCGCTCTTCTTGGCTAGTCCTTCGCAGCTGCTGTGTTCTTGGAACTCAGGGCTTTCTGGTTAATAGACCCTTACCCTAGGCGTAACTCAAACCTTAACCCTAGGAAGGAAAATCAGCCTATGGTTCGGGATGGTCTCATGGAAATATCAGTGGTGGCAGCCATGTTGCGTCACTTTTGCGCTCCCCTTGGGATGCCTTTCGCAGCTGCAGTGTGCCTGGAGCCCAGGGCTTCCTGGTTTTAAAAGTCCTAGGCCTAAGCCTAACAGTAACCCTAGGAAGGTAAATCAGCCGGGTATTAGGGTTCTTCCTAAGGGAAAAGCCGTGAAAGCAGCCATGTTGTGGCACTTCTGCACTCCCTTTGGGATGCCTTTGGCAGATGAAGTAAGCCTGGAACTCAGGGCTTCCTGGTTAAAGAATTCCGAGCCCTAGGCTGAACCCTAACCCTAACCCTAGGCAGATAATTCAACCTAGGTATAGGGATGGTGCCAAGGAAAAAGCTGAGAATGCTGCCATGTTGTTGCACTTTTGTACTCCCCTGGGGATGCCTTGAACAGCTGCAGTGTGCCTGGAGCTAAGGGCTTCCTAGTTTTAAAAATCCTAGCCCTAGGCCTAAGCCTAACAGTAACCCTGGGAAGGTAAATCAGCCTGGTGTTAGGCGTCTTGCCAAGGAAAAAGCCGTGAAAGCAGCCATGTTGTGGCACTTTTGCACTCCCTTTTGGATGCCTTTCACAGCTCCAGTGTGCCTGGAACTCAGGGCTTCCTGCTTTTAAAAATCTTAGCCCTAGGCCGAACCCCAACCCTAAGACGAGAAAGGCAAATCAGCCAGGAATTAGGCATGTCCCCAAGGAAAAAGCTGTGGAGGCAGGCATGTTGTGGTACTTTTGCGCTCTTCTTGGCTAGTCCTTCGCAGCTGCTGTGTTCTTGGAACTCAGGGCTTTCTGGTTAATAGACCCTTACCCTAGGCGTAACTCAAACCTTAACCCTAGGAAGGAAAATCAGCCTATGGTTTGGGATGGTCTCATGGAAATATCAGTGGTGGCAGCCAAGTTGCATCACTTTTGCGCTCCCCTTGGGATGCCTTTCGCAGCTGCAGTGTGCCTGGAGCCCAGGGCTTCCTGGTTTTAAAAGTCCTAGGCCTAAGCCTAACAGTAACCCTAGGAAGGTAAATCAGCCGGGTATTAGGGTTCTTCCTAAGGGAAAAGCCGTGAAAGCAGCCATGTTGTGGCACTTCTGCACTCCCTTTGGGATGCCTTTGGCAGATGAAGTAAGCCTGGAACTCAGGGCTTCCTGGTTAAAGAAATCCGAGCCCTAGGCTGAACCCTAACCCTAACCCTAGGCAGATAAATCAGCCTAGGTATAGGGATGGTGCCAAGGAAAAAGCTGAGAAAGCTGCCATGTTGTTGCACTTTTGTACTCCCCTTGGGATGCCTTGAACAGCTGCAGTGTGCCTGGAGCTAAGGGCTTCCTAGTTTTAAAAATCCTAGCCCTAGGCCTAAGCCTAACAGTAACCCTGGGAAGGTAAATCAGCCTGGTGTTAGGCGTCTTGCCAAGGAAAAAGCCGTGAAAGCAGCCATGTTGTGGCACTTTTGCACTCCCTTTTGAATGCCTTTCACAGCTCCAGTGTGCCTGGAACTCAGGGCTTCCTGATTTTAAAAATCCTAGCCCTAGGCCGAACCCCAACCCTAAGACGAGAAAGGCAAATCAGCCAGGAATTAGGCATGTCCCCAAGGAAAAAGCTGTGGAGGCAGGCATGTTGTGGTACTTTTGCGCTCTTCTTGGCTAGTCCTTCGCAGCTGCTGTGTTCTTGGAACTCAGGGCTTTCTGGTTAATAGACCCTTACCCTAGGCGTAACTCAAACCTTAACCCTAGGAAGGAAAATCAGCCTATGGTTCGGGATGGTCTCATGGAAACATCAGTGGTGGCAGCCAAGTTGCATCACTTTTGCGCTCCCCTTGGGATGCCTTTCGCAGCTGCAGTGTGCCTGGAGCCCAGGGCTTCCTGGTTTTAAAAGTCCTAGGCCTAAGCCTAACAGTAACCCTAGGAAGGTAAATCAGCCGGGTATTAGGGTTCTTCCTAAGGGAAAAGCCGTGAAAGCAGCCATGTTGTGGCACTTCTGCACTCCCTTTGGGATGCCTTTGGCAGATGAAGTAAGCCTGGAACTCAGGGCTTCCTGGTTAAAGAATTCCGAGCCCTACGCTGAACCCTAACCCTAACCCTAGGCAGATAAATCAGCCTAGGTATAGGGATGGTGCCAAGGAAAAAGCTGTGAAAGCTGCCATGTTGTTGCACTTTTGTACTCCCCTTGGGATGCCTTGAACAGCTGCAGTGTGCCTGGAGCTAAGGGCTTCCTAGTTTTAAAAATCCTAGCCCTAGGCCTAAGCCTAACAGTAACCCTGGGAAGGTAAATCAGCCTGGTGTTAGGCTTCTTGCCAAGGAAAAAGCCGTGAAAGCAGCCATGTTGTGGCACTTTTGCACTCCCTTTTGGATGCCTTTCACAGCTCCAGTGTGCCTGGAACTCAGGGCTTCCTGCTTTTGAAAATCCTAGCCCTAGGCCGAACCCCAACCCTAAGACGAGAAAGGCAAATCAGCCAGGAATTAGGCATGTCCCCAAGGAAAAAGCTGTGGAGGCAGGCATGTTGTGGTACTTTTGCGCTCTTCTTGGCTAGTCCTTCGCAGCTGCTGTGTTCTTGGAACTCAGGGCTTTCTGGTTAATAGACCCTTACCCTAGGCGTAACTCAAACCTTAACCCTAGGAAGGAAAATCAGCCTATGGTTCCGGATGGTCTCATGGAAATATCAGTGGTGGCAGCCAAGTTGCGTCACTTTTGCGCTCCCCTTGGGATGCCTTTCGCAGCTGCAGTGTGCCTGGAGCCCAGGGCTTCCTGGTTTTAAAAGTCCTAGGCCTAAGCCTTAGAGTAAACCTAGGAAGGTAAATCAGCCGGGTATTAGGGTTCTTCCTAAGGGAAAAGCCGTGAAAGCAGCCATGTTGTGGCACTTCTGCACTCCCTTTGGGATGCCTTTGGCAGATGAAGTAAGCCTGGAACTCAGGGCTTCCTGGTTAAAGAAATCCAAGCCCTAGGCTGAACCCTAACCCTGGGCAGATAAATCAGCCTAGGTATAGGGATGGTGCCAAGGAAAAAGCTGTGAAAGCTGCCATGTTGTTGCACTTTTGTACTCCCCTTGGGATGCCTTGAACAGCTGCAGTGTGCCTGGAGCTAAGGGCTTCCTAGTTTTAAAAATCCTAGCCCTAGGCCTAAGCCTAACAGTAACCCTGGGAAGGTAAATCAGCCTGGTGTTAGGCGTCTTGCCAAGGAAAAAGCCGTGAAAGCAGCCATGTTGTGGCACTTTTGCACTCCCTTTTGGATGCCTTTCACAGCTCCAGTGTGCCTGGAACTCAGGGCTTCCTGATTTTAAAAATCCTAGCCCTAGGCCGAACCCCAACCCTAAGACGAGAAAGGCAAATCAGCCAGGAATTAGGCATGTCCCCAAGGAAAAAGCTGTGGAGGCAGGCATGTTGTGGTACTTTTGCGCTCTTCTTGGCTAGTCCTTCGCAGCTGCTGTGTTCTTGGAACTCAGGGCTTTCTGGTTAATAGACCCTTACCCTAGGCGTAACTCAAACCTTAACCCTAGGAAGGAAAATCAGCCTATGGTTCGGGATGCTCTCATGGAAATATCAGTGGTGGCAGCCATGTTGCGTCACTTTTGCGCTCCCCTTGGGATGCCTTTCACAGCTGCAGTGTGCCTGGAGCACAGGGCTTCCTGGTTTTAAAAGTCCTAGGCCTAAGCCTAACAGTAACCCTAGGAAGGTAAATCAGCCGGGTATTAGGGTTCTTCCTAAGGGAAAAGCCGTGAAAGCAGCCATGTTGTGGCACTTCTGCACTCCCTTTGGGATGCCTTTGGCAGATGAAGTAAGCCTGGAACTCAGGGCTTCCTGGTTAAAGAAATCCAAGCCCTAGGCTGAACCCTAACCCTAGGCAGATAAATCAGCCTAGGTATAGGGATGGTGCCAAGGAAAAAGCTGTGAAAGCTGCCATGTTGTTGCACTTTTGTACTCCCCTTGGGATGCCTTGAACAGCTGCAGTGTGCCTGGAGCCCAGGGCTTCCTAGTTTTAAAAATCCTAGCCCTAGGCCTAAGCCTAACAGTAACCCTGGGAAGGTCAATCAGCCTGGTGTTAGGCGTCTTGCCAAGGAAAAAGCCGTGAAAGCAGCCATGTTGTGGCACTTTTGCACTCCCTTTTGGATGCCTTTCACAGCTCCAGTGTGCCTGGAACTCAGGGCTTCCTGATTTTAAAAATCCTAGCCCTAGGCCGAACCCCAACCCTAAGACGAGAAAGGCAAATCAGCCAGGAATTAGGCATGTCCCCAAGGAAAAAGCTGTGGAGGCAGGCATGTTGTGGTACTTTTGCGCTCTTCTTGGCTAGTCCTTCGCAGCTGCTGTGTTCTTGGAACTCAGGGCTTTCTGGTTAATAGACCCTTACCCTAGGCGTAACTCAAACCTTAACCCTAGGAAGGAAAATCAGCCTATGGTTCGGGATGGTCTCATGGAAACATCAGTGGTGGCAGCCAAGTTGCATCACTTTTGCGCTCCCCTTGGGATGCCTTTCGCAGCTGCAGTGTGCCTGGAGCCCAGGGCTTCCTGGTTTTAAAAGTCCTAGGCCTAAGCCTAACAGTAACCCTAGGAAGGTAAATCAGCCGGGTATTAGGGTTCTTCCTAAGGGAAAAGCCGTGAAAGCAGCCATGTTGTGGCACTTCTGCACTCCCTTTGGGATGCCTTTGGCAGATGAAGTAAGCCTGGAACTCAGGGCTTCCTGGTTAAAGAATTCCGAGCCCTACGCTGAACCCTAACCCTAACCCTAGGCAGATAAATCAGCCTAGGTATAGGGATGGTGCCAAGGAAAAAGCTGTGAAAGCTGCCATGTTGTTGCACTTTTGTACTCCCCTTGGGATGCCTTGAACAGCTGCAGTGTGCCTGGAGCTAAGGGCTTCCTAGTTTTAAAAATCCTAGCCCTAGGCCTAAGCCTAACAGTAACCCTGGGAAGGTAAATCAGCCTGGTGTTAGGCTTCTTGCCAAGGAAAAAGCCGTGAAAGCAGCCATGTTGTGGCACTTTTGCACTCCCTTTTGGATGCCTTTCACAGCTCCAGTGTGCCTGGAACTCAGGGCTTCCTGCTTTTGAAAATCCTAGCCCTAGGCCGAACCCCAACCCTAAGACGAGAAAGGCAAATCAGCCAGGAATTAGGCATGTCCCCAAGGAAAAAGCTGTGGAGGCAGGCATGTTGTGGTACTTTTGCGCTCTTCTTGGCTAGTCCTTCGCAGCTGCTGTGTTCTTGGAACTCAGGGCTTTCTGGTTAATAGACCCTTACCCTAGGCGTAACTCAAACCTTAACCCTAGGAAGGAAAATCAGCCTATGGTTCCGGATGGTCTCATGGAAATATCAGTGGTGGCAGCCAAGTTGCGTCACTTTTGCGCTCCCCTTGGGATGCCTTTCGCAGCTGCAGTGTGCCTGGAGCCCAGGGCTTCCTGGTTTTAAAAGTCCTAGGCCTAAGCCTTAGAGTAACCCTAGGAAGGTAAATCAGCCGGGTATTAGGGTTCTTCCTAAGGGAAAAGCCGTGAAAGCAGCCATGTTGTGGCACTTCTGCACTCCCTTTGGGATGCCTTTGGCAGATGAAGTAAGCCTGGAACTCAGGGCTTCCTGGTTAAAGAAATCCAAGCCCTAGGCTGAACCCTAACCCTGGGCAGATAAATCAGCCTAGGTATAGGGATGGTGCCAAGGAAAAAGCTGTGAAAGCTGCCATGTTGTTGCACTTTTGTACTCCCCTTGGGATGCCTTGAACAGCTGCAGTGTGCCTGGAGCTAAGGGCTTCCTAGTTTTAAAAATCCTAGCCCTAGGCCTAAGCCTAACAGTAACCCTGGGAAGGTAAATCAGCCTGGTGTTAGGCGTCTTGCCAAGGAAAAAGCCGTGAAAGCAGCCATGTTGTGGCACTTTTGCACTCCCTTTTGGATGCCTTTCACAGCTCCAGTGTGCCTGGAACTCAGGGCTTCCTGATTTTAAAAATCCTAGCCCTAGGCCGAACCCCAACCCTAAGACGAGAAAGGCAAATCAGCCAGGAATTAGGCATGTCCCCAAGGAAAAAGCTGTGGAGGCAGGCATGTTGTGGTACTTTTGCGCTCTTCTTGGCTAGTCCTTCGCAGCTGCTGTGTTCTTGGAACTCAGGGCTTTCTGGTTAATAGACCCTTACCCTAGGCGTAACTCAAACCTTAACCCTAGGAAGGAAAATCAGCCTATGGTTCGGGATGCTCTCATGGAAATATCAGTGGTGGCAGCCATGTTGCGTCACTTTTGCGCTCCCCTTGGGATGCCTTTCACAGCTGCAGTGTGCCTGGAGCACAGGGCTTCCTGGTTTTAAAAGTCCTAGGCCTAAGCCTAACAGTAACCCTAGGAAGGTAAATCAGCCGGGTATTAGGGTTCTTCCTAAGGGAAAAGCCGTGAAAGCAGCCATGTTGTGGCACTTCTGCACTCCCTTTGGGATGCCTTTGGCAGATGAAGTAAGCCTGGAACTCAGGGCTTCCTGGTTAAAGAAATCCAAGCCCTAGGCTGAACCCTAACCCTAACCCTAGGCAGATAAATCAGCCTAGGTATAGGGATGGTGCCAAGGAAAAAGCTGTGAAAGCTGCCATGTTGTTGCACTTTTGTACTCCCCTTGGGATGCCTTGAACAGCTGCAGTGTGCCTGGAGCCCAGGGCTTCCTAGTTTTAAAAATCCTAGCCCTAGGCCTAAGCCTAACAGTAACCCTGGGAAGGTCAATCAGCCTGGTGTTAGGCGTCTTGCCAAGGAAAAAGCCGTGAAAGCAGCCATGTTGTGGCACTTTTGCACTCCCTTTTGGATGCCTTTCACAGCTCCAGTGTGCCTGGAACTCAGGGCTTCCTGATTTTAAAAATCCTAGCCCTAGGCCGAACCCCAACCCTAAGACGAGAAAGGCAAATCAGCCAGGAATTAGGCATGTCCCCAAGGAAAAAGCTGTGGAGGCAGGCATGTTGTGGTACTTTTGCGCTCTTCTTGGCTAGTCCTTCGCAGCTGCTGTGTTCTTGGAACTCAGGGCTTTCTGGTTAATAGACCCTTACCCTAGGCGTAACTCAAACCTTAACCCTAGGAAGGAAAATCAGCCTATGGTTCGGGATGGTCTCTAGGAAATATCAGTGGTGGCAGGCATGTTGCGTCACTTTTGCGCTCCCCTTGGGATGCCTTTCGCAGCTGCAGTGTGCCTGGAGCCCAGGGCTTCCTGGTTTTAAAAGTCCTAGGCCTAAGCCTAACAGTAACCCTAGGAAGGTAAATCAGCCGGGTATTAGGGTTCTTCCTAAGGGAAAAGCCGTGAAAGCAGCCATGTTGTGGCACTTCTGCACTCCCTTTGGGATGCCTTTGGCAGATGAAGTAAGCCTGGAACTCAGGGCTTCCTGGTTAAAGAAATCACAGCCCTAGGCTGAACCCTAACCCTAACCCTAGGCAGATAATTCAACCTAGGTATAGGGATGGTGCCAAGGAAAAAGCTGAGAATGCTGCCATGTTGTTGCACTTTTGTACTCCCCTGGGGATGCCTTGAACAGCTGCAGTGTGCCTGGAGCTAAGGGCTTCCTAGTTTTAAAAATCCTAGCCCTAGGCCTAAGCCTAACAGTAACCCTGGGAAGGTAAATCAGCCTGGTGTTAGGCGTCTTGCCAAGGAAAAAGCCGTGAAAGCAGCCATGTTGTGGCACTTTTGCACTCCCTTTTGGATGCCTTTCACAGCTCCAGTGTGCCTGGAACTCAGGGCTTCCTGCTTTTAAAAATCTTAGCCCTAGGCCGAACCCCAACCCTAAGACGAGAAAGGCAAATCAGCCAGGAATTAGGCATGTCCCCAAGGAAAAAGCTGTGGAGGCAGGCATGTTGTGGTACTTTTGCGCTCTTCTTGGCTAGTCCTTCGCAGCTGCTGTGTTCTTGGAACTCAGGGCTTTCTGGTTAATAGACCCTTACCCTAGGCGTAACTCAAACCTTAACCCTAGGAAGGAAAATCAGCCTATGGTTTGGGATGGTCTCATGGAAATATCAGTGGTGGCAGCCAAGTTGCATCACTTTTGCGCTCCCCTTGGGATGCCTTTTGCAGCTGCAGTGTGCCTGGAGCCCAGGGCTTCCTGGTTTTAAAAGTCCTAGGCCTAAGCCTAACAGTAACCCTAGGAAGGTAAATCAGCCGGGTATTAGGGTTCTTCCTAAGGGAAAAGCCGTGAAAGCAGCCATGTTGTGGCACTTCTGCACTCCCTTTGGGATGCCTTTGGCAGATGAAGTAAGCCTGGAACTCAGGGCTTCCTGGTTAAAGAAATCCGAGCCCTAGGCTGAACCCTAACCCTAACCCTAGGCAGATAAATCAGCCTAGGTATAGGGATGGTGCCAAGGAAAAAGCTGAGAAAGCTGCCATGTTGTTGCACTTTTGTACTCCCCTTGGGATGCCTTGAACAGCTGCAGTGTGCCTGGAGCTAAGGGCTTCCTAGTTTTAAAAATCCTAGCCCTAGGCCTAAGCCTAACAGTAACCCTGGGAAGGTCAATCAGCCTGGTGTTAGGCGTCTTGCCAAGGAAAAAGCCGTGAAAGCAGCCATGTTGTGGCACTTTTGCACTCCCTTTTGAATGCCTTTCACAGCTCCAGTGTGCCTGGAACTCAGGGCTTCCTGCTTTTAAAAATCCTAGCCCTAGGCCGAACCCCAACCCTAAGACGAGAAAGGCAAATCAGCCAGGAATTAGGCATGTCCCCAAGGAAAAAGCTGTGGAGGCAGGCATGTTGTGGTACTTTTGCGCTCTTCTTGGCTAGTCCTTCGCAGCTGCTGTGTTCTTGGAACTCAGGGCTTTCTGGTTAATAGACCCTTACCCTAGGCGTAACTCAAACCTTAACCCTAGGAAGGAAAATCAGCCTATGGTTCGGGATGGTCTCATGGAAATATCAGTGGTGGCAGCCAAGTTGCGTCACTTTTGCGCTCCCCTTGGGATGCCTTTCGCAGCTGCAGTGTGCCTGGAGCCCAGGGCTTCCTGGTTTTAAAAGTCCTAGGCCTAAGCCTAACAGTAACCCTAGGAAGGTAAATCAGCCGGGTATTAGGGTTCTTCCTAAGGGAAAAGCCGTGAAAGCAGCCATGTTGTGGCACTTCTGCACTCCCTTTGGGATGCCTTTGGCAGATGAAGTAAGCCTGGAACTCAGGGCTTCCTGGTTAAAGAATTCCGAGCCCTAGGCTGAAGCCTAACCCTAACCCTAGGCAGATAAATCAGCCTAGGTATAGGGATGGTGCCAAGGAAAAAGCTGTGAAAGCTGCCATGTTGTTGCACTTTTGTACTCCCCTTGGGATGCCTTGAACAGCTGCAGTGTGCCTGGAGCTAAGGGCTTCCTAGTTTTAAAAATCCTAGCCCTAGGCCTAAGCCTAACAGTAACCCTGGGAAGGTAAATCAGCCTGGTGTTAGGCTTCTTGCCAAGGAAAAAGCCGTGAAAGCAGCCATGTTGTGGCACTTTTGCACTCCCTTTTGGATGCCTTTCACAGCTCCAGTGTGCCTGGAACTCAGGGCTTCCTGCTTTTAAAAATCCTAGCCCTAGGCCGAACCCCAACCCTAAGACGAGAAAGGCAAATCAGCCAGGAATTAGGCATGTCCCCAAGGAAAAAGCTGTGGAGGCAGGCATGTTGTGGTACTTTTGCGCTCTTCTTGGCTAGTCCTTCGCAGCTGCTGTGTTCTTGGAACTCAGGGCTTTCTGGTTAATAGACCCTTACCCTAGGCGTAACTCAAACCTTAACCCTAGGAAGGAAAATCAGCCTATGGTTCCGGATGGTCTCATGGAAATATCAGTGGTGGCAGCCAAGTTGCGTCACTTTTGCGCTCCCCTTGGGATGCCTTTCGCAGCTGCAGTGTGCCTGGAGCCCAGGGCTTCCTGGTTTTAAAAGTCCTAGGCCTAAGCCTAAGAGTAACCCTAGGAAGGTAAATCAGCCGGGTATTAGGGTTCTTCCTAAGGGAAAAGCCGTGAAAGCAGCCATGTTGTGGCACTTCTGCACTCCCTTTGGGATGCCTTTGGCAGATGAAGTAAGCCTGGAACTCAGGGCTTCCTGGTTAAAGAAATCCAAGCCCTAGGCTGAACCCTAACCCTAGGCAGATAAATCAGCCTAGGTATAGGGATGGTGCCAAGGAAAAAGCTGTGAAAGCTGCCATGTTGTTGCACTTTTGTACTCCCCTTGGGATGCCTTGAACAGCTGCAGTGTGCCTGGAGCCCAGGGCTTCCTAGTTTTAAAAATCCTAGCCCTAGGCCTAAGCCTAACAGTAACCCTGGGAAGGTCAATCAGCCTGGTGTTAGGCGTCTTGCCAAGGAAAAAGCCGTGAAAGCAGCCATGTTGTGGCACTTTTGCACTCCCTTTTGGATGCCTTTCACAGCTCCAGTGTGCCTGGAACTCAGGGCTTCCTGATTTTAAAAATCCTAGCCCTAGGCCGAACCCCAACCCTAAGACGAGAAAGGCAAATCAGCCAGGAATTAGGCATGTCCCCAAGGAAAAAGCTGTGGAGGCAGGCATGTTGTGGTACTTTTGCGCTCTTCTTGGCTAGTCCTTCGCAGCTGCTGTGTTCTTGGAACTCAGGGCTTTCTGGTTAATAGACCCTTACCCTAGGCGTAACTCAAACCTTAACCCTAGGAAGGAAAATCAGCCTATGGTTCGGGATGCTCTCATGGAAATATCAGTGGTGGCAGCCATGTTGCGTCACTTTTGCGCTCCCCTTGGGATGCCTTTCACAGCTGCAGTGTGCCTGGAGCCCAGGGCTTCCTGGTTTTAAAAGTCCTAGGCCTAAGCCTAACAGTAACCCTAGGAAGGTAAATCAGCCGGGTATTAGGGTTCTTCCTAAGGGAAAAGCCGTGAAAGCAGCCATGTTGTGGCACTTCTGCACTCCCTTTGGGATGCCTTTGGCAGATGAAGTAAGCCTGGAACTCAGGGCTTCCTGGTTAAAGAAATCCAAGCCCTAGGCTGAACCCTAACCCTAGGCAGATAAATCAGCCTAGGTATAGGGATGGTGCCAAGGAAAAAGCTGTGAAAGCTGCCATGTTGTTGCACTTTTGTACTCCCCTTGGGATGCCTTGAACAGCTGCAGTGTGCCTGGAGCTAAGGGCTTCCTAGTTTTAAAAATCCTAGCCCTAGGCCTAAGCCTAACAGTAACCCTGGGAAGGTCAATCAGCCTGGTGTTAGGCGTCTTGCCAAGGAAAAAGCCGTGAAAGCAGCCATGTTGTGGCACTTTTGCACTCCCTTTTGGATGCCTTTCACAGCTCCAGTGTGCCTGGAACTCAGGGCTTCCTGATTTTAAAAATCCTAGCCCTAGGCCGAACCCCAACCCTAAGACGAGAAAGGCAAATCAGCCAGGAATTAGGCATGTCCCCAAGGAAAAAGCTGTGGAGGCAGGCATGTTGTGGTACTTTTGCGCTCTTCTTGGCTAGTCCTTCGCAGCTGCTGTGTTCTTGGAACTCAGGGCTTTCTGGTTAATAGACCCTTACCCTAGGCGTAACTCAAACCTTAACCCTAGGAAGGAAAATCAGCCTATGGTTCGGGATGGTCTCATGGAAATATCAGTGGTGGCAGCCAAGTTGCGGCACTTTTGCGCTCCCCTTGGGATGCCTTTCGCAGCTGCAGTGTGCCTGGAGCCCAGGGCTTCCTGGTTTTAAAAGTCCTAGGCCTAAGCCTAACAGTAACCCTAGGAAGGTAAATCAGCCGGGTATTAGGGTTCTTCCTAAGGGAAAAGCCGTGAAAGCAGCCATGTTGTGGCACTTCTGCACTCCCTTTGGGATGCCTTTGGCAGATGAAGTAAGCCTGGAACTCAGGGCTTCCTGGTTAAAGAAATCCGAGCCCTAGGCTGAACCCTAACCCTAACCCTAGGCAGATAAATCAGCCTAGGTATAGGGATGGTGCCAAGGAAAAAGCTGAGAAAGCTGCCATGTTGTTGCACTTTTGTACTCCCCTTGGGATGCCTTGAACAGCTGCAGTGTGCCTGGAGCTAAGGGCTTCCTAGTTTTAAAAATCCTAGCCCTAGGCCTAAGCCTAACAGTAACCCTGGGAAGGCAAATCAGCCTGGTGTTAGGCGTCTTGCCAAGGAAAAAGGCGTGAAAGCAGCCATGTTGTGGCACTTTTGCACTCCCTTTTGAATGCCTTTCACAGCTCCAGTGTGCCTGGAACTCAGGGCTTCCTGCTTTTAAAAATCCTAGCCCTAGGCCGAACCCCAACCCTAAGACGAGAAAGGCAAATCAGCCAGGAATTAGGCATGTCCCCAAGGAAAAAGCTGTGGAGGCAGGCATGTTGTGGTACTTTTGCGCTCTTCTTGGCTAGTCCTTCGCAGCTGCTGTGTTCTTGGAACTCAGGGCTTTCTGGTTAATAGACCCTTACCCTAGGCGTAACTCAAACCTTAACCCTAGGAAGGAAAATCAGCCTATGGTTCGGGATGCTCTCATGGAAATATCAGTGGTGGCAGCCATGTTGCGTCACTTTTGCGCTCCCCTTGGGATGCCTTTCGCAGCTGCAGTGTGCCTGGAGCCCAGGGCTTCCTGGTTTTAAAAGTCCTAGGCCTAAGCCTAACAGTAACCCTAGGAAGGTAAATCAGCCGGGTATTAGGGTTCTTCCTAAGGGAAAAGCCGTGAAAGCAGCCATGTTGTGGCACTTCTGCACTCCCTTTGGGATGCCTTTGGCAGATGAAGTAAGCCTGGAACTCAGGGCTTCCTGGTTAAAGAAATCACAGCCCTAGGCTGAACCCTAACCCTAACCCTAGGCAGATAATTCAACCTAGGTATAGGGATGGTGCCAAGGAAAAAGCTGAGAATGCTGCCATGTTGTTGCACTTTTGTACTCCCCTGGGGATGCCTTGAACAGCTGCAGTGTGCCTGGAGCTAAGGGCTTCCTAGTTTTAAAAATCCTAGCCCTAGGCCTAAGCCTAACAGTAACCCTGGGAAGGTAAATCAGCCTGGTGTTAGGCGTCTTGCCAAGGAAAAAGCCGTGAAAGCAGCCATGTTGTGGCACTTTTGCACTCCCTTTTGGATGCCTTTCACAGCTCCAGTGTGCCTGGAACTCAGGGCTTCCTGCTTTTAAAAATCCTAGCCCTAGGCCGAACCCCAACCCTAAGACGAGAAAGGCAAATCAGCCAGGAATTAGGCATGTCCCCAAGGAAAAAGCTGTGGAGGCAGGCATGTTGTGGTACTTTTGCGCTCTTCTTGGCTAGTCCTTCGCAGCTGCTGTGTTCTTGGAACTCAGGGCTTTCTGGTTAATAGACCCTTACCCTAGGCGTAACTCAAACCTTAACCCTAGGAAGGAAAATCAGCCTATGGTTTGGGATGGTCTCATGGAAATATCAGTGGTGGCAGCCAAGTTGCATCACTTTTGCGCTCCCCTTGGGATGCCTTTCGCAGCTGCAGTGTGCCTGGAGCCCAGGGCTTCCTGGTTTTAAAAGTCCTAGGCCTAAGCCTAACAGTAACCCTAGGAAGGTAAATCAGCCGGGTATTAGGGTTCTTCCTAAGGGAAAAGCCGTGAAAGCAGCCATGTTGTGGCACTTCTGCACTCCCTTTGGGATGCCTTTGGCAGATGAAGTAAGCCTGGAACTCAGGGCTTCCTGGTTAAAGAAATCCGAGCCCTAGGCTGAACCCTAACCCTAACCCTAGGCAGATAAATCAGCCTAGGTATAGGGATGGTGCCAAGGAAAAAGCTGAGAAAGCTGCCATGTTGTTGCACTTTTGTACTCCCCTTGGGATGCCTTGAACAGCTGCAGTGTGCCTGGAGCTAAGGGCTTCCTAGTTTTAAAAATCCTAGCCCTAGGCCTAAGCCTAACAGTAACCCTGGGAAGGGAAATCAGCCTGGTGTTAGGCGTCTTGCCAAGGAAAAAGCCGTGAAAGCAGCCATGTTGTGGCACTTTTGCACTCCCTTTTGAATGCCTTTCACAGCTCCAGTGTGCCTGGAACTCAGGGCTTCCTGCTTTTAAAAATCCTAGCCCTAGGCCGAACCCCAACCCTAAGACGAGAAAGGCAAATCAGCCAGGAATTAGGCATGTCCCCAAGGAAAAAGCTGTGGAGGCAGGCATGTTGTGGTACTTTTGCGCTCTTCTTGGCTAGTCCTTCGCAGCTGCTGTGTTCTTGGAACTCAGGGCTTTCTGGTTAATAGACCCTTACCCTAGGCGTAACTCAAACCTTAACCCTAGGAAGGAAAATCAGCCTATGGTTCGGGATGGTCTCATGGAAATATCAGTGGTGGCAGCCAAGTTGCGTCACTTTTGCGCTCCCCTTGGGATGCCTTTCGCAGCTGCAGTGTGCCTGGAGCCCAGGGCTTCCTGGTTTTAAAAGTCCTAGGCCTAAGCCTAACAGTAACCCTAGGAAGGTAAATCAGCCGGGTATTAGGGTTCTTCCTAAGGGAAAAGCCGTGAAAGCAGCCATGTTGTGGCACTTCTGCACTCCCTTTGGGATGCCTTTGGCAGATGAAGTAAGCCTGGAACTCAGGGCTTCCTGGTTAAAGAATTCCGAGCCCTACGCTGAACCCTAACCCTAACCCTAGGCAGATAAATCAGCCTAGGTATAGGGATGGTGCCAAGGAAAAAGCTGTGAAAGCTGCCATGTTGTTGCACTTTTGTACTCCCCTTGGGATGCCTTGAACAGCTGCAGTGTGCCTGGAGCTAAGGGCTTCCTAGTTTTAAAAATCCTAGCCCTAGGCCTAAGCCTAACAGTAACCCTGGGAAGGTAAATCAGCCTGGTGTTAGGCTTCTTGCCAAGGAAAAAGCCGTGAAAGCAGCCATGTTGTGGCACTTTTGCACTCCCTTTTGGATGCCTTTCACAGCTCCAGTGTGCCTGGAACTCAGGGCTTCCTGCTTTTGAAAATCCTAGCCCTAGGCCGAACCCCAACCCTAAGACGAGAAAGGCAAATCAGCCAGGAATTAGGCATGTCCCCAAGGAAAAAGCTGTGGAGGCAGGCATGTTGTGGTACTTTTGCGCTCTTCTTGGCTAGTCCTTCGCAGCTGCTGTGTTCTTGGAACTCAGGGCTTTCTGGTTAATAGACCCTTACCCTAGGCGTAACTCAAACCTTAACCCTAGGAAGGAAAATCAGCCTATGGTTCCGGATGGTCTCATGGAAATATCAGTGGTGGCAGCCAAGTTGCGTCACTTTTGCGCTCCCCTTGGGATGCCTTTCGCAGCTGCAGTGTGCCTGGAGCCCAGGGCTTCCTGGTTTTAAAAGTCCTAGGCCTAAGCCTAAGAGTAACCCTAGGAAGGTAAATCAGCCGGGTATTAGGGTTCTTCCTAAGGGAAAAGCCGTGAAAGCAGCCATGTTGTGGCACTTCTGCACTCCCTTTGGGATGCCTTTGGCAGATGAAGTAAGCCTGGAACTCAGGGCTTCCTGGTTAAAGAAATCCAAGCCCTAGGCTGAACCCTAACCCTAGGCAGATAAATCAGCCTAGGTATAGGGATGGTGCCAAGGAAAAAGCTGTGAAAGCTGCCATGTTGTTGCACTTTTGTACTCCCCTTGGGATGCCTTGAACAGCTGCAGTGTGCCTGGAGCTAAGGGCTTCCTAGTTTTAAAAATCCTAGCCCTAGGCCTAAGCCTAACAGTAACCCTGGGAAGGTAAATCAGCCTGGTGTTAGGCGTCTTGCCAAGGAAAAAGCCGTGAAAGCAGCCATGTTGTGGCACTTTTGCACTCCCTTTTGGATGCCTTTCACAGCTCCAGTGTGCCTGGAACTCAGGGCTTCCTGATTTTAAAAATCCTAGCCCTAGGCCGAACCCCAACCCTAAGACGAGAAAGGCAAATCAGCCAGGAATTAGGCATGTCCCCAAGGAAAAAGCTGTGGAGGCAGGCATGTTGTGGTACTTTTGCGCTCTTCTTGGCTAGTCCTTCGCAGCTGCTGTGTTCTTGGAACTCAGGGCTTTCTGGTTAATAGACCCTTACCCTAGGCGTAACTCAAACCTTAACCCTAGGAAGGAAAATCAGCCTATGGTTCGGGATGGTCTCATGGAAATATCAGTGGTGGCAGCCATGTTGCGTCACTTTTGCGCTCCCCTTGGGATGCCTTTCACAGCTGCAGTGTGCCTGGAGCCCAGGGCTTCCTGGTTTTAAAAGTCCTAGGCCTAAGCCTAACAGTAACCCTAGGAAGGTAAATCAGCCGGGTATTAGGGTTCTTCCTAAGGGAAAAGCCGTGAAAGCAGCCATGTTGTGGCACTTCTGCACTCCCTTTGGGATGCCTTTGGCAGATGAAGTAAGCCTGGAACTCAGGGCTTCCTGGTTAAAGAAATCCAAGCCCTAGGCTGAACCCTAACCCTAGGCAGATAAATCAGCCTAGGTATAGGGATGGTGCCAAGGAAAAAGCTGTGAAAGCTGCCATGTTGTTGCACTTTTGTACTCCCCTTGGGATGCCTTGAACAGCTGCAGTGTGCCTGGAGCTAAGGGCTTCCTAGTTTTAAAAATCCTAGCCCTAGGCCTAAGCCTAACAGTAACCCTGGGAAGGTCAATCAGCCTGGTGTTAGGCGTCTTGCCAAGGAAAAAGCCGTGAAAGCAGCCATGTTGTGGCACTTTTGCACTCCCTTTTGGATGCCTTTCACAGCTCCAGTGTGCCTGGAACTCAGGGCTTCCTGATTTTAAAAATCCTAGCCCTAGGCCGAACCCCAACCCTAAGACGAGAAAGGCAAATCAGCCAGGAATTAGGCATGTCCCCAAGGAAAAAGCTGTGGAGGCAGGCATGTTGTGGTACTTTTGCGCTCTTCTTGGCTAGTCCTTCGCAGCTGCTGTGTTCTTGGAACTCAGGGCTTTCTGGTTAATAGACCCTTACCCTAGGCGTAACTCAAACCTTAACCCTAGGAAGGAAAATCAGCCTATGGTTCGGGATGCTCTCATGGAAATATCAGTGGTGGCAGCCAAGTTGCGTCACTTTTGCGCTCCCCTTGGGATGCCTTTCGCAGCTGCAGTGTGCCTGGAGCCCAGGGCTTCCTGGTTTTAAAAGTCCTAGGCCTAAGCCTAACAGTAACCCTAGGAAGGTAAATCAGCCGGGTATTAGGGTTCTTCCTAAGGGAAAAGCCGTGAAAGCAGCCATGTTGTGGCACTTCTGCACTCCCTTTGGGATGCCTTTGGCAGATGAAGTAAGCCTGGAACTCAGGGCTTCCTGGTTAAAGAAATCCGAGCCCTAGGCTGAACCCTAACCCTAACCCTAGGCAGATAAATCAGCCTAGGTATAGGGATGGTGCCAAGGAAAAAGCTGAGAAAGCTGCCATGTTGTTGCACTTTTGTACTCCCCTTGGGATGCCTTGAACAGCTGCAGTGTGCCTGGAGCTAAGGGCTTCCTAGTTTTAAAAATCCTAGCCCTAGGCCTAAGCCTAACAGTAACCCTGGGAAGGCAAATCAGCCTGGTGTTAGGCGTCTTGCCAAGGAAAAAGGCGTGAAAGCAGCCATGTTGTGGCACTTTTGCACTCCCTTTTGAATGCCTTTCACAGCTCCAGTGTGCCTGGAACTGAGGGCTTCCTGCTTTTAAAAATCCTAGCCCTAGGCCGAACCCCAACCCTAAGACGAGAAAGGCAAATCAGCCAGGAATTAGGCATGTCCCCAAGGAAAAAGCTGTGGAGGCAGGCATGTTGTGGTACTTTTGCGCTCTTCTTGGCTAGTCCTTCGCAGCTGCTGTGTTCTTGGAACTCAGGGCTTTCTGGTTAATAGACCCTTACCCTAGGCGTAACTCAAACCTTAACCCTAGGAAGGAAAATCAGCCTATGGTTCGGGATGGTCTCATGGAAATATCAGTGGTGGCAGCCAAGTTGCGTCACTTTTGCGCTCCCCTTGGGATGCCTTTCGCAGCTGCAGTGTGCCTGGAGCCCAGGGCTTCCTGGTTTTAAAAGTCCTAGGCCTAAGCCTAACAGTAACCCTAGGAAGGTAAATCAGCCGGGTATTAGGGTTCTTCCTAAGGGAAAAGCCGTGAAAGCAGCCATGTTGTGGCACTTCTGCACTCCCTTTGGGATGCCTTTGGCAGATGAAGTAAGCCTGGAACTCAGGGCTTCCTGGTTAAAGAATTCCGAGCCCTAGGCTGAAGCCTAACCCTAACCCTAGGCAGATAAATCAGCCTAGGTATAGGGATGGTGCCAAGGAAAAAGCTGTGAAAGCTGCCATGTTGTTGCACTTTTGTACTCCCCTTGGGATGCCTTGAACAGCTGCAGTGTGCCTGGAGCTAAGGGCTTCCTAGTTTTAAAAATCCTAGCCCTAGGCCTAAGCCTAACAGTAACCCTGGGAAGGTAAATCAGCCTGGTGTTAGGCTTCTTGCCAAGGAAAAAGCCGTGAAAGCAGCCATGTTGTGGCACTTTTGCACTCCCTTTTGGATGCCTTTCACAGCTCCAGTGTGCCTGGAACTCAGGGCTTCCTGCTTTTAAAAATCCTAGCCCTAGGCCGAACCCCAACCCTAAGACGAGAAAGGCAAATCAGCCAGGAATTAGGCATGTCCCCAAGGAAAAAGCTGTGGAGGCAGGCATGTTGTGCTACTTTTGCGCTCTTCTTGGCTAGTCCTTAGCAGCTGCTGTGTTCTTGGAACTCAGGGCTTTCTGGTTAATAGACCCTTACCCTAGGCGTAACTCAAACCTTAACCCTAGGAAGGAAAATCAGCCTATGGTTCGGGATGCTCTCATGGAAATATCAGTGGTGGCAGCCAAGTTGCGTCACTTTTGCGCTCCCCTTGGGATGCCTTTCGCAGCTGCAGTGTGCCTGGAGCCCAGGGCTTCCTGGTTTTAAAAGTCCTAGGCCTAAGCCTAACAGTAACCCTAGGAAGGTAAATCAGCCGGGTATTAGGGTTCTTCCTAAGGGAAAAGCCGTGAAAGCAGCCATGTTGTGGCACTTCTGCACTCCCTTTGGGATGCCTTTGGCAGATGAAGTAAGCCTGGAACTCAGGGCTTCCTGGTTAAAGAAATCCAAGCCCTAGGCTGAACCCTAACCCTGGGCAGATAAATCAGCCTAGGTATAGGGATGGTGCCAAGGAAAAAGCTGTGAAAGCTGCCATGTTGTTGCACTTTTGTACTCCCCTTGGGATGCCTTGAACAGCTGCAGTGTGCCTGGAGCTAAGGGCTTCCTAGTTTTAAAAATCCTAGCCCTAGGCCTAAGCCTAACAGTAACCCTGGGAAGGTAAATCAGCCTGGTGTTAGGCTTCTTGCCAAGGAAAAAGCCGTGAAAGCAGCCATGTTGTGGCACTTTTGCACTCCCTTTTGGATGCCTTTCACAGCTCCAGTGTGCCTGGAACTCAGGGCTTCCTGCTTTTAAAAATCCTAGCCCTAGGCCGAACCCCAACCCTAAGACGAGAAAGGCAAATCAGCCAGGAATTAGGCATGTCCCCAAGGAAAAAGCTGTGGAGGCAGGCATGTTGTGGTACTTTTGCGCTCTTCTTGGGTAGTCCTTAGCAGCTGCTGTGTTCTTGGAACTCAGGGCTTTCTGGTTAATAGACCCTTACCCTAGGCGTAACTCAAACCTTAACCCTAGGAAGGAAAATCAGCCTATGGTTCGGGATGGTCTCATGGAAATATCAGTGGTGGCAGCCAAGTTGCGTCACTTTTGCGCTCCCCTTGGGATGCCTTTCGCAGCTGCAGTGTGCCTGGAGCCCAGGGCTTCCTGGTTTTAAAAGTCCTAGGCCTAAGCCTAACAGTAACCCTAGGAAGGTAAATCAGCCGGGTATTAGGGTTCTTCCTAAGGGAAAAGCCGTGAAAGCAGCCATGTTGTGGCACTTCTGCACTCCCTTTGGGATGCCTTTGGCAGATGAAGTAAGCCTGGAACTCAGGGCTTCCTGGTTAAAGAAATCCAAGCCCTAGGCTGAACCCTAACCCTGGGCAGATAAATCAGCCTAGGTATAGGGATGGTGCCAAGGAAAAAGCTGTGAAAGCTGCCATGTTGTTGCACTTTTGTACTCCCCTTGGGATGCCTTGAACAGCTGCAGTGTGCCTGGAGCTAAGGGCTTCCTAGTTTTAAAAATCCTAGCCCTAGGCCTAAGCCTAACAGTAACCCTGGGAAGGTAAATCAGCCTGGTGTTAGGCGTCTTGCCAAGGAAAAAGCCGTGAAAGCAGCCATGTTGTGGCACTTTTGCACTCCCTTTTGGATGCCTTTCACAGCTCCAGTGTGCCTGGAACTCAGGGCTTCCTGATTTTAAAAATCCTAGCCCTAGGCCGAACCCCAACCCTAAGACGAGAAAGGCAAATCAGCCAGGAATTAGGCATGTCCACAAGGAAAAAGCTGTGGAGGCAGGCATGTTGTGGTACTTTTGCGCTCTTCTTGGCTAGTCCTTCGCAGCTGCTGTGTTCTTGGAACTCAGGGCTTTCTGGTTAATAGACCCTTACCCTAGGCGTAACTCAAACCTTAACCCTAGGAAGGAAAATCAGCCTATGGTTCGGGATGGCCTCATGGAAATATCAGTGGTGGCAGCCATGTTGCGTCACTTTTGCGCTCCCCTTGGGATGCCTTTCGCAGCTGCAGTGTGCCTGGAGCACAGGGCTTCCTGGTTTTAAAAGTCCTAGGCCTAAGCCTAACAGTAACCCTAGGAAGGTAAATCAGCCGGGTATTAGGGTTCTTCCTAAGGGAAAAGCCGTGAAAGCAGCCATGTTGTGGCACTTCTGCACTCCCTTTGGGATGCCTTTGGCAGATGAAGTAAGCCTGGAACTCAGGGCTTCCTGGTTAAAGAAATCCAAGCCCTAGGCTGAACCCTAACCCTAACCCTAGGCAGATAAATCAGCCTAGGTATAGGGATGGTGCCAAGGAAAAAGCTGTGAAAGCTGCCATGTTGTTGCACTTTTGTACTCCCCTTGGGATGCCTTGAACAGCTGCAGTGTGCCTGGAGCTAAGGGCTTCCTAGTTTTAAAAATCCTAGCCCTAGGCCTAAGCCTAACAGTAACCCTGGGAAGGTCAATCAGCCTGGTGTTAGGCGTCTTGTCAAGGAAAAAGCCGTGAAAGCAGCCATGTTGTGGCACTTTTGCACTCCCTTTTGGATGCCTTTCACAGCTCCAGTGTGCCTGGAACTCAGGGCTTCCTGCTTTTAAAAATCCTAGCCCTAGGCCGAACCGCAACCCTAAGACGAGAAAGGCAAATCAGCCAGGAATTAGGCATGTCCCCAAGGAAAAAGCTGTGGAGGAAGGCATGTTGTGGTACTTTTGCGCTCTTCTTGGCTAGTCCTTCGCAGCTGCTGTGTTCTTGGAACTCAGGGCTTTCTGGTTAATAGACCCTTACCCTAGGCGTAACTCAAACCTTAACCCTAGGAAGGAAAATCAGCCTATGGTTCGGGATGCTCTCATGGAAATATCAGTGGTGGCAGGCATGTTGCGTCACTTTTGCGCTCCCCTTGGGATGCCTTTCGCAGCTGCAGTGTGCCTGGAGCCCAGGGCTTCCTGGTTTTAAAAGTCCTAGGCCTAAGCCTAACAGTAACCCTAGGAAGGTAAATCAGCCGGGTATTAGGGTTCTTCCTAAGGGAAAAGCCGTGAAAGCAGCCATGTTGTGGCACTTCTGCACTCCCTTTGGGATGCCTTTGGCAGATGAAGTAAGCCTGGAACTCAGGGCTTCCTGGTTAAAGAATTCCGAGCCCTAGGCTGAACCCTAACCCTAACCCTAGGCAGATAAATCAACCTAGGTATAGGGATGGTGCCAAGGAAAAAGCTGAGAAAGCTGCCATGTTGTTGCACTTTTGTACTCCCCTTGGGATGCCTTGAACAGCTGCAGTGTGCCTGGAGCCCAGGGCTTCCTAGTTTTAAAAATCCTAGCCCTAGGCCTAAGCCTAACAGTAACCCTGGGAAGGTAAATCAGCCTGGTGTTAGGCGTCTTGCCAAGGAAAAAGCCGTGAAAGCAGCCATGTTGTGGCACTTTTGCACTCCCTTTTGGATGCCTTTCACAGCTCCAGTGTGCCTGGAACTCAGGGCTTCCTGCTTTTAAAAATCCTAGCCCTAGGCCGAACCCCAACCCTAAGACGAGAAAGGCAAATCAGCCAGGAATTAGGCATGTCCCCAAGGAAAAAGCTGTGGAGGCAGGCATGTTGTGGTACTTTTGCGCTCTTCTTGGCTAGTCCTTCGCAGCTGCTGTGTTCTTGGAACTCAGGGCTTTCTGGTTAATAGACCCTTACCCTAGGCGTAACTCAAACCTTAACCCTAGGAAGGAAAATCAGCCTATGGTTCGGGATGGTCTCATGGAAATATCAGTGGTGGCAGCCAAGTTGCGTCACTTTTGCGCTCCCCTTGGGATGCCTTTCGCAGCTGCAGTGTGCCTGGAGCCCAGGGCTTCCTGGTTTTAAAAGTCCTAGGCCTAAGCCTAACAGTAACCCTAGGAAGGTAAATCAGCCGGGTATTAGGGTTCTTCCTAAGGGAAAAGCCGTGAAAGCAGCCATGTTGTGGCACTTCTGCACTCCCTTTGGGATGCCTTTGGCAGATGAAGTAAGCCTGGAACTCAGGGCTTCCTGGTTAAAGAAATCCAAGCCCTAGGCTGAACCCTAACCCTAACCCTAGGCAGATAAATCAGCCTAGGTATAGGGATGGTGCCAAGGAAAAAGCTGTGAAAGCTGCCATGTTGTTGCACTTTTGTACTCCCCTTGGGATGCCTTGAACAGCTGCAGTGTGCCTGGAGCTAAGGGCTTCCTAGTTTTAAAAATCCTAGCCCTAGGCCTAAGCCTAACAGTAACCCTGGGAAGGTAAATCAGCCTGGTGTTAGGCGTCTTGCCAAGGAAAAAGCCGTGAAAGCAGCCATGTTGTGGCACTTTTGCACTCCCTTTTGGATGCCTTTCACAGCTGCAGTGTGCCTGGAACTCAGGGCTTCCTGCTTTTAAAAATCCTAGCCCTAGGCCGAACCCCAACCCTAAGACGAGAAAGGCAAATCAGCCAGGAATTAGGCATGTCCCCAAGGAAAAAGCTGTGGAGGCAGGCATGTTGTGGTACTTTTGCGCTCTTCTTGGCTAGTCCTTCGCAGCTGCTGTGTTCTTGGAACTCAGGGCTTTCTGGTTAATAGACCCTTACCCTAGGCGTAACTCAAACCTTAACCCTAGGAAGGAAAATCAGCCTATGGTTCGGGATGCTCTCATGGAAATATCAGTGGTGGCAGGCATGTTGCGTCACTTTTGCGCTCCCCTTGGGATGCCTTTCGCAGCTGCAGTGTGCCTGGAGCCCAGGGCTTCCTGGTTTTAAAAGTCCTAGGCCTAAGCCTAACAGTAACCCTAGGAAGGTAAATCAGCCGGGTATTAGGGTTCTTCCTAAGGGAAAAGCCGTGAAAGCAGCCATGTTGTGGCACTTCTGCACTCCCTTTGGGATGCCTTTGGCAGATGAAGTAAGCCTGGAACTCAGGGCTTCCTGGTTAAAGAAATCCAAGCCCTAGGCTGAACCCTAACCCTAACCCTAGGCAGATAAATCAGCCTAGGTATAGGGATGGTGCCAAGGAAAAAGCTGTGAAAGCTGCCATGTTGTTGCACTTTTGTACTCCCCTTGGGATGCCTTGAACAGCTGCAGTGTGCCTGGAGCTAAGGGCTTCCTAGTATAAAAAATCCTAGCCCTAGGCCTAAGCCTAACAGTAACCCTGGGAAGGTAAATCAGCCTGGTGTTAGGCGTCTTGCCAAGGAAAAAGCCGTGAAAGCAGCCATGTTGTGGCACTTTTGCACTCCCTTTTGGATGCCTTTCACAGCTCCAGTGTGCCTGGAACTCAGGGCTTCCTGCTTTTGAAAATCCTAGCCCTAGGCCGAACCCCAACCCTAAGACGAGAAAGGCAAATCAGCCAGGAATTAGGCATGTCCCCAAGGAAAAAGCTGTGGAGGCAGGCATGTTGTGGTACTTTTGCGCTCTTCTTGGCTAGTCCTTCGCAGCTGCTGTGTTCTTGGAACTCAGGGCTTTCTGGTTAATAGACCCTTACCCTAGGCGTAACTCAAACCTTAACCCTAGGAAGGAAAATCAGCCTATGGTTCGGGATGGTCTCATGGAAATATCAGTGGTGGCAGGCATGTTGCGTCACTTTTGCGCTCCCCTTGGGATGCCTTTCGCAGCTGCAGTGTGCCTGGAGCCCAGGGCTTCCTGGTTTTAAAAGTCCTAGGCCTAAGCCTAACAGTAACCCTAGGAAGGTAAATCAGCCGGGTATTAGGGTTCTTCCTAAGGGAAAAGCCGTGAAAGCAGCCATGTTGTGGCACTTCTGCACTCCCTTTGGGATGCCTTTGGCAGATGAAGTAAGCCTGGAACTCAGGGCTTCCTGGTTAAAGAATTCCGAGCCCTAGGCTGAACCCTAACCCTAACCCTAGGCAGATAAATCAACCTAGGTATAGGGATGGTGCCAAGGAAAAAGCTGAGAAAGCTGCCATGTTGTTGCACTTTTGTACTCCCCTTGGGATGCCTTGAACAGCTGCAGTGTGCCTGGAGCCCAGGGCTTCCTAGTTTTAAAAATCCTAGCCCTAGGCCTAAGCCTAACAGTAACCCTGGGAAGGTAAATCAGCCTGGTGTTAGGCGTCTTGCCAAGGAAAAAGCCGTGAAAGCAGCCATGTTGTGGCACTTTTGCACTCCCTTTTGGATGCCTTTCACAGCTCCAGTGTGCCTGGAACTCAGGGCTTCCTGCTTTTAAAAATCCTAGCCCTAGGCCGAACCCCAACCCTAAGACGAGAAAGGCAAATCAGCCAGGAATTAGGCATGTCCCCAAGGAAAAAGCTGTGGAGGCAGGCATGTTGTGGTACTTTTGCGCTCTTCTTGGCTAGTCCTTCGCAGCTGCTGTGTTCTTGGAACTCAGGGCTTTCTGGTTAATAGACCCTTACCCTAGGCGTAACTCAAACCTTAACCCTAGGAAGGAAAATCAGCCTATGGTTCGGGATGGTCTCATGGAAATATCAGTGGTGGCAGCCAAGTTGCGTCACTTTTGCGCTCCCCTTGGGATGCCTTTCGCAGCTGCAGTGTGCCTGGAGCCCAGGGCTTCCTGGTTTTAAAAGTCCTAGGCCTAAGCCTAACAGTAACCCTAGGAAGGTAAATCAGCCGGGTATTAGGGTTCTTCCTAAGGGAAAAGCCGTGAAAGCAGCCATGTTGTGGCACTTCTGCACTCCCTTTGGGATGCCTTTGGCAGATGAAGTAAGCCTGGAACTCAGGGCTTCCTGGTTAAAGAAATCCAAGCCCTAGGCTGAACCCTAACCCTAACCCTAGGCAGATAAATCAGCCTAGGTATAGGGATGGTGCCAAGGAAAAAGCTGTGAAAGCTGCCATGTTGTTGAACTTTTGTACTCCCCTTGGGATGCCTTGAACAGCTGCAGTGTGCCTGGAGCTAAGGGCTTCCTAGTTTTAAAAATCCTAGCCCTAGGCCTAAGCCTAACAGTAACCCTGGGAAGGTAAATCAGCCTGGTGTTAGGCGTCTTGCCAAGGAAAAAGCCGTGAAAGCAGCCATGTTGTGGCACTTTTGCACTCCCTTTTGAATGCCTTTCACAGCTCCAGTGTGCCTGGAACTCAGGGCTTCCTGCTTTTAAAAATCCTAGCCCTAGGCCGAACCCCAACCCTAAGACGAGAAAGGCAAATCAGCCAGGAATTAGGCATGTCCCCAAGGAAAAAGCTGTGGAGGCAGGCATGTTGTGGTACTTTTGCGCTCTTCTTGGCTAGTCCTTCGCAGCTGCTGTGTTCTTGGAACTCAGGGCTTTCTGGTTAATAGACCCTTACCCTAGGCGTAACTCAAACCTTAACCCTAGGAAGGAAAATCAGCCTATGGTTCGGGATGGTCTCATGGAAATATCAGTGGTGGCAGCCAAGTTGCGTCACTTTTGCGCTCCCCTTGGGATGCCTTTCGCAGCTGCAGTGTGCCTGGAGCCCAGGGCTTCCTGGTTTTAAAAGTCCTAGGCCTAAGCCTAACAGTAACCCTAGGAAGGTAAATCAGCCGGGTATTAGGGTTCTTCCTAAGGGAAAAGCCGTGAAAGCAGCCATGTTGTGGCACTTCTGCACTCCCTTTGGGATGCCTTTGGCAGATGAAGTAAGCCTGGAACTCAGGGCTTCCTGGTTAAAGAAATCCAAGCCCTAGGCTGAACCCTAACCCTAACCCTAGGCAGATAAATCAGCCTAGGTATAGGGATGGTGCCAAGGAAAAAGCTGTGAAAGCTGCCATGTTGTTGCACTTTTGTACTCCCCTTGGGATGCCTTGAAGAGCTGCAGTGTGCCTGGAGCTAAGGGCTTCCTAGTTTTAAAAATCCTAGCCCTAGGCCTAAGCCTAACAGTAACCCTGGGAAGGTAAATCAGCCTGGTGTTAGGCGTCTTGCCAAGGAAAAAGCCGTGAAAGCAGCCATGTTGTGGCACTTTTGCACTCCCTTTTGGATGCCTTTAACAGCTCCAGTGTGCCTGGAACTCAGGGCTTCCTGCTTTTGAAAATCCTAGCCCTAGGCCGAACCCCAACCCTAAGACGAGAAAGGCAAATCAGCCAGGAATTAGGCATGTCCCCAAGGAAAAAGCTGTGGAGGCAGGCATGTTGTGGTACTTTTGCGCTCTTCTTGGCTAGTCCTTCGCAGCTGCTGTGTTCTTGGAACTCAGGGCTTTCTGGTTAATAGACCCTTACCCTAGGCGTAACTCAAACCTTAACCCTAGGAAGGAAAATCAGCCTATGGTTCGTTATGGTCTCATGGAAATATCAGTGGTGGCAGCCATGTTGCGTCACTTTTGCGCTCCCCTTGGGATGCCTTTTGCAGCTGCAGTGTGCCTGGAGCCCAGGGCTTCCTGGTTTTAAAAGTCCTAGGCCTAAGCCTAACAGTAACCCTAGGAAGGTAAATCAGCCGGGTATTAGGGTTCTTCCTAAGGGAAAAGCCGTGAAAGCAGCCATGTTGTGGCACTTCTGCACTCCCTTTGGGATGCCTTTGGCAGATGAAGTAAGCCTGGAACTCAGGGCTTCCTGGTTAAAGAAATCCAAGCCCTAGGCTGAACCCTAACCCTAACCCTAGGCAGATAAATCAGCCTAGGTATAGGGATGGTGCCAAGGAAAAAGCTGTGAAAGCTGCCATGTTGTTGCACTTTTGTACTCCCCTTGGGATGCCTTGAACAGCTGCAGTGTGCCTGGAGCTAAGGGCTTCCTAGTATAAAAAATCCTAGCCCTAGGCCTAAGCCTAACAGTAACCCTGGGAAGGTAAATCAGCCTGGTGTTAGGCGTCTTGCCAAGGAAAAAGCCGTGAAAGCAGCCATGTTGTGACACTTTTGCACTCCCTTTTGGATGCCTTTCACAGCTCCAGTGTGCCTGGAACTCAGGGCTTCCTGCTTTTAAAAATCCTAGCCCTAGGCCGAACCCCAACCCTAAGACGAGAAAGGCAAATCAGCCAGGAATTAGGCATGTCCCCAAGGAAAAAGCTGTGGAGGCAGGCATGTTGTGGTACTTTTGCGCTCTTCTTGGCTAGTCCTTCGCAGCTGCTGTGTTCTTGGAACTCAGGGCTTTCTGGTTAATAGACCCTTACCCTAGGCGTAACTCAAACGTTAACCCTAGGAAGGAAAATCAGCCTATGGTTCGGGATGGTCTCATGAAAATATCAGTGGTGGCAGGCATGTTGCGTCACTTCTGCGCTCCCCTTGGGATGCCTTTCGCAGCTGCAGTGTGCCTGGAGCCCAGGGCTTCCTGGTTTTAAAAGTCCTAGGCCTAAGCCTAACAGTAACCCTAGGAAGGTAAATCAGCCGGGTATTAGGGTTCTTCCTAAGGGAAAAGCCGTGAAAGCAGCCATGTTGTGGCACTTCTGCACTCCCTTTGGGATGCCTTTGGCAGATGAAGTAAGCCTGGAACTCAGGGCTTCCTGGTTAAAGAAATCCAAGCCCTAGGCTGAACCCTAACCCTAGGCAGATAAATCAGCCTAGGTATAGGGATGGTGCCAAGGAAAAAGCTGTGAAAGCTGCCATGTTGTTGCACTTTTGTACTCCATTTTGGATGCCTTGAACAGCTGCAGTGTGCCTGGAGCCCAGGGCTTCCTAGTTTTAAAAATCCAAGCCCTAGGCCTAAGCCTAACAGTAACCCTGGGAAGGTAAATCAGCCTGGTGTTAGGCGTCTTGCCAAGGAAAAAGCCGTGAAAGCAGCCATGTTGTGGCACTTTTGCACTCCCTTTTGGATGCCTTTCACAGCTGCAGTGTGCCTGGAACTCAGGGCTTCCTGATTTTAAAAATCCTAGCCCTAGGCCGAACCCCAACCCTAAGACGAGAAAGGCAAATCAGCCAGGAATTAGGCATGTCCCCAAGGAAAAAGCTGTGGAGGCAGGCATGTTGTGGTACTTTTGCGCTCTTCTTGGGTAGTCCTTAGCAGCTGCTGTGTTCTTGGAACTCAGGGCTTTCTGGTTAATAGACCCTTACCCTAGGCGTAACTCAAACCTTAACCCTAGGAAGGAAAATCAGCCTATGGTTCGGGATGGTCTCATGGAAATATCAGTGGTGGCAGGCATGTTGCGTCACTTCTGCGCTCCCCTTGGGATGCCTTTTGCAGCTGCAGTGTGCCTGGAGCCCAGGGCTTCCTGGTTTTAAAAGTCCTAGGCCTAAGCCTAAGAGTAACCCTAGGAAGGTAAATCAGCCGGGTATTAGGGTTCTTCCTAAGGGAAAAGCCGTGAAAGCAGCCATGTTGTGGCACTTCTGCACTCCCTTTGGGATGCCTTTGGCAGATGAAGTAAGCCTGGAACTCAGGGCTTCCTGGTTAAAAAAATCCAAGCCCTAGGCTGAACCCTAACCCTAACCCTAGGCAGATAAATCAGCCTAGGTATAGGGATGGTGCCAAGGAAAAAGCTGTGAAAGCTGCCATGTTGTTGCACTTTTGTACTCCCCTTGGGATGCCTTGAACAGCTGCAGTGTGCCTGGAGCTAAGGGCTTCCTAGTTTTAAAAATCCTAGCCCTAGGCCTAAGCCTAACAGTAACCCTGGGAAGGCAAATCAGCCTGGTGTTAGGCGTCTTGCCAAGGAAAAAGCCGTGAAAGCAGCCATGTTGTGGCACTTTTGCACTCCCTTTTGGATGCCTTTCACAGCTGCAGTGTGCCTGGAACTCAGGGCTTCCTGATTTTGAAAATCCTAGCCCTAGGCCGAACCCCAACCCTAAGACGAGAAAGGCAAATCAGCCAGGAATTAGGCATGTCCCCAAGGAAAAAGCTGTGGAGGCAGGCATGTTGTGGTACTTTTGCGCTCTTCTTGGCTAGTCCTTCGCAGCTGCTGTGTTCTTGGAACTCAGGGCTTTCTGGTTAATAGACCCTTACCCTAGGCGTAACTCAAACCTTAACCCTAGGAAGGAAAATCAGCCTATGGTTCGGGATGGTCTCATGGAAATATCAGTGGTGGCAGCCAAGTTGCGTCACTTTTGCGCTCCCCTTGGGATGCCTTTCGCAGCTGCAGTGTGCCTGGAGCCCAGGGCTTCCTGGTTTTAAAAGTCCTAGGCCTAAGCCTAACAGTAACCCTAGGAAGGTAAATCAGCCGGGTATTAGGGTTCTTCCTAAGGGAAAAGCCGTGAAAGCAGCCATGTTGTGGCACTTCTGCACTCCCTTTGGGATGCCTTTGGCAGATGAAGTAAGCCTGGAACTCAGGGCTTCCTGGTTAAAGAAATCCAAGCCCTAGGCTGAACCCTAACCCTAACCCTAGGCAGATAAATCAGCCTAGGTATAGGGATGGTGCCAAGGAAAAAGCTGAGAAAGCTGCCATGTTGTTGCACTTTTGTACTCCCCTTGGGATGCCTTGAACAGCTGCAGTGTGCCTGGAGCTAAGGGCTTCCTAGTTTTAAAAATCCTAGCCCTAGGCCTAAGCCTAACAGTAACCCTGGGAAGGTAAATCAGCCTGGTGTTAGGCGTCTTGCCAAGGAAAAAGCCGTGAAAGCAGCCATGTTGTGGCACTTTTGCACTCCCTTTTGGATGCCTTTCACAGCTCCAGTGTGCCTGGAACTCAGGGCTTCCTGCTTTTAAAAATCCTAGCCCTAGGCCGAACCCCAACCCTAAGACGAGAAAGGCAAATCAGCCAGGAATTAGGCATGTCCCCAAGGAAAAAGCTGTGGAGGCAGGCATGTTGTGGTACTTTTGCGCTCTTCTTGGCTAGTCCTTCGCAGCTGCTGTGTTCTTGGAACTCAGGGCTTTCTGGTTAATAGACCCTTACCCTAGGCGTAACTCAAACCTTAACCCTAGGAAGGAAAATCAGCCTATGGTTCGGGATGGTCTCATGGAAATATCAGTGGTGGCAGGCATGTTGCGTCACTTCTGCGCTCCCCTTGGGATGCCTTTCGCAGCTGCAGTGTGCCTGGAGCCCAGGGCTTCCTGGTTTTAAAAGTCCTAGGCCTAAGCCTAACAGTAACCCTAGGAAGGTAAATCAGCCGGGTATTAGGGTTCTTCCTAAGGGAAAAGCCGTGAAAGCAGCCATGTTGTGGCACTTCTGCACTCCCTTTGGGATGCCTTTGGCAGATGAAGTAAGCCTGGAACTCAGGGCTTCCTGGTTAAAAAAATCCAAGCCCTACGCTGAACCCTAACCCTAACCCTAGGCAGATAAATCAGCCTAGGTATAGGGATGGTGCCAAGGAAAAAGCTGTGAAAGCTGCCATGTTGTTGCACTTTTGTACTCCCCTTGGGATGCCTTGAACAGCTGCAGTGTGCCTGGAGCTAAGGGCTTCCTAGTTTTAAAAATCCTAGCCCTAGGCCTAAGCCTAACAGTAACCCTGGGAAGGCAAATCAGCCTGGTGTTAGGCGTCTTGCCAAGGAAAAAGCCGTGAAAGCAGCCATGTTGTGGCACTTTTGCACTCCCTTTTGGATGCCTTTCACAGCTCCAGTGTGCCTGGAACTCAGGGCTTCCTGCTTTTAAAAATCCTAGCCCTAGGCCGAACCCCAACCCTAAGACGAGAAAGGCAAATCAGCCAGGAATTAGGCATGTCCCCAAGGAAAAAGCTGTGGAGGCAGGCATGTTGTGGTACTTTTGCGCTCTTCTTGGCTAGTCCTTCGCAGCTGCTGTGTTCTTGGAACTCAGGGCTTTCTGGTTAATAGACCCTTACCCTAGGCGTAACTCAAACCTTAACCGTAGGAAGGAAAATCAGCCTATGGTTCGGGATGCTCTCATGGAAATATCAGTGGTGGCAGGCATGTTGCGTCACTTTTGCGCTCCCCTTGGGATGCCTTTCGCAGCTGCAGTGTGCCTGGAGCCCAGGGCTTCCTGGTTTTAAAAGTCCTAGGCCTAAGCCTAACAGTAACCCTAGGAAGGTAAATCAGCCGGGTATTAGGGTTCTTCCTAAGGGAAAAGCCGTGAAAGCAGCCATGTTGTGGCACTTCTGCACTCCCTTTGGGATGCCTTTGGCAGATGAAGTAAGCCTGGAACTCAGGGCTTCCTGGTTAAAAAAATTCAAGCCCTAGGCTGAACCCTAACCCTAACCCTAGGCAGATAAATCAGCCTAGGTAAAGGGATGGTGCCAAGGAAAAAGCTGTGAAAGCTGCCATGTTGTTGCACTTTTGTACTCCCCTTGGGATGCCTTGAACAGCTGCAGTGTGCCTGGAGCTAAGGGCTTCCTAGTTTTAAAAATCCTAGCCCTAGGCCTAAGCCTAACAGTAACCCTGGGAAGGTAAATCAGCCTGGTGTTAGGCGTCTTGCCAAGGAAAAAGCCGTGAAAGCAGCCATGTTGTGGCACTTTTGCACTCCCTTTTGGATGCCTTTCACAGCTCCAGTGTGCCTGGAACTCAGGGCTTCCTGCTTTTAAAAATCCTAGCCCTAGGCCGAACCCCAACCCTAAGACGAGAAAGGCAAATCAGCCAGGAATTAGGCATGTCCCCAAGGAAAAAGCTGTCGAGGCAGGCATGTTGTGGTACTTTTGCGCTCTTCTTGGCTAGTCCTTCGCAGCTGCTGTGTTCTTGGAACTCAGGGCTTTCTGGTTAATAGACCCTTACCCTAGGCGTAACTCAAACCTTAACCGTAGGAAGGAAAATCAGCCTATGGTTCGGGATGGTCTCATGGAAATATCAGTGGTGGCAGGCATGTTGCGTCACTTTTGCGCTCCCCTTGGGATGCCTTTCGCAGCTGCAGTGTGCCTGGAGCACAGGGCTTCCTGGTTTTAAAAGTCCTAGGCCTAAGCCTAACAGTAACCCTAGGAAGGTAAATCAGCCGGGTATTAGGGTTCTTCCTAAGGGAAAAGCCGTGAAAGCAGCCATGTTGTGGCACTTCTGCACTCCCTTTGGGATGCCTTTGGCAGATGAAGTAAGCCTGGAACTCAGGGCTTCCTGGTTAAAGAAATCCAAGCCCTAGGCTGAACCCTAACCCTAACCCTAGGCAGATAAATCAGCCTAGGTATAGGGATGGTGCCAAGGAAAAAGCTGTGAAAGCTGCCATGTTGTTGCACTTTTGTACTCCCCTTGGGATGCCTTGAAGAGCTGCAGTGTGCCTGGAGCTAAGGGCTTCCTAGTTTTAAAAATCCTAGCCCTAGGCCTAAGCCTAACAGTAACCCTGGGAAGGTAAATCAGCCTGGTGTTAGGCGTCTTGCCAAGGAAAAAGCCGTGAAAGCAGCCATGTTGTGGCACTTTTGCACTCCCTTTTGAATGCCTTTCACAGCTCCAGTGTGCCTGGAACTCAGGGCTTCCTGCTTTTAAAAATCCTAGCCCTAGGCCGAACCCCAACCCTAAGACGAGAAAGGCAAATCAGCCAGGAATTAGGCATGTCCCCAAGGAAAAAGCTGTGGAGGCAGGCATGTTGTGGTACTTTTGCGCTCTTCTTGGCTAGTCCTTCGCAGCTGCTGTGTTCTTGGAACTCAGGGCTTTCTGGTTAATAGACCCTTACCCTAGGCGTAACTCAAACCTTAACCCTAGGAAGGAAAATCAGCCTATGGTTCGGGATGGTCTCATGGAAATATCAGTGGTGGCAGCCAAGTTGCGTCACTTTTGCGCTCCCCTTGGGATGCCTTTCGCAGCTGCAGTGTGCCTGGAGCCCAGGGCTTCCTGGTTTTAAAAGTCCTAGGCCTAAGCCTAACAGTAACCCTAGGAAGGTAAATCAGCCGGGTATTAGGGTTCTTCCTAAGGGAAAAGCCGTGAAAGCAGCCATGTTGTGGCACTTCTGCACTCCCTTTGGGATGCCTTTGGCAGATGAAGTAAGCCTGGAACTCAGGGCTTCCTGGTTAAAGAAATCCAAGCCCTAGGCTGAACCCTAACCCTAACCCTAGGCAGATAAATCAGCCTAGGTATAGGGATGGTGCCAAGGAAAAAGCTGTGAAAGCTGCCATGTTGTTGCACTTTTGTACTCCCCTTGGGATGCCTTGAAGAGCTGCAGTGTGCCTGGAGCTAAGGGCTTCCTAGTTTTAAAAATCCTAGCCCTAGGCCTAAGCCTAACAGTAACCCTGGGAAGGTAAATCAGCCTGGTGTTAGGCGTCTTGCCAAGGAAAAAGCCGTGAAAGCAGCCATGTTGTGGCACTTTTGCACTCCCTTTTGAATGCCTTTCACAGCTCCAGTGTGCCTGGAACTCAGGGCTTCCTGCTTTTAAAAATCCTAGCCCTAGGCCGAACCCCAACCCTAAGACGAGAAAGGCAAATCAGCCAGGAATTAGGCATGTCCCCAAGGAAAAAGCTGTGGAGGCAGGCATGTTGTGGTACTTTTGCGCTCTTCTTGGCTAGTCCTTCGCAGCTGCTGTGTTCTTGGAACTCAGGGCTTTCTGGTTAATAGACCCTTACCCTAGGCGTAACTCAAACCTTAACCCTAGGAAGGAAAATCAGCCTATGGTTCGGGATGGTCTCATGGAAATATCAGTGGTGGCAGCCAAGTTGCGTCACTTTTGCGCTCCCCTTGGGATGCCTTTCGCAGCTGCAGTGTGCCTGGAGCCCAGGGCTTCCTGGTTTTAAAAGTCCTAGGCCTAAGCCTAACAGTAACCCTAGGAAGGTAAATCAGCCGGGTATTAGGGTTCTTCCTAAGGGAAAAGCCGTGAAAGCAGCCATGTTGTGGCACTTCTGCACTCCCTTTGGGATGCCTTTGGCAGATGAAGTAAGCCTGGAACTCAGGGCTTCCTGGTTAAAGAAATCCAAGCCCTAGGCTGAACCCTAACCCTAACCCTAGGCAGATAAATCAGCCTAGGTATAGGGATGGTGCCAAGGAAAAAGCTGTGAAAGCTGCCATGTTGTTGCACTTTTGTACTCCCCTTGGGATGCCGTGAACAGCTGCAGTGTGCCTGGAGCTAAGGGCCTCCTAGTTTCAAAAGTCATAGCCCTAGGCCTAAGCCTAACAGTAACCCTGGGAAGGTAAATCAGCCTGGTGTTAGGCGTCTTGCCAAGGAAAAAGCCGTGAAAGCAGCCATGTTGTGGCACTTTTGCACTCCCTTTTGGATGCCTTTCACAGCTCCAGTGTGCCTGGAACTCAGGGCTTCCTGATTTTAAAAATCCTAGCCCTAGGCCGAACCCCAACCCTAAGACGAGAAAGGCAAATCAGCCAGGAATTAGGCATGTCCCCAAGGAAAAAGCTGTGGAGGCAGGCATGTTGTGGTACTTTTGCGCTCTTCTTGGCTAGTCCTTCGCAGCTGCTGTGTTCTTGGAACTCAGGGCTTTCTGGTTAATAGACCCTTACCCTAGGCGTAACTCAAACCTTAACCGTAGGAAGGAAAATCAGCCTATGGTTCGGGATGGTCTCATGGAAATATCAGTGGTGGCAGCCAAGTTGCATCACTTTTGCGCTCCCCTTGGGATGCCTTTTGCAGCTGCAGTGTGCCTGGAGCCCAGGGCTTCCTGGTTTTAAAAGTCCTAGGCCTAAGCCTAACAGTAACCCTAGGAAGGTAAATCAGCCGGGTATTAGGGTTCTTCCTAAGGGAAAAGCCGTGAAAGCAGCCATGTTGTGGCACTTCTGCACTCCCTTTGGGATGCCTTTGGCAGATGAAGTAAGCCTGGAACTCAGGGCTTCCTGGTTAAAGAAATCACAGCCCTAGGCTGAACCCTAACCCTAACCCTAGGCAGATAAATCAGCCTAGGTATAGGGATGGTGCCAAGGAAAAAGCTGTGAAAGCTGCCATGTTGCTGCATTTTTGTACTCCCCTTGGGATGCCTTGAACAGCTGCAGTGTGCCTGGAGCTAAGGGCTTCCTAGTTTTAAAAATCCTAGCCCTAGGCCTAAGCCTAACAGTAACCCTGGGAAGGTAAATCAGCCTGGTGTTAGGCTTCTTGCCAAGGAAAAAGCCGTGAAAGCAGCCATGTTGTGGCACTTTTGCACTCCCTTTTGGATGCCTTTCACAGCTCCAGTGTGCCTGGAACTCAGGGCTTCCTGCTTTTAAAAATCCTAGCCCTAGGCCGAACCGCAACCCTAAGACGAGAAAGGCAAATCAGCCAGGAATTAGGCATGTCCCCAAGGAAAAAGCTGTGGAGGCAGGC
This sequence comes from Ammospiza nelsoni, assembly GCF_027579445.1. NCBI lineage: Eukaryota > Metazoa > Chordata > Aves > Passeriformes > Passerellidae > Ammospiza > Ammospiza nelsoni. Next base: position 794,709 of record NW_026683197.1, on the reverse strand, counting down.
ATGTTGTGGTACTTTTGCGCTCTTCTTGGCTAGTCCTTCGCAGCTGCTGTGTTCTTGGAACTCAGGGCTTTCTGGTTAATAGACCCTTACCCTAGGCGTAACTCAAACCTTAACCCTAGGAAGGAAAATCAGCCTATGGTTCGGGATGCTCTCATGGAAATATCAGTGGTGGCAGCCATGTTGCGTCACTTTTGCGCTCCCCTTGGGATGCCTTTCGCAGCTGCAGTGTGCCTGGAGCCCAGGGCTTCCTGGTTTTAAAAGTCCTAGGCCTAAGCCTAACAGTAACCCTAGGAAGGTAAATCAGCCGGGTATTAGGGTTCTTCCTAAGGGAAAAGCCGTGAAAGCAGCCATGTTGTGGCACTTCTGCACTCCCTTTGGGATGCCTTTGGCAGATGAAGTAAGCCTGGAACTCAGGGCTTCCTGGTTAAAGAATTCCGAGCCCTAGGCTGAACCCTAACCCTAACCCTAGGCAGATAAATCAACCTAGGTATAGGGATGGTGCCAAGGAAAAAGCTGAGAAAGCTGCCATGTTGTTGCACTTTTGTACTCCCCTGGGGATGCCTTGAACAGCTGCAGTGTGCCTGGAGCTAAGGGCTTCCTAGTTTTAAAAATCCTAGCCCTAGGCCTAAGCCTAACAGTAACCCTGGGAAGGTAAATCAGCCTGGTGTTAGGCGTCTTGCCAAGGAAAAAGCCGTGAAAGCAGCCATGTTGTGGCACTTTTGCACTCCCTTTTGGATGCCTTTCACAGCTGCAGTGTGCCTGGAACTCAGGGCTTCCTGCTTTTAAAAATCTTAGCCCTAGGCCGAACCCCAACCCTAAGACGAGAAAGGCAAATCAGCCAGGAATTAGGCATGTCCCCAAGGAAAAAGCTGTGGAGGCAGGCATGTTGTGGTACTTTTGCGCTCTTCTTGGCTAGTCCTTCGCAGCTGTTGTGTTCTTGGATCTCAGGGCTTTCTGGTTAATAGACCCTTACCCTAGGCGTAACTCAAACCTTAACCCTAGGAAGGAAAATCAGCCTATGGTTCGGGATGGTCTCATGGAAATATCAGTGGTGGCAGCCAAGTTGCATCACTTTTGCGCTCCCCTTGGGATGCCTTTCGCAGCTGCAGTGTGCCTGGAGCCCAGGGCTTCCTGGTTTTAAAAGTCCTAGGCCTAAGCCTAACAGTAACCCTAGGAAGGTAAATCAGCCGGGTATTAGGGTTCTTCCTAAGGGAAAAGCCATGAAAGCAGCCATGTTGTGGCACTTCTGCACTCCCTTTGGGATGCCTTTGGCAGATGAAGTAAGCCTGGAACTCAGGGCTTCCTGGTTAAAGAGTTCCGAGCCCTAGGCTGAACCCTAACCCTAACCCTAGGCAGATAAATCAACCTAGGTATAGGGATGGTGCCAAGGAAAAAGCTGAGAAAGCTGCCATGTTGTTGCACTTTTGTACTCCCCTTGGGATGCCTTGAACAGCTGCAGTGTGCCTGGAGCTAAGGGCTTCCTAGTTTTAAAAATCCTAGCCCTAGGCCTAAGCCTAACAGTAACCCTGGGAAGGTAAATCAGCCTGGTGTTAGGCTTCTTGCCAAGGAAAAAGCCGTGAAAGCAGCCATGTTGTGGCACTTTTGCACTCCCTTTTGGATGCCTTTCACAGCTTCAGTGTGCCTGGAACTCAGGGCTTCCTGCTTTTAAAAATCCTAGCCCTAGGCCGAACCCCAACCCTAAGACGAGAAAGGCAAATCAGCCAGGAATTAGGCATGTCCCCAAGGAAAAAGCTGTGGAGGCAGGCATGTTGTGGTACTTTTGCGCTCTTCTTGGCTAGTCCTTCGCAGCTGCTGTGTTCTTGGAACTCAGGGCTTTCTGGTTAATAGACCCTTACCCTAGGCGTAACTCAAACCTTAACCGTAGGAAGGAAAATCAGCCTATGGTTCGGGATGCTCTCATGGAAATATCAGTGGTGGCAGGCATGTTGCGTCACTTTTGCGCTCCCCTTGGGATGCCTTTCGCAGCTGCAGTGTGCCTGGAGCACAGGGCTTCCTGGTTTTAAAAGTCCTAGGCCTAAGCCTAACAGTAACCCTAGGAAGGTAAATCAGCCGGGTATTAGGGTTCTTCCTAAGGGAAAAGCCGTGAAAGCAGCCATGTTGTGGCACTTCTGCACTCCCTTTGGGATGCCTTTGGCAGATGAAGTAAGCCTGGAACTCAGGGCTTCCTGGTTAAAGAAATCCAAGCCCTAGGCTGAACGCTAACCCTAACCCTAGGCAGATAAATCAGCCTAGGTATAGTGATGGTGCCAAGGAAAAAGCTGAGAAAGCTGCCATGTTGTTGCACTTTTGTACTCCCCTTGGGATGCCTTGAACAGCTGCAGTGTGCCTGGAGCTAAGGGCTTCCTAGTTTTAAAAATCCTAGCCCTAGGCCTAAGCCTAACAGTAACCCTGGGAAGGTCAATCAGCCTGGTGTTAGGCGTCTTGCCAAGGAAAAAGCCGTGAAAGCAGCCATGTTGTGGCACTTTTGCACTCCCTTTTGAATGCCTTTCACTGCTCCAGTGTGCCTGGAACTCAGGGCTTCCTGCTTTTAAAAATCCTAGCCCTAGGCCGAACCCCAACCCTAAGACGAGAAAGGCAAATCAGCCAGGAATTAGGCATGTCCCCAAGGAAAAAGCTGTGGAGGCAGGCATGTTGTGGTACTTTTGCGCTCTTCTTGGCTAGTCCTTTGCAGCTGCTGTGTTCTTGGAACTCAGGGCTTTCTGGTTAATAGACCCTTACCCTAGGCGTAACTCAAACCTTAACCCTAGGAAGGAAAATCAGCCTATGGTTCCGGATGGTCTCATGGAAATATCAGTGGTGGCAGGCATGTTGCGTCACTTTTGCGCTCCCCTTGGGATGCCTTTCGCAGCTGCAGTGTGCCTGGAGCACAGGGCTTCCTGGTTTTAAAAGTCCTAGGCCTAAGCCTAACAGTAACCCTAGGAAGGTAAATCAGCCGGGTATTAGGGTTCTTCCTAAGGGAAAAGCCGTGAAAGCAGCCATGTTGTGGCACTTCTGCACTCCCTTTGGGATGCCTTTGGCAGATGAAGTAAGCCTGGAACTCAGGGCTTCCTGGTTAAAGAATTCCGAGCCCTAGGCTGAACCCTAACCCTAACCCTAGGCAGATAAATCAACCTAGGTATAGGGATGGTGCCAAGGAAAAAGCTGAGAAAGCTGCCATGTTGTTGCACTTTTGTACTCCCCTGGGGATGCCTTGAACAGCTGCAGTGTGCCTGGAGCTAAGGGCTTCCTAGTTTTAAAAATCCTAGCCCTAGGCCTAAGCCTAACAGTAACCCTGGGAAGGTAAATCAGCCTGGTGTTAGGCGTCTTGCCAAGGAAAAAGCCGTGAAAGCAGCCATGTTGTGGCACTTTTGCACTCCCTTTTGGATGCCTTTCACAGCTGCAGTGTGCCTGGAACTCAGGGCTTCCTGCTTTTAAAAATCTTAGCCCTAGGCCGAACCCCAACCCTAAGACGAGAAAGGCAAATCAGCCAGGAATTAGGCATGTCCCCAAGGAAAAAGCTGTGGAGGCAGGCATGTTGTGGTACTTTTGCGCTCTTCTTGGCTAGTCCTTCGCAGCTGTTGTGTTCTTGGAACTCAGGGCTTTCTGGTTAATAGACCCTTACCCTAGGCGTAACTCAAACCTTAACCCTAGGAAGGAAAATCAGCCTATGGTTCGGGATGGTCTCATGGAAATATCAGTGGTGGCAGCCAAGTTGCATCACTTTTGCGCTCCCCTTGGGATGCCTTTCGCAGCTGCAGTGTGCCTGGAGCCCAGGGCTTCCTGGTTTTAAAAGTCCTAGGCCTAAGCCTAACAGTAACCCTAGGAAGGTAAATCAGCCGGGTATTAGGGTTCTTCCTAAGGGAAAAGCCATGAAAGCAGCCATGTTGTGGCACTTCTGCACTCCCTTTGGGATGCCTTTGGCAGATGAAGTAAGCCTGGAACTCAGGGCTTCCTGGTTAAAGAAATCCAAGCCCTAGGCTGAACGCTAACCCTAACCCTAGGCAGATAAATCAGCCTAGGTATAGGGATGGTGCCAAGGAAAAAGCTGAGAAAGCTGCCATGTTGTTGCACTTTTGTACTCCCCTTGGGATGCCTTGAACAGCTGCAGTGTGCCTGGAGCTAAGGGCTTCCTAGTTTTAAAAATCCTAGCCCTAGGCCTAAGCCTAACAGTAACCCTGGGAAGGTAAATCAGCCTGGTGTTAGGCGTCTTGCCAAGGAAAAAGCCGTGAAAGCAGCCATGTTGTGGCACTTTTGCACTCCCTTTTGGATGCCTTTCACAGCTCCAGTGTGCCTGGAACTCAGGGCTTCCTGCTTTTAAAAATCCTAGCCCTAGGCCGAACCCCAACCCTAAGACGAGAAAGGCAAATCAGCCAGGAATTAGGCATGTCCCCAAGGAAAAAGCTGTGGAGGCAGGCATGTTGTGGTACTTTTGCGCTCTTCTTGGCTAGTCCTTCGCAGCTGCTGTGTTCTTGGAACTCAGGGCTTTCTGGTTAATAGACCCTTACCCTAGGCGTAACTCAAACCTTAACCCTAGGAAGGAAAATCAGCCTATGGTTCCGGATGGTCTCATGGAAATATCAGTGGTGGCAGGCATGTTGCGTCACTTTTGCGCTCCCCTTGGGATGCCTTTCGCAGCTGCAGTGTGCCTGGAGCCCAGGGCTTCCTGGTTTTAAAAGTCCTAGGCCTAAGCCTAACAGTAACCCTAGGAAGGTAAATCAGCCGGGTATTAGGGTTCTTCCTAAGGGAAAAGCCGTGAAAGCAGCCATGTTGTGGCACTTCTGCACTCCCTTTGGGATGCCTTTGGCAGATGAAGTAAGCCTGGAACTCAGGGCTTCCTGGTTAAAGAATTCCGAGCCCTAGGCTGAACCCTAACCCTAACCCTAGGCAGATAAATCAACCTAGGTATAGGGATGGTGCCAAGGAAAAAGCTGAGAAAGCTGCCATGTTGTTGCACTTTTGTACTCCCCTTGGGATGCCTTGAACAGCTGCAGTGTGCCTGGAGCTAAGGGCTTCCTAGTTTTAAAAATCCTAGCCCTAGGCCTAAGCCTAACAGTAACCCTGGGAAGGTAAATCAGCCTGGTGTTAGGCTTCTTGCCAAGGAAAAAGCCGTGAAAGCAGCCATGTTGTGGCACTTTTGCACTCCCTTTTGGATGCCTTTCACAGCTGCAGTGTGCCTGGAACTCAGGGCTTCCTGCTTTTAAAAATCCTAGCCCTAGGCCGAACCCCAACCCTAAGACGAGAAAGGCAAATCAGCCAGGAATTAGGCATGTCCCCAAGGAAAAAGCTGTCGAGGCAGGCATGTTGTGGTACTTTTGCGCTCTTCTTGGCTAGTCCTTCGCAGCTGCTGTGTTCTTGGAACTCAGGGCTTTCTGGTTAATAGACCCTTACCCTAGGCGTAACTCAAACCTTAACCGTAGGAAGGAAAATCAGCCTATGGTTCGGGATGCTCTCATGGAAATATCAGTGGTGGCAGGCATGTTGCGTCACTTTTGCGCTCCCCTTGGGATGCCTTTCGCAGCTGCAGTGTGCCTGGAGCACAGGGCTTCCTGGTTTTAAAAGTCCTAGGCCTAAGCCTAACAGTAACCCTAGGAAGGTAAATCAGCCGGGTATTAGGGTTCTTCCTAAGGGAAAAGCCGTGAAAGCAGCCATGTTGTGGCACTTCTGCACTCCCTTTGGGATGCCTTTGGCAGATGAAGTAAGCCTGGAACTCAGGGCTTCCTGGTTAAAGAAATCACAGCCCTAGGCTGAACCCTAACCCTAACCCTAGGCAGATAAATCAGCCTAGGTATAGGGATGGTGCCAAGGAAAAAGCTGTGAAAGCTGCCATGTTGCTGCATTTTTGTACTCCCCTTGGGATGCCTTGAACAGCTGCAGTGTGCCTGGAGCTAAGGGCTTCCTAGTTTTAAAAATCCTAGCCCTAGGCCTAAGCCTAACAGTAACCCTGGGAAGGTAAATCAGCCTGGTGTTAGGCTTCTTGCCAAGGAAAAAGCCGTGAAAGCAGCCATGTTGTGGCACTTTTGCACTCCCTTTTGGATGCCTTTCACAGCTCCAGTGTGCCTGGAACTCAGGGCTTCCTGCTTTTAAAAATCCTAGCCCTAGGCCGAACCGCAACCCTAAGACGAGAAAGGCAAATCAGCCAGGAATTAGGCATGTCCCCAAGGAAAAAGCTGTGGAGGCAGGCATGTTGTGGTACTTTTGCGCTCTTCTTGGCTAGTCCTTCGCAGCTGCTGTGTTCTTGGAACTCAGGGCTTTCTGGTTAATAGACCCTTACCCTAGGCGTAACTCAAACCTTAACCCTAGGAAGGAAAATCAGCCTATGGTTCGGGATGCTCTCATGGAAATATCAGTGGTGGCAGCCATGTTGCGTCACTTTTGCGCTCCCCTTGGGATGCCTTTCGCAGCTGCAGTGTGCCTGGAGCCCAGGGCTTCCTGGTTTTAAAAGTCCTAGGCCTAAGCCTAACAGTAACCCTAGGAAGGTAAATCAGCCGGGTATTAGGGTTCTTCCTAAGGGAAAAGCCGTGAAAGCAGCCATGTTGTGGCACTTCTGCACTCCCTTTGGGATGCCTTTGGCAGATGAAGTAAGCCTGGAACTCAGGGCTTCCTGGTTAAAGAATTCCGAGCCCTAGGCTGAACCCTAACCCTAACCCTAGGCAGATAAATCAACCTAGGTATAGGGATGGTGCCAAGGAAAAAGCTGAGAAAGCTGCCATGTTGTTGCACTTTTGTACTCCCCTGGGGATGCCTTGAACAGCTGCAGTGTGCCTGGAGCTAAGGGCTTCCTAGTTTTAAAAATCCTAGCCCTAGGCCTAAGCCTAACAGTAACCCTGGGAAGGTAAATCAGCCTGGTGTTAGGCTTCTTGCCAAGGAAAAAGCCGTGAAAGCAGCCATGTTGTGGCACTTTTGCACTCCCTTTTGGATGCCTTTCACAGCTCCAGTGTGCCTGGAACTCAGGGCTTCCTGCTTTTAAAAATCCTAGCCCTAGGCCGAACCGCAACCCTAAGACGAGAAAGGCAAATCAGCCAGGAATTAGGCATGTCCCCAAGGAAAAAGCTGTGGAGGCAGGCATGTTGTGGTACTTTTGCGCTCTTCTTGGCTAGTCCTTCGCAGCTGCTGTGTTCTTGGAACTCAGGGCTTTCTGGTTAATAGACCCTTACCCTAGGCGTAACTCAAACCTTAACCCTAGGAAGGAAAATCAGCCTATGGTTCGGGATGCTCTCATGGAAATATCAGTGGTGGCAGCCATGTTGCGTCACTTTTGCGCTCCCCTTGGGATGCCTTTCGCAGCTGCAGTGTGCCTGGAGCCCAGGGCTTCCTGGTTTTAAAAGTCCTAGGCCTAAGCCTAACAGTAACCCTAGGAAGGTAAATCAGCCGGGTATTAGGGTTCTTCCTAAGGGAAAAGCCGTGAAAGCAGCCATGTTGTGGCACTTCTGCACTCCCTTTGGGATGCCTTTGGCAGATGAAGTAAGCCTGGAACTCAGGGCTTCCTGGTTAAAGAATTCCGAGCCCTAGGCTGAACCCTAACCCTAACCCTAGGCAGATAAATCAACCTAGGTATAGGGATGGTGCCAAGGAAAAAGCTGAGAAAGCTGCCATGTTGTTGCACTTTTGTACTCCCCTGGGGATGCCTTGAACAGCTGCAGTGTGCCTGGAGCTAAGGGCTTCCTAGTTTTAAAAATCCTAGCCCTAGGCCTAAGCCTAACAGTAACCCTGGGAAGGTAAATCAGCCTGGTGTTAGGCGTCTTGCCAAGGAAAAAGCCGTGAAAGCAGCCATGTTGTGGCACTTTTGCACTCCCTTTTGGATGCCTTTCACAGCTGCAGTGTGCCTGGAACTCAGGGCTTCCTGCTTTTAAAAATCTTAGCCCTAGGCCGAACCCCAACCCTAAGACGAGAAAGGCAAATCAGCCAGGAATTAGGCATGTCCCCAAGGAAAAAGCTGTGGAGGCAGGCATGTTGTGGTACTTTTGCGCTCTTCTTGGCTAGTCCTTCGCAGCTGTTGTGTTCTTGGATCTCAGGGCTTTCTGGTTAATAGACCCTTACCCTAGGCGTAACTCAAACCTTAACCCTAGGAAGGAAAATCAGCCTATGGTTCGGGATGGTCTCATGGAAATATCAGTGGTGGCAGCCAAGTTGCATCACTTTTGCGCTCCCCTTGGGATGCCTTTCGCAGCTGCAGTGTGCCTGGAGCCCAGGGCTTCCTGGTTTTAAAAGTCCTAGGCCTAAGCCTAACAGTAACCCTAGGAAGGTAAATCAGCCGGGTATTAGGGTTCTTCCTAAGGGAAAAGCCATGAAAGCAGCCATGTTGTGGCACTTCTGCACTCCCTTTGGGATGCCTTTGGCAGATGAAGTAAGCCTGGAACTCAGGGCTTCCTGGTTAAAGAGTTCCGAGCCCTAGGCTGAACCCTAACCCTAACCCTAGGCAGATAAATCAACCTAGGTATAGGGATGGTGCCAAGGAAAAAGCTGAGAAAGCTGCCATGTTGTTGCACTTTTGTACTCCCCTTGGGATGCCTTGAACAGCTGCAGTGTGCCTGGAGCTAAGGGCTTCCTAGTTTTAAAAATCCTAGCCCTAGGCCTAAGCCTAACAGTAACCCTGGGAAGGTAAATCAGCCTGGTGTTAGGCTTCTTGCCAAGGAAAAAGCCGTGAAAGCAGCCATGTTGTGGCACTTTTGCACTCCCTTTTGGATGCCTTTCACAGCTTCAGTGTGCCTGGAACTCAGGGCTTCCTGCTTTTAAAAATCCTAGCCCTAGGCCGAACCCCAACCCTAAGACGAGAAAGGCAAATCAGCCAGGAATTAGGCATGTCCCCAAGGAAAAAGCTGTGGAGGCAGGCATGTTGTGGTACTTTTGCGCTCTTCTTGGCTAGTCCTTCGCAGCTGCTGTGTTCTTGGAACTCAGGGCTTTCTGGTTAATAGACCCTTACCCTAGGCGTAACTCAAACCTTAACCGTAGGAAGGAAAATCAGCCTATGGTTCGGGATGCTCTCATGGAAATATCAGTGGTGGCAGGCATGTTGCGTCACTTTTGCGCTCCCCTTGGGATGCCTTTCGCAGCTGCAGTGTGCCTGGAGCACAGGGCTTCCTGGTTTTAAAAGTCCTAGGCCTAAGCCTAACAGTAACCCTAGGAAGGTAAATCAGCCGGGTATTAGGGTTCTTCCTAAGGGAAAAGCCGTGAAAGCAGCCATGTTGTGGCACTTCTGCACTCCCTTTGGGATGCCTTTGGCAGATGAAGTAAGCCTGGAACTCAGGGCTTCCTGGTTAAAGAAATCCAAGCCCTAGGCTGAACGCTAACCCTAACCCTAGGCAGATAAATCAGCCTAGGTATAGTGATGGTGCCAAGGAAAAAGCTGAGAAAGCTGCCATGTTGTTGCACTTTTGTACTCCCCTTGGGATGCCTTGAACAGCTGCAGTGTGCCTGGAGCTAAGGGCTTCCTAGTTTTAAAAATCCTAGCCCTAGGCCTAAGCCTAACAGTAACCCTGGGAAGGTCAATCAGCCTGGTGTTAGGCGTCTTGCCAAGGAAAAAGCCGTGAAAGCAGCCATGTTGTGGCACTTTTGCACTCCCTTTTGAATGCCTTTCACTGCTCCAGTGTGCCTGGAACTCAGGGCTTCCTGCTTTTAAAAATCCTAGCCCTAGGCCGAACCCCAACCCTAAGACGAGAAAGGCAAATCAGCCAGGAATTAGGCATGTCCCCAAGGAAAAAGCTGTGGAGGCAGGCATGTTGTGGTACTTTTGCGCTCTTCTTGGCTAGTCCTTTGCAGCTGCTGTGTTCTTGGAACTCAGGGCTTTCTGGTTAATAGACCCTTACCCTAGGCGTAACTCAAACCTTAACCCTAGGAAGGAAAATCAGCCTATGGTTCCGGATGGTCTCATGGAAATATCAGTGGTGGCAGGCATGTTGCGTCACTTTTGCGCTCCCCTTGGGATGCCTTTCGCAGCTGCAGTGTGCCTGGAGCACAGGGCTTCCTGGTTTTAAAAGTCCTAGGCCTAAGCCTAACAGTAACCCTAGGAAGGTAAATCAGCCGGGTATTAGGGTTCTTCCTAAGGGAAAAGCCGTGAAAGCAGCCATGTTGTGGCACTTCTGCACTCCCTTTGGGATGCCTTTGGCAGATGAAGTAAGCCTGGAACTCAGGGCTTCCTGGTTAAAGAATTCCGAGCCCTAGGCTGAACCCTAACCCTAACCCTAGGCAGATAAATCAACCTAGGTATAGGGATGGTGCCAAGGAAAAAGCTGAGAAAGCTGCCATGTTGTTGCACTTTTGTACTCCCCTGGGGATGCCTTGAACAGCTGCAGTGTGCCTGGAGCTAAGGGCTTCCTAGTTTTAAAAATCCTAGCCCTAGGCCTAAGCCTAACAGTAACCCTGGGAAGGTAAATCAGCCTGGTGTTAGGCGTCTTGCCAAGGAAAAAGCCGTGAAAGCAGCCATGTTGTGGCACTTTTGCACTCCCTTTTGGATGCCTTTCACAGCTGCAGTGTGCCTGGAACTCAGGGCTTCCTGCTTTTAAAAATCTTAGCCCTAGGCCGAACCCCAACCCTAAGACGAGAAAGGCAAATCAGCCAGGAATTAGGCATGTCCCCAAGGAAAAAGCTGTGGAGGCAGGCATGTTGTGGTACTTTTGCGCTCTTCTTGGCTAGTCCTTCGCAGCTGTTGTGTTCTTGGAACTCAGGGCTTTCTGGTTAATAGACCCTTACCCTAGGCGTAACTCAAACCTTAACCCTAGGAAGGAAAATCAGCCTATGGTTCGGGATGGTCTCATGGAAATATCAGTGGTGGCAGCCAAGTTGCATCACTTTTGCGCTCCCCTTGGGATGCCTTTCGCAGCTGCAGTGTGCCTGGAGCCCAGGGCTTCCTGGTTTTAAAAGTCCTAGGCCTAAGCCTAACAGTAACCCTAGGAAGGTAAATCAGCCGGGTATTAGGGTTCTTCCTAAGGGAAAAGCCATGAAAGCAGCCATGTTGTGGCACTTCTGCACTCCCTTTGGGATGCCTTTGGCAGATGAAGTAAGCCTGGAACTCAGGGCTTCCTGGTTAAAGAAATCCAAGCCCTAGGCTGAACGCTAACCCTAACCCTAGGCAGATAAATCAGCCTAGGTATAGGGATGGTGCCAAGGAAAAAGCTGAGAAAGCTGCCATGTTGTTGCACTTTTGTACTCCCCTTGGGATGCCTTGAACAGCTGCAGTGTGCCTGGAGCTAAGGGCTTCCTAGTTTTAAAAATCCTAGCCCTAGGCCTAAGCCTAACAGTAACCCTGGGAAGGTAAATCAGCCTGGTGTTAGGCGTCTTGCCAAGGAAAAAGCCGTGAAAGCAGCCATGTTGTGGCACTTTTGCACTCCCTTTTGGATGCCTTTCACAGCTCCAGTGTGCCTGGAACTCAGGGCTTCCTGCTTTTAAAAATCCTAGCCCTAGGCCGAACCCCAACCCTAAGACGAGAAAGGCAAATCAGCCAGGAATTAGGCATGTCCCCAAGGAAAAAGCTGTGGAGGCAGGCATGTTGTGGTACTTTTGCGCTCTTCTTGGCTAGTCCTTCGCAGCTGCTGTGTTCTTGGAACTCAGGGCTTTCTGGTTAATAGACCCTTACCCTAGGCGTAACTCAAACCTTAACCCTAGGAAGGAAAATCAGCCTATGGTTCCGGATGGTCTCATGGAAATATCAGTGGTGGCAGGCATGTTGCGTCACTTTTGCGCTCCCCTTGGGATGCCTTTCGCAGCTGCAGTGTGCCTGGAGCCCAGGGCTTCCTGGTTTTAAAAGTCCTAGGCCTAAGCCTAACAGTAACCCTAGGAAGGTAAATCAGCCGGGTATTAGGGTTCTTCCTAAGGGAAAAGCCGTGAAAGCAGCCATGTTGTGGCACTTCTGCACTCCCTTTGGGATGCCTTTGGCAGATGAAGTAAGCCTGGAACTCAGGGCTTCCTGGTTAAAGAATTCCGAGCCCTAGGCTGAACCCTAACCCTAACCCTAGGCAGATAAATCAACCTAGGTATAGGGATGGTGCCAAGGAAAAAGCTGAGAAAGCTGCCATGTTGTTGCACTTTTGTACTCCCCTTGGGATGCCTTGAACAGCTGCAGTGTGCCTGGAGCTAAGGGCTTCCTAGTTTTAAAAATCCTAGCCCTAGGCCTAAGCCTAACAGTAACCCTGGGAAGGTAAATCAGCCTGGTGTTAGGCTTCTTGCCAAGGAAAAAGCCGTGAAAGCAGCCATGTTGTGGCACTTTTGCACTCCCTTTTGGATGCCTTTCACAGCTGCAGTGTGCCTGGAACTCAGGGCTTCCTGCTTTTAAAAATCCTAGCCCTAGGCCGAACCCCAACCCTAAGACGAGAAAGGCAAATCAGCCAGGAATTAGGCATGTCCCCAAGGAAAAAGCTGTCGAGGCAGGCATGTTGTGGTACTTTTGCGCTCTTCTTGGCTAGTCCTTCGCAGCTGCTGTGTTCTTGGAACTCAGGGCTTTCTGGTTAATAGACCCTTACCCTAGGCGTAACTCAAACCTTAACCGTAGGAAGGAAAATCAGCCTATGGTTCGGGATGCTCTCATGGAAATATCAGTGGTGGCAGGCATGTTGCGTCACTTTTGCGCTCCCCTTGGGATGCCTTTCGCAGCTGCAGTGTGCCTGGAGCACAGGGCTTCCTGGTTTTAAAAGTCCTAGGCCTAAGCCTAACAGTAACCCTAGGAAGGTAAATCAGCCGGGTATTAGGGTTCTTCCTAAGGGAAAAGCCGTGAAAGCAGCCATGTTGTGGCACTTCTGCACTCCCTTTGGGATGCCTTTGGCAGATGAAGTAAGCCTGGAACTCAGGGCTTCCTGGTTAAAGAAATCCAAGCCCTAGGCTGAACCCTAACCCTAACCCTAGGCAGATAAATCAGCCTAGGTATAGGGATGGTGCCAAGGAAAAAGCTGAGAAAGCTGCCATGTTGTTGCACTTTTGTACTCCCCTTGGGATGCCTTGAACAGCTGCAGTGTGCCTGGAGCTAAGGGCTTCCTAGTTTTAAAAATCCTAGCCCTAGGCCTAAGCCTAACAGTAACCCTGGGAAGGTCAATCAGCCTGGTGTTAGGCGTCTTGCCAAGGAAAAAGCCGTGAAAGCAGCCATGTTGTGGCACTTTTGCACTCCCTTTTGAATGCCTTTCACTGCTCCAGTGTGCCTGGAACTCAGGGCTTCCTGCTTTTAAAAATCCTAGCCCTAGGCCGAACCCCAACCCTAAGACGAGAAAGGCAAATCAGCCAGGAATTAGGCATGTCCCCAAGGAAAAAGCTGTGGAGGCAGGCATGTTGTGGTACTTTTGCGCTCTTCTTGGCTAGTCCTTTGCAGCTGCTGTGTTCTTGGAACTCAGGGCTTTCTGGTTAATAGACCCTTACCCTAGGCGTAACTCAAACCTTAACCCTAGGAAGGAAAATCAGCCTATGGTTCCGGATGGTCTCATGGAAATATCAGTGGTGGCAGGCATGTTGCGTCACTTTTGCGCTCCCCTTGGGATGCCTTTCGCAGCTGCAGTGTGCCTGGAGCCCAGGGCTTCCTGGTTTTAAAAGTCCTAGGCCTAAGCCTAACAGTAACCCTAGGAAGGTAAATCAGCCGGGTATTAGGGTTCTTCCTAAGGGAAAAGCCGTGAAAGCAGCCATGTTGTGGCACTTCTGCACTCCCTTTGGGATGCCTTTGGCAGATGAAGTAAGCCTGGAACTCAGGGCTTCCTGGTTAAAGAATTCCGAGCCCTAGGCTGAACCCTAACCCTAACCCTAGGCAGATAAATCAGCCTAGGTATAGGGATGGTGCCAAGGAAAAAGCTGAGAAAGCTGCCATGTTGTTGCACTTTTGTACTCCCCTTGGGATGCCTTGAACAGCTGCAGTGTGCCTGGAGCTAAGGGCTTCCTAGTTTTAAAAATCCTAGCCCTAGGCCTAAGCCTAACAGTAACCCTGGGAAGGTAAATCAGCCTGGTGTTAGGCGTCTTGCCAAGGAAAAAGCCGTGAAAGCAGCCATGTTGTGGCACTTTTGCACTCCCCTTTGGATGCCTTTCACAGCTCCAGTGTGCCTGGAACTCAGGGCTTCCTGATTTTAAAAATCCTAGCCCTAGGCCGAACCGCAACCCTAAGACGAGAAAGGCAAATCAGCCAGGAATTAGGCATGTCCCCAAGGAAAAAGCTGTGGAGGCAGGCATGTTGTGGTACTTTTGCGCTCTTCTTGGCTAGTCCTTCGCAGCTGCTGTGTTCTTGGAACTCAGGGCTTTCTGGTTAATAGACCCTTACCCTAGGCGTAACTCAAACCTTAACCCTAGGAAGGAAAATCAGCCTATGGTTCGGGATGCTCTCATGGAAATATCAGTGGTGGCAGCCATGTTGCGTCACTTTTGCGCTCCCCTTGGGATGCCTTTCGCAGCTGCAGTGTGCCTGGAGCCCAGGGCTTCCTGGTTTTAAAAGTCCTAGGCCTAAGCCTAACAGTAACCCTAGGAAGGTAAATCAGCCGGGTATTAGGGTTCTTCCTAAGGGAAAAGCCGTGAAAGCAGCCATGTTGTGGCACTTCTGCACTCCCTTTGGGATGCCTTTGGCAGATGAAGTAAGCCTGGAACTCAGGGCTTCCTGGTTAAAGAAATCACAGCCCTAGGCTGAACCCTAACCCTAACCCTAGGCAGATAATTCAACCTAGGTATAGGGATGGTGCCAAGGAAAAAGCTGAGAAAGCTGCCATGTTGTTGCACTTTTGTACTCCCCTTGGGATGCCTTGAACAGCTGCAGTGTGCCTGGAGCTAAGGGCTTCCTAGTTTTAAAAATCCTAGCCCTAGGCCTAAGCCTAACAGTAACCCTGGGAAGGGAAATCAGCCTGGTGTTAGGCTTCTTGCCAAGGAAAAAGCCGTGAAAGCAGCCATGTTGTGGCACTTTTGCACTCCCTTTTGGATGCATTTCACAGCTGCAGTGTGCCTGGAACTCAGGGCTTCCTGCTTTTAAAAATCCTAGCCCTAGGCCGAACCCCAACCCTAAGACGAGAAAGGCAAATCAGCCAGGAATTAGGCATGTCCCCAAGGAAAAAGCTGTGGAGGCAGGCATGTTGTGGTACTTTTGCGCTCTTCTTGGCTAGTCCTTCGCAGCTGCTGTGTTCTTGGAACTCAGGGCTTTCTGGTTAATAGACCCTTACCCTAGGCGTAACTCAAACCTTAACCGTAGGAAGGAAAATCAGCCTATGGTTCGGGATGCTCTCATGGAAATATCAGTGGTGGCAGGCATGTTGCGTCACTTTTGCGCTCCCCTTGGGATGCCTTTCGCAGCTGCAGTGTGCCTGGAGCACAGGGCTTCCTGGTTTTAAAAGTCCTAGGCCTAAGCCTAACAGTAACCCTAGGAAGGTAAATCAGCCGGGTATTAGGGTTCTTCCTAAGGGAAAAGCCGTGAAAGCAGCCATGTTGTGGCACTTCTGCACTCCCTTTGGGATGCCTTTGGCAGATGAAGTAAGCCTGGAACTCAGGGCTTCCTGGTTAAAGAAATCCAAGCCCTAGGCTGAACCCTAACCCTAACCCTAGGCAGATAAATCAGCCGAGGTATAGGGATGGTGCCAAGGAAAAAGCTGAGAAAGCTGCCATGTTGTTGCACTTTTGTACTCCCCTTGGGATGCCTTGAACAGCTGCAGTGTGCCTGGAGCTAAGGGCTTCCTAGTTTTAAAAATCCTAGCCCTAGGCCTAAGCCTAACAGTAACCCTGGGAAGGTCAATCAGCCTGGTGTTAGGCGTCTTGCCAAGGAAAAAGCCGTGAAAGCAGCCATGTTGTGGCACTTTTGCACTCCCTTTTGAATGCCTTTCACTGCTCCAGTGTGCCTGGAACTCAGGGCTTCCTGCTTTTAAAAATCCTAGCCCTAGGCCGAACCCCAACCCTAAGACGAGAAAGGCAAATCAGCCAGGAATTAGGCATGTCCCCAAGGAAAAAGCTGTGGAGGCAGGCATGTTGTGGTACTTTTGCGCTCTTCTTGGCTAGTCCTTTGCAGCTGCTGTGTTCTTGGAACTCAGGGCTTTCTGGTTAATAGACCCTTACCCTAGGCGTAACTCAAACCTTAACCCTAGGAAGGAAAATCAGCCTATGGTTCCGGATGGTCTCATGGAAATATCAGTGGTGGCAGGCATGTTGCGTCACTTTTGCGCTCCCCTTGGGATGCCTTTCGCAGCTGCAGTGTGCCTGGAGCCCAGGGCTTCCTGGTTTTAAAAGTCCTAGGCCTAAGCCTAACAGTAACCCTAGGAAGGTAAATCAGCCGGGTATTAGGGTTCTTCCTAAGGGAAAAGCCGTGAAAGCAGCCATGTTGTGGCACTTCTGCACTCCCTTTGGGATGCCTTTGGCAGATGAAGTAAGCCTGGAACTCAGGGCTTCCTGGTTAAAGAATTCCGAGCCCTAGGCTGAACCCTAACCCTAACCCTAGGCAGATAAATCAGCCTAGGTATAGGGATGGTGCCAAGGAAAAAGCTGAGAAAGCTGCCATGTTGTTGCACTTTTGTACTCCCCTTGGGATGCCTTGAACAGCTGCAGTGTGCCTGGAGCTAAGGGCTTCCTAGTTTTAAAAATCCTAGCCCTAGGCCTAAGCCTAACAGTAACCCTGGGAAGGTAAATCAGCCTGGTGTTAGGCGTCTTGCCAAGGAAAAAGCCGTGAAAGCAGCCATGTTGTGGCACTTTTGCACTCCCCTTTGGATGCCTTTCACAGCTCCAGTGTGCCTGGAACTCAAGGCTTCCAGCTTTTAAAAATCCTAGCCCTAGGCCGAACCCCAACCCTAAGACGAGAAAGGCAAATCAGCCAGGAATTAGGCATGTCCCCAAGGAAAAAGCTGTGGAGGCAGGCATGTTGTGGTACTTTTGCGCTCTTCTTGGCTAGTCCTTCGCAGCTGCTGTGTTCTTGGAACTCAGGGCTTTCTGGTTAATAGACCCTTACCCTAGGCGTAACTCAAACCTTAACCCTAGGAAGGAAAATCAGCCTATGGTTCGGGATGCTCTCATGGAAATATCAGTGGTGGCAGCCATGTTGCGTCACTTTTGCGCTCCCCTTGGGATGCCTTTCACAGCTGCAGTGTGCCTGGAGCCCAGGGCTTCCTGGTTTTAAAAGTCCTAGGCCTAAGCCTAACAGTAACCCTAGGAAGGTAAATCAGCCGGGTATTAGGGTTCTTCCTAAGGGAAAAGCCGTGAAAGCAGCCATGTTGTGGCACTTCTGCACTCCCTTTGGGATGCCTTTGGCAGATGAAGTAAGCCTGGAACTCAGGGCTTCCTGGTTAAAGAATTCCGAGCCCTAGGCTGAACCCTAACCCTAACCCTAGGCAGATAAATCAACCTAGGTATAGGGATGGTGCCAAGGAAAAAGCTGTTAAAGCTGCCATGTTGTTGCACTTTTGTACTCCCCTGGGGATGCCTTGAACAGCTGCAGTGTGCCTGGAGCTAAGGGCTTCCTAGTTTTAAAAATCCTAGCCCTAGGCCTAAGCCTAACAGTAACCCTGGGAAGGTAAATCAGCCTGGTGTTAGGCGTCTTGCCAAGGAAAAAGCCGTGAAAACAGCCATGTTGTGGCACTTTTGCACTCCCTTTTGGATGCCTTTCACAGCTCCAGTGTGCCTGGAACTCAGGGCTTCCTGCTTTTAAAAATCCTAGCCCTAGGCCGAACCCCAACCCTAAGACGAGAAAGGCAAATCAGCCAGGAATTAGGCATGTCCCCAAGGAAAAAGCTGTGGAGGCAGGCATGTTGTGGTACTTTTGCGCTCTTCTTGGCTAGTCCTTCGCAGCTGTTGTGTTCTTGGAACTCAGGGCTTTCTGGTTAATAGACCCTTACCCTAGGCGTAACTCAAACCTTAACCCTAGGAAGGAAAATCAGCCTATGGTTCAGGATGGTCTCATGGAAATATCAGTGGTGGCAGCCAAGTTGCATCACTTTTGCGCTCCCCTTGGGATGCCTTTCGCAGCTGCAGTGTGCCTGGAGCCCAGGGCTTCCTGGTTTTAAAAGTCCTAGGCCTAAGCCTAACAGTAACCCTAGGAAGGTAAATCAGCCGGGTATTAGGGTTCTTCCTAAGGGAAAAGCCATGAAAGCAGCCATGTTGTGGCACTTCTGCACTCCCTTTGGGATGCCTTTGGCAGATGAAGTAAGCCTGGAACTCAGGGCTTCCTGGTTAAAGAAATCCAAGCCCTAGGCTGAACGCTAACCCTAACCCTAGGCAGATAAATCAGCCTAGGTATAGGGATGGTGCCAAGGAAAAAGCTGAGAAAGCTGCCATGTTGTTGCACTTTTGTACTCCCCTTGGGATGCCTTGAACAGCTGCAGTGTGCCTGGAGCTAAGGGCTTCCTAGTTTTAAAAATCCTAGCCCTAGGCCTAAGCCTAACAGTAACCCTGGGAAGGTAAATCAGCCTGGTGTTAGGCGTCTTGCCAAGGAAAAAGCCGTGAAAGCAGCCATGTTGTGGCACTTTTGCACTCCCTTTTGGATGCCTTTCACAGCTGCAGTGTGCCTGGAACTCAGGGCTTCCTGCTTTTAAAAATCCTAGCCCTAGGCCGAACCCCAACCCTAAGACGAGAAAGGCAAATCAGCCAGGAATTAGGCATGTCCCCAAGGAAAAAGCTGTGGAGGCAGGCATGTTGTGGTACTTTTGCGCTCTTCTTGGCTAGTCCTTCGCAGCTGCTGTGTTCTTGGAACTCAGGGCTTTCTGGTTAATAGACCCTTACCCTAGGCGTAACTCAAACCTTAACCCTAGGAAGGAAAATCAGCCTATGGTTCGGGATGCTCTCATGGAAATATCAGTGGTGGCAGGCATGTTGCGTCACTTTTGCGCTCCCCTTGGGATGCCTTTCGCAGCTGCAGTGTGCCTGGAGCCCAGGGCTTCCTGGTTTTAAAAGTCCTAGGCCTAAGCCTAACAGTAACCCTAGGAAGGTAAATCAGCCGGGTATTAGGGTTCTTCCTAAGGGAAAAGCCGTGAAAGCAGCCATGTTGTGGCACTTCTGCACTCCCTTTGGGATGCCTTTGGCAGATGAAGTAAGCCTGGAACTCAGGGCTTCCTGGTTAAAGAATTCCGAGCCCTAGGCTGAACCCTAACCCTAACCCTAGGCAGATAAATCAACCTAGGTATAGGGATGGTGCCAAGGAAAAAGCTGAGAAAGCTGCCATGTTGTTGCACTTTTGTACTCCCCTTGGGATGCCTTGAACAGCTGCAGTGTGCCTGGAGCTAAGGGCTTCCTAGTTTTAAAAATCCTAGCCCTAGGCCTAAGCCTAACAGTAACCCTGGGAAGGTAAATCAGCCTGGTGTTAGGCTTCTTGCCAAGGAAAAAGCCGTGAAAGCAGCCATGTTGTGGCACTTTTGCACTCCCTTTTGGATGCATTTCACAGCTGCAGTGTGCCTGGAACTCAGGGCTTCCTGCTTTTAAAAATCCTAGCCCTAGGCCGAACCCCAACCCTAAGACGAGAAAGGCAAATCAGCCAGGAATTAGGCATGTCCCCAAGGAAAAAGCTGTGGAGGCAGGCATGTTGTGGTACTTTTGCGCTCTTCTTGGCTAGTCCTTCGCAGCTGCTGTGTTCTTGGAACTCAGGGCTTTCTGGTTAATAGACCCTTACCCTAGGCGTAACTCAAACCTGAACCGTAGGAAGGAAAATCAGCCTATGGTTCGGGATGCTCTCATGGAAATATCAGTGGTGGCAGGCATGTTGCGTCACTTTTGCGCTCCCCTTGGGATGCCTTTCGCAGCTGCAGTGTGCCTGGAGCACAGGGCTTCCTGGTTTTAAAAGTCCTAGGCCTAAGCCTAACAGTAACCCTAGGAAGGTAAATCAGCCGGGTATTAGGGTTCTTCCTAAGGGAAAAGCCGTGAAAGCAGCCATGTTGTGGCACTTCTGCACTCCCTTTGGGATGCCTTTGGCAGATGAAGTAAGCCTGGAACTCAGGGCTTCCTGGTTAAAGAAATCACAGCCCTAGGCTGAACCCTAACCCTAACCCTAGGCAGATAATTCAACCTAGGTATAGGGATGGTGCCAAGGAAAAAGCTGAGAATGCTACCATGTTGTTGCACTTTTGTACTCCCCTTGGGATGCCTTGAACAGCTGCAGTGTGCCTGGAGCTAAGGGCTTCCTAGTTTTAAAAATCCTAGCCCTAGGCCTAAGCCTAACAGTAACCCTGGGAAGGTAAATCAGCCTGGTGTTAGGCGTCTTGCCAAGGAAAAAGCCGTGAAAGCAGCCATGTTGTGGCACTTTTGCACTCCCTTTTGGATGCCTTTCACAGCTCCAGTGTGCCTGGAACTCAGGGCTTCCTGCTTTTAAAAATCTTAGCCCTAGGCCGAACCCCAACCCTAAGACGAGAAAGGCAAATCAGCCAGGAATTAGGCATGTCCCCAAGGAAAAAGCTGTGGAGGCAGGCATGTTGTGGTACTTTTGCGCTCTTCTTGGCTAGTCCTTCGCAGCTGCTGTGTTCTTGGAACTCAGGGCTTTCTGGTTAATAGACCCTTACCCTAGGCGTAACTCAAACCTTAACACTAGGAAGGAAAATCAGCCTATTGTTTGGGATGGTCTCATGGAAATATCAGTGGTGGCAGCCAAGTTGCATCACTTTTGCGCTCCCCTTGGGATGCCTTTCGCAGCTGCAGTGTGCCTGGAGCACAGGGCTTCCTGGTTTTAAAAGTCCTAGGCCTAAGCCTAACAGTAACCCTAGGAAGGTAAATCAGCCGGGTATTAGGGTTCTTCCTAAGGGAAAAGCCGTGAAAGCAGCCATGTTGTGGCACTTCTGCACTCCCTTTGGGATGCCTTTGGCAGATGAAGTAAGCCTGGAACTCAGGGCTTCCTGGTTAAAGAAATCCGAGCCCTAGGCTGAACCCTAACCCTAACCCTAGGCAGATAAATCAGCCTAGGTATAGGGATGGTGCCAAGGAAAAAGCTGTGAAAGCTGCCATGTTGTTGCACTTTTGTACTCCCCTTGGGATGCCTTGAACAGCTGCAGTGTGCCTGGAGCTAAGGGCTTCCTAGTTTTAAAAATCCTAGCCCTAGGCCTAAGCCTAACAGTAACCCTGGGAAGGGAAATCAGCCTGGTGTTAGGCTTCTTGCCAAGGAAAAAGCCGTGAAAGCAGCCATGTTGTGGCACTTTTGCACTCCCTTTTGGATGCATTTCACAGCTGCAGTGTGCCTGGAACTCAGGGCTTCCTGCTTTTAAAAATCCTAGCCCTAGGCCGAACCCCAACCCTAAGACGAGAAAGGCAAATCAGCCAGGAATTAGGCATGTCCCCAAGGAAAAAGCTGTGGAGGCAGGCATGTTGTGGTACTTTTGCGCTCTTCTTGGCTAGTCCTTCGCAGCTGCTGTGTTCTTGGAACTCAGGGCTTTCTGGTTAATAGACCCTTACCCTAGGCGTAACTCAAACCTTAACCCTAGGAAGGAAAATCAGCCTATGGTTCGGGATGCTCTCATGGAAATATCAGTGGTGGCAGCCATGTTGCGTCACTTTTGCGCTCCCCTTGGGATGCCTTTCGCAGCTGCAGTGTGCCTGGAGCACAGGGCTTCCTGGTTTTAAAAGTCCTAGGCCTAAGCCTAACAGTAACCCTAGGAAGGTAAATCAGCCGGGTATTAGGGTTCTTCCTAAGGGAAAAGCCGTGAAAGCAGCCATGTTGTGGCACTTCTGCACTCCCTTTGGGATGCCTTTGGCAGATGAAGTAAGCCTGGAACTCAGGGCTTCCTGGTTAAAGAAATCCAAGCCCTAGGCTGAACCCTAACCCTAACCCTAGGCAGATAAATCAGCCTAGGTATAGGGATGGTGCCAAGGAAAAAGCTGAGAAAGCTGCCATGTTGTTGCACTTTTGTACTCCCCTTGGGATGCCTTGAACAGCTGCAGTGTGCCTGGAGCTAAGGGCTTCCTAGTTTTAAAAATCCTAGCCCTAGGCCTAAGCCTAACAGTAACCCTGGGAAGGTCAATCAGCCTGGTGTTAGGCGTCTTGCCAAGGAAAAAGCCGTGAAAGCAGCCATGTTGTGGCACTTTTGCACTCCCTTTTGAATGCCTTTCACTGCTCCAGTGTGCCTGGAACTCAGGGCTTCCTGCTTTTAAAAATCCTAGCCCTAGGCCGAACCCCAACCCTAAGACGAGAAAGGCAAATCAGCCAGGAATTAGGCATGTCCCCAAGGAAAAAGCTGTGGAGGCAGGCATGTTGTGGTACTTTTGCGCTCTTCTTGGCTAGTCCTTTGCAGCTGCTGTGTTCTTGGAACTCAGGGCTTTCTGGTTAATAGACCCTTACCCTAGGCGTAACTCAAACCTTAACCCTAGGAAGGAAAATCAGCCTATGGTTCCGGATGCTCTCATGGAAATATCAGTGGTGGCAGGCATGTTGCGTCACTTTTGCGCTCCCCTTGGGATGCCTTTCGCAGCTGCAGTGTGCCTGGAGCCCAGGGCTTCCTGGTTTTAAAAGTCCTAGGCCTAAGCCTAAGAGTAACCCTAGGAAGGTAAATCAGCCGGGTATTAGGGTTCTTCCTAAGGGAAAAGCCGTGAAAGCAGCCATGTTGTGGCACTTCTGCACTCCCTTTGGGATGCCTTTGGCAGATGAAGTAAGCCTGGAACTCAGGGCTTCCTGGTTAAAGAAATCACAGCCCTAGGCTGAACCCTAACCCTAGGCAGATAAATCAGCCTAGGTATAGGGATGGTGCCAAGGAAAAAGCTGTGAAAGCTGCCATGTTGTTGCACTTTTGTACTCCCCTTGGGATGCCTTGAACAGCTGCAGTGTGCCTGGAGCTAAGGGCTTCCTAGTTTTAAAAATCCTAGCCCTAGGCCTAAGCCTAACAGTAACCCTGGGAAGGTAAATCAGCCTGGTGTTAGGCGTCTTGCCAAGGAAAAAGCCGTGAAAGCAGCCATGTTGTGGCACTTTTGCACTCCCTTTTGGATGCCTTTCACAGCTCCAGTGTGCCTGGAACTCAGGGCTTCCTGATTTTAAAAATCCTAGCCCTAGGCCGAACCCCAACCCTAAGACGAGAAAGGCAAATCAGCCAGGAATTAGGCATGTCCCCAAGGAAAAAGCTGTGGAGGCAGGCATGTTGTGGTACTTTTGCGCTCTTCTTGGCTAGTCCTTCGCAGCTGCTGTGTTCTTGGAACTCAGGGCTTTCTGGTTAATAGACCCTTACCCTAGGCGTAACTCAAACCTTAACCCTAGGAAGGAAAATCAGCCTATGGTTCGGGATGCTCTCATGGAAATATCAGTGGTGGCAGCCATGTTGCGTCACTTTTGCGCTCCCCTTGGGATGCCTTTCACAGCTGCAGTGTGCCTGGAGCCCAGGGCTTCCTGGTTTTAAAAGTCCTAGGCCTAAGCCTAACAGTAACCCTAGGAAGGTAAATCAGCCGGGTATTAGGGTTCTTCCTAAGGGAAAAGCCGTGAAAGCAGCCATGTTGTGGCACTTCTGCACTCCCTTTGGGATGCCTTTGGCAGATGAAGTAAGCCTGGAACTCAGGGCTTCCTGGTTAAAGAAATCCAAGCCCTAGGCTGAACCCTAACCCTAGGCAGATAAATCAGCCTAGGTATAGGGATGGTGCCAAGGAAAAAGCTGTGAAAGCTGCCATGTTGTTGCACTTTTGTACTCCCCTTGGGATGCCTTGAACAGCTGCACTGTGCCTGGAGCTAAGGGCTTCCTAGTTTTAAAAATCCTAGCCCTAGGCCTAAGCCTAACAGTAACCCTGGGAAGGTAAATCAGCCTGGTGTTAGGCGTCTTGCCAAGGAAAAAGCCGTGAAAGCAGCCATGTTGTGGCACTTTTGCACTCCCTTTTGGATGCCTTTCACAGCTCCAGTGTGCCTGGAACTCAGGGCTTCCTGAATTTAAAAATCCTAGCCCTAGGCCGAACCCCAACCCTAAGACGAGAAAGGCAAATCAGCCAGGAATTAGGCATGTCCCCAAGGAAAAAGCTGTGGAGGCAGGCATGTTGTGGTACTTTTGCGCTCTTCTTGGCTAGTCCTTCGCAGCTGCTGTGTTCTTGGAACTCAGGGCTTTCTGGTTAATAGACCCTTACCCTAGGCGTAACTCAAACCTTAACCCTAGGAAGGAAAATCAGCCTATGGTTCGGGATGGTCTCTAGGAAATATCAGTGGTGGCAGCCAAGTTGCGTCACTTTTGCGCTCCCCTTGGGATGCCTTTCGCAGCTGCAGTGTGCCTGGAGCCCAGGGCTTCCTGGTTTTAAAAGTCCTAGGCCTAAGCCTAACAGTAACCCTAGGAAGGTAAATCAGCCGGGTATTAGGGTTCTTCCTAAGGGAAAAGCCGTGAAAGCAGCCATGTTGTGGCACTTCTGCACTCCCTTTGGGATGCCTTTGGCAGATGAAGTAAGCCTGGAACTCAGGGCTTCCTGGTTAAAGAAATCCGAGCCCTAGGCTGAACCCTAACCCTAACCCTAGGCAGATAAATCAGCCTAGGTATAGGGATGGTGCCAAGGAAAAAGCTGAGAAAGCTGCCATGTTGTTGCACTTTTGTACTCCCCTTGGGATGCCTTGAACAGCTGCAGTGTGCCTGGAGCTAAGGGCTTCCTAGTTTTAAAAATCCTAGCCCTAGGCCTAAGCCTAACAGTAACCCTGGGAAGGTCAATCAGCCTGGTGTTAGGCGTCTTGCCAAGGAAAAAGGCGTGAAAGCAGCCATGTTGTGGCACTTTTGCACTCCCTTTTGAATGCCTTTCACAGCTCCAGTGTGCCTGGAACTGAGGGCTTCCTGATTTTAAAAATCCTAGCCCTAGGCCGAACCCCAACCCTAAGACGAGAAAGGCAAATCAGCCAGGAATTAGGCATGTCCCCAAGGAAAAAGCTGTGGAGGCAGGCATGTTGTGGTACTTTTGCGCTCTTCTTGGCTAGTCCTTCGCAGCTGCTGTGTTCTTGGAACTCAGGGCTTTCTGGTTAATAGACCCTTACCCTAGGCGTAACTCAAACCTTAACCCTAGGAAGGAAAATCAGCCTATGGTTCGGGATGGTCTCATGGAAATATCAGTGGTGGCAGCCAAGTTGCGTCACTTTTGCGCTCCCCTTGGGATGCCTTTCGCAGCTGCAGTGTGCCTGGAGCCCAGGGCTTCCTGGTTTTAAAAGTCCTAGGCCTAAGCCTAACAGTAACCCTAGGAAGGTAAATCAGCCGGGTATTAGGGTTCTTCCTAAGGGAAAAGCCGTGAAAGCAGCCATGTTGTGGCACTTCTGCACTCCCTTTGGGATGCCTTTGGCAGATGAAGTAAGCCTGGAACTCAGGGCTTCCTGGTTAAAGAATTCCGAGCCCTAGGCTGAACCCTAACCCTAACCCTAGGCAGATAAATCAGCCTAGGTATAGGGATGGTGCCAAGGAAAAAGCTGTGAAAGCTGCCATGTTGTTGCACTTTTGTACTCCCCTTGGGATGCCTTGAACAGCTGCAGTGTGCCTGGAGCTAAGGGCTTCCTAGTTTTAAAAATCCTAGCCCTAGGCCTAAGCCTAACAGTAACCCTGGGAAGGTAAATCAGCCTGGTGTTAGGCTTCTTGCCAAGGAAAAAGCCGTGAAAGCAGCCATGTTGTGGCACTTTTGCACTCCCTTTTGGATGCCTTTCACAGCTCCAGTGTGCCTGGAACTCAGGGCTTCCTGCTTTTAAAAATCCTAGCCCTAGGCCGAACCCCAACCCTAAGACGAGAAAGGCAAATCAGCCAGGAATTAGGCATGTCCCCAAGGAAAAAGCTGTGGAGGCAGGCATGTTGTGGTACTTTTGCGCTCTTCTTGGGTAGTCCTTAGCAGCTGCTGTGTTCTTGGAACTCAGGGCTTTCTGGTTAATAGACCCTTACCCTAGGCGTAACTCAAACCTTAACCCTAGGAAGGAAAATCAGCCTATGGTTCGGGATGGTCTCATGGAAATATCAGTGGTGGCAGCCAAGTTGCGTCACTTTTGCGCTCCCCTTGGGATGCCTTTCGCAGCTGCAGTGTGCCTGGAGCCCAGGGCTTCCTGGTTTTAAAAGTCCTAGGCCTAAGCCTAACAGTAACCCTAGGAAGGTAAATCAGCCGGGTATTAGGGTTCTTCCTAAGGGAAAAGCCGTGAAAGCAGCCATGTTGTGGCACTTCTGCACTCCCTTTGGGATGCCTTTGGCAGATGAAGTAAGCCTGGAACTCAGGGCTTCCTGGTTAAAGAAATCCAAGCCCTAGGCTGAACCCTAACCCTGGGCAGATAAATCAGCCTAGGTATAGGGATGGTGCCAAGGAAAAAGCTGTGAAAGCTGCCATGTTGTTGCACTTTTGTACTCCCCTTGGGATGCCTTGAACAGCTGCAGTGTGCCTGGAGCTAAGGGCTTCCTAGTTTTAAAAATCCTAGCCCTAGGCCTAAGCCTAACAGTAACCCTGGGAAGGTAAATCAGCCTGGTGTTAGGCTTCTTGCCAAGGAAAAAGCCGTGAAAGCAGCCATGTTGTGGCACTTTTGCACTCCCTTTTGGATGCCTTTCACAGCTCCAGTGTGCCTGGAACTCAGGGCTTCCTGCTTTTAAAAATCCTAGCCCTAGGCCGAACCCCAACCCTAAGACGAGAAAGGCAAATCAGCCAGGAATTAGGCATGTCCCCAAGGAAAAAGCTGTGGAGGCAGGCATGTTGTGGTACTTTTGCGCTCTTCTTGGCTAGTCCTTCGCAGCTGCTGTGTTCTTGGAACTCAGGGCTTTCTGGTTAATAGACCCTTACCCTAGGCGTAACTCAAACCTTAACCCTAGGAAGGAAAATCAGCCTATGGTTCGGGATGGTCTCATGGAAATATCAGTGGTGGCAGCCAAGTTGCGTCACTTTTGCGCTCCCCTTGGGATGCCTTTCGCAGCTGCAGTGTGCCTGGAGCCCAGGGCTTCCTGGTTTTAAAAGTCCTAGGCCTAAGCCTAACAGTAACCCTAGGAAGGTAAATCAGCCGGGTATTAGGGTTCTTCCTAAGGGAAAAGCCGTGAAAGCAGCCATGTTGTGGCACTTCTGCACTCCCTTTGGGATGCCTTTGGCAGATGAAGTAAGCCTGGAACTCAGGGCTTCCTGGTTAAAGAAATCCAAGCCCTAGGCTGAACCCTAACCCTGGGCAGATAAATCAGCCTAGGTATAGGGATGGTGCCAAGGAAAAAGCTGTGAAAGCTGCCATGTTGTTGCACTTTTGTACTCCCCTTGGGATGCCTTGAACAGCTGCAGTGTGCCTGGAGCTAAGGGCTTCCTAGTTTTAAAAATCCTAGCCCTAGGCCTAAGCCTAACAGTAACCCTGGGAAGGGAAATCAGCCTGGTGTTAGGCGTCTTGCCAAGGAAAAAGCCGTGAAAGCAGCCATGTTGTGGCACTTTTGCACTCCCTTTTGGATGCCTTTCACAGCTCCAGTGTGCCTGGAACTCAGGGCTTCCTGATTTTAAAAATCCTAGCCCTAGGCCGAACCCCAACCCTAAGACGAGAAAGGCAAATCAGCCAGGAATTAGGCATGTCCACAAGGAAAAAGCTGTGGAGGCAGGCATGTTGTGGTACTTTTGCGCTCTTCTTGGCTAGTCCTTCGCAGCTGCTGTGTTCTTGGAACTCAGGGCTTTCTGGTTAATAGACCCTTACCCTAGGCGTAACTCAAACCTTAACCCTAGGAAGGAAAATCAGCCTATGGTTCGGGATGGTCTCTAGGAAATATCAGTGGTGGCAGGCATGTTGCGTCACTTTTGCGCTCCCCTTGGGATGCCTTTCGCAGCTGCAGTGTGCCTGGAGCCCAGGGCTTCCTGGTTTTAAAAGTCCTAGGCCTAAGCCTAACAGTAACCCTAGGAAGGTAAATCAGCCGGGTATTAGGGTTCTTCCTAAGGGAAAAGCCGTGAAAGCAGCCATGTTGTGGCACTTCTGCACTCCCTTTGGGATGCCTTTGGCAGATGAAGTAAGCCTGGAACTCAGGGCTTCCTGGTTAAAGAATTCCGAGCCCTAGGCTGAACCCTAACCCTAACCCTAGGCAGATAAATCAACCTAGGTATAGGGATGGTGCCAAGGAAAAAGCTGAGAAAGCTGCCATGTTGTTGCACTTTTGTACTCCCCTTGGGATGCCTTGAACAGCTGCAGTGTGCCTGGAGCCCAGGGCTTCCTAGTTTTAAAAATCCTAGCCCTAGGCCTAAGCCTAACAGTAACCCTGGGAAGGTAAATCAGCCTGGTGTTAGGCGTCTTGCCAAGGAAAAAGCCGTGAAAGCAGCCATGTTGTGGCACTTTTGCACTCCCTTTTGGATGCCTTTCACAGC
Source organism: Ammospiza nelsoni (assembly GCF_027579445.1). Classification (NCBI taxonomy): domain Eukaryota; kingdom Metazoa; phylum Chordata; class Aves; order Passeriformes; family Passerellidae; genus Ammospiza; species Ammospiza nelsoni. The sequence goes on along the minus strand of NW_026683197.1, from coordinate 766,611 downwards.
TCCAGTGTGCCTGGAACTCAGGGCTTCCTGCTTTTAAAAATCCTAGCCCTAGGCCGAACCCCAACCCTAAGACGAGAAAGGCAAATCAGCCAGGAATTAGGCATGTCCCCAAGGAAAAAGCTGTGGAGGCAGGCATGTTGTGGTACTTTTGCGCTCTTCTTGGCTAGTCCTTCGCAGCTGCTGTGTTCTTGGAACTCAGGGCTTTCTGGTTAATAGACCCTTACCCTAGGCGTAACTCAAACCTTAACCCTAGGAAGGAAAATCAGCCTATGGTTCGGGATGGTCTCATGGAAATATCAGTGGTGGCAGCCAAGTTGCGTCACTTTTGCGCTCCCCTTGGGATGCCTTTCGCAGCTGCAGTGTGCCTGGAGCCCAGGGCTTCCTGGTTTTAAAAGTCCTAGGCCTAAGCCTAACAGTAACCCTAGGAAGGTAAATCAGCCGGGTATTAGGGTTCTTCCTAAGGGAAAAGCCGTGAAAGCAGCCATGTTGTGGCACTTCTGCACTCCCTTTGGGATGCCTTTGGCAGATGAAGTAAGCCTGGAACTCAGGGCTTCCTGGTTAAAGAAATCCAAGCCCTAGGCTGAACCCTAACCCTAACCCTAGGCAGATAAATCAGCCTAGGTATAGGGATGGTGCCAAGGAAAAAGCTGTGAAAGCTGCCATGTTGTTGCACTTTTGTACTCCCCTTGGGATGCCTTGAACAGCTGCAGTGTGCCTGGAGCTAAGGGCTTCCTAGTTTTAAAAATCCTAGCCCTAGGCCTAAGCCTAACAGTAACCCTGGGAAGGTAAATCAGCCTGGTGTTAGGCGTCTTGCCAAGGAAAAAGCCGTGAAAGCAGCCATGTTGTGGCACTTTTGCACTCCCTTTTGGATGCCTTTCACAGCTCCAGTGTGCCTGGAACTCAGGGCTTCCTGCTTTTGAAAATCCTAGCCCTAGGCCGAACCCCAACCCTAAGACGAGAAAGGCAAATCAGCCAGGAATTAGGCATGTCCCCAAGGAAAAAGCTGTGGAGGCAGGCATGTTGTGGTACTTTTGCGCTCTTCTTGGCTAGTCCTTCGCAGCTGCTGTGTTCTTGGAACTCAGGGCTTTCTGGTTAATAGACCCTTACCCTAGGCGTAACTCAAACCTTAACCCTAGGAAGGAAAATCAGCCTATGGTTCGGGATGCTCTCATGGAAATATCAGTGGTGGCAGCCATGTTGCGTCACTTTTGCGCTCCCCTTGGGATGCCTTTCGCAGCTGCAGTGTGCCTGGAGCCCAGGGCTTCCTGGTTTTAAAAGTCCTAGGCCTAAGCCTAACAGTAACCCTAGGAAGGTAAATCAGCCGGGTATTAGGGTTCTTCCTAAGGGAAAAGCCGTGAAAGCAGCCATGTTGTGGCACTTCTGCACTCCCTTTGGGATGCCTTTGGCAGATGAAGTAAGCCTGGAACTCAGGGCTTCCTGGTTAAAGAAATCCAAGCCCTAGGCTGAACCCTAACCCTAACCCTAGGCAGATAAATCAGCCTAGGTATAGGGATGGTGCCAAGGAAAAAGCTGTGAAAGCTGCCATGTTGTTGCACTTTTGTACTCCCCTTGGGATGCCTTGAACAGCTGCAGTGTGCCTGGAGCTAAGGGCTTCCTAGTTTTAAAAATCCTAGCCCTAGGCCTAAGCCTAACAGTAACCCTGGGAAGGTAAATCAGCCTGGTGTTAGGCGTCTTGCCAAGGAAAAAGCCGTGAAAGCAGCCATGTTGTGGCACTTTTGCACTCCCTTTTGGATGCCTTTCACAGCTCCAGTGTGCCTGGAACTCAGGGCTTCCTGCTTTTGAAAATCCTAGCCCTAGGCCGAACCCCAACCCTAAGACGAGAAAGGCAAATCAGCCAGGAATTAGGCATGTCCCCAAGGAAAAAGCTGTGGAGGCAGGCATGTTGTGGTACTTTTGCGCTCTTCTTGGCTAGTCCTTCGCAGCTGCTGTGTTCTTGGAACTCAGGGCTTTCTGGTTAATAGACCCTTACCCTAGGCGTAACTCAAACCTTAACCCTAGGAAGGAAAATCAGCCTATGGTTCGGGATGGTCTCATGGAAATATCAGTGGTGGCAGGCATGTTGCGTCACTTTTGCGCTCCCCTTGGGATGCCTTTCGCAGCTGCAGTGTGCCTGGAGCCCAGGGCTTCCTGGTTTTAAAAGTCCTAGGCCTAAGCCTAACAGTAACCCTAGGAAGGTAAATCAGCCGGGTATTAGGGTTCTTCCTAAGGGAAAAGCCGTGAAAGCAGCCATGTTGTGGCACTTCTGCACTCCCTTTGGGATGCCTTTGGCAGATGAAGTAAGCCTGGAACTCAGGGCTTCCTGGTTAAAGAAATCCAAGCCCTAGGCTGAACCCTAACCCTAACCCTAGGCAGATAAATCAGCCTAGGTATAGGGATGGTGCCAAGGAAAAAGCTGTGAAAGCTGCCATGTTGTTGCACTTTTGTACTCCCCTTGGGATGCCTTGAACAGCTGCAGTGTGCCTGGAGCTAAGGGCTTCCTAGTTTTAAAAATCCTAGCCCTAGGCCTAAGCCTAACAGTAACCCTGGGAAGGTAAATCAGCCTGGTGTTAGGCGTCTTGCCAAGGAAAAAGCCGTGAAAGCAGCCATGTTGTGGCACTTTTGCACTCCCTTTTGGATGCCTTTAACAGCTCCAGTGTGCCTGGAACTCAGGGCTTCCTGCTTTTGAAAATCCTAGCCCTAGGCCGAACCCCAACCCTAAGACGAGAAAGGCAAATCAGCCAGGAATTAGGCATGTCCCCAAGGAAAAAGCTGTGGAGGCAGGCATGTTGTGGTACTTTTGCGCTCTTCTTGGCTAGTCCTTCGCAGCTGCTGTGTTCTTGGAACTCAGGGCTTTCTGGTTAATAGACCCTTACCCTAGGCGTAACTCAAACCTTAACCCTAGGAAGGAAAATCAGCCTATGGTTCGTTATGGTCTCATGGAAATATCAGTGGTGGCAGCCATGTTGCGTCACTTTTGCGCTCCCCTTGGGATGCCTTTTGCAGCTGCAGTGTGCCTGGAGCCCAGGGCTTCCTGGTTTTAAAAGTCCTAGGCCTAAGCCTAACAGTAACCCTAGGAAGGTAAATCAGCCGGGTATTAGGGTTCTTCCTAAGGGAAAAGCCGTGAAAGCAGCCATGTTGTGGCACTTCTGCACTCCCTTTGGGATGCCTTTGGCAGATGAAGTAAGCCTGGAACTCAGGGCTTCCTGGTTAAAGAAATCACAGCCCTAGGCTGAACCCTAACCCTAACCCTAGGCAGATAAATCAGCCTAGGTATAGGGATGGTGCCAAGGAAAAAGCTGTGAAAGCTGCCATGTTGTTGCACTTTTGTACTCCCCTTGGGATGCCTTGAACAGCTGCAGTGTGCCTGGAGCTAAGGGCTTCCTAGTATAAAAAATCCTAGCCCTAGGCCTAAGCCTAACAGTAACCCTGGGAAGGTAAATCAGCCTGGTGTTAGGCGTCTTGCCAAGGAAAAAGCCGTGAAAGCAGCCATGTTGTGGCACTTTTGCACTCCCTTTTGGATGCCTTTCACAGCTCCAGTGTGCCTGGAACTCAGGGCTTCCTGCTTTTAAAAATCCTAGCCCTAGGCCGAACCCCAACCCTAAGACGAGAAAGGCAAATCAGCCAGGAATTAGGCATGTCCCCAAGGAAAAAGCTGTGGAGGCAGGCATGTTGTGGTACTTTTGCGCTCTTCTTGGCTAGTCCTTCGCAGCTGCTGTGTTCTTGGAACTCAGGGCTTTCTGGTTAATAGACCCTTACCCTAGGCGTAACTCAAACCTTAACCCTAGGAAGGAAAATCAGCCTATGGTTCGGGATGGTCTCATGGAAATATCAGTGGTGGCAGCCAAGTTGCGTCACTTCTGCGCTCCCCTTGGGATGCCTTTCGCAGCTGCAGTGTGCCTGGAGCCCAGGGCTTCCTGGTTTTAAAAGTCCTAGGCCTAAGCCTAACAGTAACCCTAGGAAGGTAAATCAGCCGGGTATTAGGGTTCTTCCTAAGGGAAAAGCCGTGAAAGCAGCCATGTTGTGGCACTTCTGCACTCCCTTTGGGATGCCTTTGGCAGATGAAGTAAGCCTGGAACTCAGGGCTTCCTGGTTAAAGAAATCCAAGCCCTAGGCTGAACCCTAACCCTAGGCAGATAAATACGCCTAGGTATAGGGATGGTGCCAAGGAAAAAGCTGTGAAAGCTGCCATGTTGTTGCACTTTTGTACTCCCCTTGGGATGCCTTGAACAGCTGCAGTGTGCCTGGAGCCCAGGGCTTCCTAGTTTTAAAAATCCAAGCCCTAGGCCTAAGCCTAACAGTAACCCTGGGAAGGTAAATCAGCCTGGTGTTAGGCGTCTTGCCAAGGAAAAAGCCGTGAAAGCAGCCATGTTGTGGCACTTTTGCACTCCCTTTTGGATGCCTTTCACAGCTCCAGTGTGCCTGGAACTCAGGGCTTCCTGATTTTAAAAATCCTAGCCCTAGGCCGAACCCCAACCCTAAGACGAGAAAGGCAAATCAGCCAGGAATTAGGCATGTCCCCAAGGAAAAAGCTGTGGAGGCAGGCATGTTGTGCTACTTTTGCGCTCTTCTTGGCTAGTCCTTCGCAGCTGCTGTGTTCTTGGAACTCAGGGCTTTCTGGTTAATAGACCCTTACCCTAGGCGTAACTCAAACCTTAACCCTAGGAAGGAAAATCAGCCTATGGTTCGGGATGGTCTCATGGAAATATCAGTGGTGGCAGCCAAGTTGCGTCACTTTTGCGCTCCCCTTGGGATGCCTTTCGCAGCTGCAGTGTGCCTGGAGCCCAGGGCTTCCTGGTTTTAAAAGTCCTAGGCCTAAGCCTAACAGTAACCCTAGGAAGGTAAATCAGCCGGGTATTAGGGTTCTTCCTAAGGGAAAAGCCGTGAAAGCAGCCATGTTGTGGCACTTCTGCACTCCCTTTGGGATGCCTTTGGCAGATGAAGTAAGCCTGGAACTCAGGGCTTCCTGGTTAAAGAAATCCAAGCCCTAGGCTGAACCCTAACCCTAACCCTAGGCAGATAAATCAGCCTAGGTATAGGAATGGTGCCAAGGAAAAAGCTGAGAAAGCTGCCATGTTGTTGCACTTTTGTACTCCCCTTGGGATGCCTTGAACAGCTGCAGTGTGCCTGGAGCTAAGGGCTTCCTAGTTTTAAAAATCCTAGCCCTAGGCCTAAGCCTAACAGTAACCCTGGGAAGGTAAATCAGCCTGGTGTTAGGCGTCTTGCCAAGGAAAAAGCCGTGAAAGCAGCCATGTTGTGGCACTTTTGCACTCCCTTTTGGATGCCTTTCACAGCTCCAGTGTGCCTGGAACTCAGGGCTTCCTGCTTTTAAAAATCCTAGCCCTAGGCCGAACCCCAACCCTAAGACGAGAAAGGCAAATCAGCCAGGAATTAGGCATGTCCCCAAGGAAAAAGCTGTGGAGGCAGGCATGTTGTGGTACTTTTGCGCTCTTCTTGGCTAGTCCTTCGCAGCTGCTGTGTTCTTGGAACTCAGGGCTTTCTGGTTAATAGACCCTTACCCTAGGCGTAACTCAAACCTTAACCCTAGGAAGGAAAATCAGCCTATGGTTCGGGATGGTCTCATGGAAATATCAGTGGTGGCAGGCATGTTGCGTCACTTCTGCGCTCCCCTTGGGATGCCTTTCGCAGCTGCAGTGTGCCTGGAGCCCAGGGCTTCCTGGTTTTAAAAGTCCTAGGCCTAAGCCTAACAGTAACCCTAGGAAGGTAAATCAGCCGGGTATTAGGGTTCTTCCTAAGGGAAAAGCCGTGAAAGCAGCCATGTTGTGGCACTTCTGCACTCCCTTTGGGATGCCTTTGGCAGATGAAGTAAGCCTGGAACTCAGGGCTTCCTGGTTAAAAAAATTCAAGCCCTAGGCTGAACCCTAACCCTAACCCTAGGCAGATAAATCAGCCTAGGTAAAGGGATGGTGCCAAGGAAAAAGCTGTGAAAGCTGCCATGTTGTTGCACTTTTGTACTCCCCTTGGGATGCCTTGAACAGCTGCAGTGTGCCTGGAGCTAAGGGCTTCCTAGTTTTAAAAATCCTAGCCCTAGGCCTAAGCCTAACAGTAACCCTGGGAAGGTAAATCAGCCTGGTGTTAGGCGTCTTGCCAAGGAAAAAGCCGTGAAAGCAGCCATGTTGTGGCACTTTTGCACTCCCTTTTGAATGCCTTTCACAGCTCCAGTGTGCCTGGAACTCAGGGCTTCCTGATTTTGAAAATCCTAGCCCTAGGCCGAACCCCAACCCTAAGACGAGAAAGGCAAATCAGCCAGGAATTAGGCATGTCCCCAAGGAAAAAGCTGTGGAGGCAGGCATGTTGTGGTACTTTTGCGCTCTTCTTGGCTAGTCCTTTGCAGCTGCTGTGTTCTTGGAACTCAGGGCTTTCTGGTTAATAGACCCTTACCCTAGGCGTAACTCAAACCTTAACCGTAGGAAGGAAAATCAGCCTATGGTTCGGGATGCTCTCATGGAAATATCAGTGGTGGCAGGCATGTTGCGTCACTTTTGCGCTCCCCTTGGGATGCCTTTCGCAGCTGCAGTGTGCCTGGAGCCCAGGGCTTCCTGGTTTTAAAAGTCCTAGGCCTAAGCCTAACAGTAACCCTAGGAAGGTAAATCAGCCGGGTATTAGGGTTCTTCCTAAGGGAAAAGCCGTGAAAGCAGCCATGTTGTGGCACTTCTGCACTCCCTTTGGGATGCCTTTGGCAGATGAAGTAAGCCTGGAACTCAGGGCTTCCTGGTTAAAGAAATCACAGCCCTAGGCTGAACCCTAACCCTAACCCTAGGCAGATAAATCAGCCTAGGTATAGGGATGGTGCCAAGGAAAAAGCTGTGAAAGCTGCCATGTTGTTGCACTTTTGTACTCCCCTTGGGATGCCTTGAAGAGCTGCAGTGTGCCTGGAGCTAAGGGCTTCCTAGTTTTAAAAATCCTAGCCCTAGGCCTAAGCCTAACAGTAACCCTGGGAAGGTAAATCAGCCTGGTGTTAGGCGTCTTGCCAAGGAAAAAGCCGTGAAAGCAGCCATGTTGTGGCACTTTTGCACTCCCTTTTGAATGCCTTTCACAGCTCCAGTGTGCCTGGAACTCAGGGCTTCCTGCTTTTAAAAATCCTAGCCCTAGGCCGAACCCCAACCCTAAGACGAGAAAGGCAAATCAGCCAGGAATTAGGCATGTCCCCAAGGAAAAAGCTGTGGAGGCAGGCATGTTGTGGTACTTTTGCGCTCTTCTTGGCTAGTCCTTCGCAGCTGCTGTGTTCTTGGAACTCAGGGCTTTCTGGTTAATAGACCCTTACCCTAGGCGTAACTCAAACCTTAACCCTAGGAAGGAAAATCAGCCTATGGTTCGGGATGGTCTCATGGAAATATCAGTGGTGGCAGCCAAGTTGCGTCACTTTTGCGCTCCCCTTGGGATGCCTTTCGCAGCTGCAGTGTGCCTGGAGCCCAGGGCTTCCTGGTTTTAAAAGTCCTAGGCCTAAGCCTAACAGTAACCCTAGGAAGGTAAATCAGCCGGGTTTTAGGGTTCTTCCTAAGGGAAAAGCCGTGAAAGCAGCCATGTTGTGGCACTTCTGCACTCCCTTTGGGATGCCTTTGGCAGATGAAGTAAGCCTGGAACTCAGGGCTTCCTGGTTAAAGAAATCCAAGCCCTAGGCTGAAGCCTAACCCTAACCCTAGGCAGATAAATCAGCCTAGGTATAGGGATGGTGCCAAGGAAAAAGCTGTGAAAGCTGCCATGTTGTTGCACTTTTGTACTCCCCTTGGGATGCCTTGAACAGCTGCAGTGTGCCTGGAGCCAAGGGCTTCCTAGTTTTAAAAATCCTAGCCCTAGGCCTAAGCCTAACAGTAACCCTGGGAAGGTAAATCAGCCTGGTGTTAGGCGTCTTGCCAAGGAAAAAGCCGTGAAAGCAGCCATGTTGTGGCACTTTTGCACTCCCTTTTGAATGCCTTTCACAGCTCCAGTGTGCCTGGAACTCAGGGCTTCCTGATTTTGAAAATCCTAGCCCTAGGCCGAACCCCAACCCTAAGACGAGAAAGGCAAATCAGCCAGGAATTAGGCATGTCCCCAAGGAAAAAGCTGTGGAGGCAGGCATGTTGTGGTACTTTTGCGCTCTTCTTGGCTAGTCCTTCGCAGCTGCTGTGTTCTTGGAACTCAGGGCTTTCTGGTTAATAGACCCTTACCCTAGGCGTAACTCAAACCTTAACCCTAGGAAGGAAAATCAGCCTATGGTTCGGGATGGTCTCATGGAAATATCAGTGGTGGCAGCCAAGTTGCGTCACTTTTGCGCTCCCCTTGGGATGCCTTTCGCAGCTGCAGTGTGCCTGGAGCCCAGGGCTTCCTGGTTTTAAAAGTCCTAGGCCTAAGCCTAACAGTAACCCTAGGAAGGTAAATCAGCCGGGTATTAGGGTTCTTCCTAAGGGAAAAGCCGTGAAAGCAGCCATGTTGTGGCACTTCTGCACTCCCTTTGGGATGCCTTTGGCAGATGAAGTAAGCCTGGAACTCAGGGCTTCCTGGTTAAAGAAATCCAAGCCCTAGGCTGAACCCTAACCCTAACCCTAGGCAGATAAATCAGCCTAGGTATAGGGATGGTGCCAAGGAAAAAGCTGTGAAAGCTGCCATGTTGTTGCACTTTTGTACTCCCCTTGGGATGCCGTGAACAGCTGCAGTGTGCCTGGAGCTAAGGGCCTCCTAGTTTCAAAAGTCATAGCCCTAGGCCTAAGCCTAACAGTAACCCTGGGAAGGTAAATCAGCCTGGTGTTAGGCGTCTTGCCAAGGAAAAAGCCGTGAAAGCAGCCATGTTGTGGCACTTTTGCACTCCCTTTTGGATGCCTTTCACAGCTCCAGTGTGCCTGGAACTCAGGGCTTCCTGATTTTAAAAATCCTAGCCCTAGGCCGAACCCCAACCCTAAGACGAGAAAGGCAAATCAGCCAGGAATTAGGCATGTCCCCAAGGAAAAAGCTGTGGAGGCAGGCATGTTGTGGTACTTTTGCGCTCTTCTTGGCTAGTCCTTCGCAGCTGCTGTGTTCTTGGAACTCAGGGCTTTCTGGTTAATAGAACCCTTACCCTAGGCGTAACTCAAACCTTAACCCTAGGAAGGAAAATCAGCCTATGGTTCGGGATGGTCTCATGGAAATATCAGTGGTGGCAGCCAAGTTGCGTCACTTTTGCGCTCCCCTTGGGATGCCTTTCGCAGCTGCAGTGTGCCTGGAGCCCAGGGCTTCCTGGTTTTAAAAGTCCTAGGCCTAAGCCTAACAGTAACCCTAGGAAGGTAAATCAGCCGGGTTTTAGGGTTCTTCCTAAGGGAAAAGCCGTGAAAGCAGCCATGTTGTGGCACTTCTGCACTCCCTTTGGGATGCCTTTGGCAGATGAAGTAAGCCTGGAACTCAGGGCTTCCTGGTTAAAGAAATCCAAGCCCTAGGCTGAACCCTAACCCTAACCCTAGGCAGATAAATCAGCCTAGGTATAGGGATGGTGCCAAGGAAAAAGCTGTGAAAGCTGCCATGTTGTTGCACTTTTGTACTCCCCTTGGGATGCCTTGAACAGCTGCAGTGTGCCTGGAGCCAAGGGCTTCCTAGTTTTAAAAATCCTAGCCCTAGGCCTAAGCCTAACAGTAACCCTGGGAAGGTAAATCAGCCTGGTGTTAGGCGTCTTGCCAAGGAAAAAGCCGTGAAAGCAGCCATGTTGTGGCACTTTTGCACTCCCTTTTGGATGCCTTTCACAGCTCCAGTGTGCCTGGAACTCAGGGCTTCCTGCTTTTAAAAATCCTAGCCCTAGGCCGAACCCCAACCCTAAGACGAGAAAGGCAAATCAGCCAGGAATTAGGCATGTCCCCAAGGAAAAAGCTGTGGAGGCAGGCATGTTGTGGTACTTTTGCGCTCTTCTTGGCTAGTCCTTCGCAGCTGCTGTGTTCTTGGAACTCAGGGCTTTCTGGTTAATAGACCCTTACCCTAGGCGTAACTCAAACCTTAACCCTAGGAAGGAAAATCAGCCTATGGTTCGGGATGGTCTCATGGAAATATCAGTGGTGGCAGCCAAGTTGCGTCACTTTTGCGCTCCCCTTGGGATGCCTTTCGCAGCTGCAGTGTGCCTGGAGCCCAGGGCTTCCTGGTTTTAAAAGTCCTAGGCCTAAGCCTAACAGTAACCCTAGGAAGGTAAATCAGCCGGGTATTAGGGTTCTTCCTAAGGGAAAAGCCGTGAAAGCAGCCATGTTGTGGCACTTCTGCACTCCCTTTGGGATGCCTTTGGCAGATGAAGTAAGCCTGGAACTCAGGGCTTCCTGGTTAAAAAAATCCAAGCCCTAGGCTGAACCCTAACCCTAACCCTAGGCAGATAAATCAGCCTAGGTATAGGGATGGTGCCAAGGAAAAAGCTGTGAAAGCTGCCATGTTGTTGCACTTTTGTACTCCCCTTGGGATGCCTTGAACAGCTGCAGTGTGCCTGGAGCTAAGGGCTTCCTCATTTTAAAAATCCTAGCCCTAGGCCTAAGCCTAACAGTAACCCTGGGAAGGTAAATCAGCCTGGTGTTAGGCGTCTTGCCAAGGAAAAAGCCGTGAAAGCAGCCATGTTGTGGCACTTTTGCACTCCCTTTTGGATGCCTTTCACAGCTCCAGTGTGCCTGGAACTCAGGGCTTCCTGATTTTAAAAATCCTAGCCCTAGGCCGAACCCCAACCCTAAGACGAGAAAGGCAAATCAGCCAGGAATTAGGCATGTCCCCAAGGAAAAAGCTGTGGAGGCAGGCATGTTGTGGTACTTTTGCGCTCTTCTTGGCTAGTCCTTCGCAGCTGCTGTGTTCTTGGAACTCAGGGCTTTCTGGTTAATAGACCCTTACCCTAGGCGTAACTCAAACCTTAACCCTAGGAAGGAAAATCAGCCTATGGTTCGGGATGGTCTCATGGAAATATCAGTGGTGGCAGCCAAGTTGCGTCACTTTTGCGCTCCCCTTGGGATGCCTTTCGCAGCTGCAGTGTGCCTGGAGCCCAGGGCTTCCTGGTTTTAAAAGTCCTAGGCCTAAGCCTAACAGTAACCCTAGGAAGGTAAATCAGCCGGGTATTAGGGTTCTTCCTAAGGGAAAAGCCGTGAAAGCAGCCATGTTGTGGCACTTCTGCACTCCCTTTGGGATGCCTTTGGCAGATGAAGTAAGCCTGGAACTCAGGGCTTCCTGGTTAAAAAAATCCAAGCCCTAGGCTGAACCCTAACCCTAACCCTAGGCAGATAAATCAGCCTAGGTATAGGGATGGTGCCAAGGAAAAAGCTGTGAAAGCTGCCATGTTGTTGCACTTTTGTACTCCCCTTGGGATGCCTTGAACAGCTGCAGTGTGCCTGGAGCTAAGGGCTTCCTAGTTTTAAAAATCCTAGCCCTAGGCCTAAGCCTAACAGTAACCCTGGGAAGGTAAATCAGCCTGGTGTTAGGCGTCTTGCCAAGGAAAAAGCCGTGAAAGCAGCCATGTTGTGGCACTTTTGCACTCCCTTTTGAATGCCTTTCACAGCTCCAGTGTGCCTGGAACTCAGGGCTTCCTGCTTTTAAAAATCCTAGCCCTAGGCCGAACCCCAACCCTAAGACGAGAAAGGCAAATCAGCCAGGAATTAGGCATGTCCCCAAGGAAAAAGCTGTGGAGGCAGGCATGTTGTGGTACTTTTGCGCTCTTCTTGGCTAGTCCTTCGCAGCTGCTGTGTTCTTGGAACTCAGGGCTTTCTGGTTAATAGACCCTTACCCTAGGCGTAACTCAAACCTTAACCCTAGGAAGGAAAATCAGCCTATGGTTCGGGATGGTCTCATGGAAATATCAGTGGTGGCAGCCAAGTTGCGTCACTTTTGCGCTCCCCTTGGGATGCCTTTCGCAGCTGCAGTGTGCCTGGAGCCCAGGGCTTCCTGGTTTTAAAAGTCCTAGGCCTAAGCCTAACAGTAACCCTAGGAAGGTAAATCAGCCGGGTATTAGGGTTCTTCCTAAGGGAAAAGCCGTGAAAGCAGCCATGTTGTGGCACTTCTGCACTCCCTTTGGGATGCCTTTGGCAGATGAAGTAAGCCTGGAACTCAGGGCTTCCTGGTTAAAGAAATCCAAGCCCTAGGCTGAACCCTAACCCTAACCCTAGGCAGATAAATCAGCCTAGGTATAGGGATGGTGCCAAGGAAAAAGCTGTGAAAGCTGCCATGTTGTTGCACTTTTGTACTCCCCTTGGGATGCCTTGAACAGCTGCACTGTGCCTGGAGCTAAGGGCTTCCTAGTTTTAAAAATCCTAGCCCTAGGCCTAAGCCTAACAGTAACCCTGGGAAGGTAAATCAGCCTGGTGTTAGGCTTCTTGCCAAGGAAAAAGCCGTGAAAGCAGCCATGTTGTGGCACTTTTGCACTCCCTTTTGGATGCATTTCACAGCTGCAGTGTGCCTGGAACTCAGGGCTTCCTGATTTTAAAAATCCTAGCCTTAGCCGAACCTCAAACCTGAGACGAGAAAGGCAAATCAGCCAGGAATTAGGCATGTCCCCAAGGAAAAAGCTGTGGAGGCAGGCATGTTGTGGTACTTTTGCGCTCTTCTTGGCTAGTCCTTCGCAGCTGCTGTGTTCTTGGAACTCAGGGCTTTCTGGTTAATAGAACCCTTACCCTAGGCGTAACTCAAACCTTAACCCTAGGAAGGAAAATCAGCCTATGGTTCGGGATGGTCTCATGGAAATATCAGTGGTGGCAGCCAAGTTGCGTCACTTTTGCGCTCCCCTTGGGATGCCTTTCGCAGCTGCAGTGTGCCTGGAGCCCAGGGCTTCCTGGTTTTAAAAGTCCTAGGCCTAAGCCTAACAGTAACCCTAGGAAGGTAAATCAGCCGGGTATTAGGGTTCTTCCTAAGGGAAAAGCCGTGAAAGCAGCCATGTTGTGGCACTTCTGCACTCCCTTTGGGATGCCTTTGGCAGATGAAGTAAGCCTGGAACTCAGGGCTTCCTGGTTAAAGAAATCCAAGCCCTAGGCTGAAGCCTAACCCTAACCCTAGGCAGATAAATCAGCCTAGGTATAGGGATGGTGCCAAGGAAAAAGCTGTGAAAGCTGCCATGTTGTTGCACTTTTGTACTCCCCTTGGGATGCCTTGAACAGCTGCAGTGTGCCTGGAGCTAAGGGCTTCCTTGTTTTAAAAATCCTAGCCCTAGGCCTAAGCCTAACAGTAACCCTGGGAAGGTAAATCAGCCTGGTGTTAGGCGTCTTGCCAAGGAAAAAGCCGTGAAAGCAGCCATGTTGTGGCACTTTTGCACTCCCTTTTGGATGCCTTTCACAGCTCCAGTGTGCCTGGAACTCAGGGCTTCCTGCTTTTAAAAATCCTAGCCCTAGGCCGAACCCCAACCCTAAGACGAGAAAGGCAAATCAGCCAGGAATTAGGCATGTCCCCAAGGAAAAAGCTGTGGAGGCAGGCATGTTGTGGTACTTTTGCGCTCTTCTTGGCTAGTCCTTTGCAGCTGCTGTGTTCTTGGAACTCAGGGCTTTCTGGTTAATAGACCCTTACCCTAGGCGTAACTCAAACCTTAACCCTAGGAAGGAAAATCAGCCTATGGTTCGGGATGCTCTCATGGAAATATCAGTGGTGGCAGCCAAGTTGCGTCACTTTTGCGCTCCCCTTGGGATGCCTTTTGCAGCTGCAGTGTGCCTGGAGCCCAGGGCTTCCTGGTTTTAAAAGTCCTAGGCCTAAGCCTAACAGTAACCCTAGGAAGGTAAATCAGCCGGGTATTAGGGTTCTTCCTAAGGGAAAAGCCGTGAAAGCAGCCATGTTGTGGCACTTCTGCACTCCCTTTGGGATGCCTTTGGCAGATGAAGTAAGCCTGGAACTCAGGGCTTCCTGGTTAAAGAAATCACAGCCCTAGGCTGAACCCTAACCCTAACCCTAGGCAGATAAATCAGCCTAGGTATAGGGATGGTGCCAAGGAAAAAGCTGTGAAAGCTGCCATGTTGTTGCACTTTTGTACTCCCCTTGGGATGCCTTGAACAGCTGCAGTGTGCCTGGAGCTAAGGGCTTCCTAGTTTTAAAAATCCTAGCCCTAGGCCTAAGCCTAACAGTAACCCTGGGAAGGTAAATCAGCCTGGTGTTAGGTGTCTTGCCAAGGAAAAAGCCGTGAAAGCAGCCATGTTGTGGCACTTTTGCACTCCCTTTTGGATGCCTTTCACAGCTCCAGTGTGCCTGGAACTCAGGGATTCCTGCTTTTAAAAATCCTAGCCCTAGGCCGAACCCCAACCCTAAGACGAGAAAGGCAAATCAGCCAGGAATTAGGCATGTCCCCAAGGAAAAAGCTGTGGAGGCAGGCATGTTGTGGTACTTTTGCGCTCTTCTTGGCTAGTCCTTTGCAGCTGCTGTGTTCTTGGAACTCAGGGCTTTCTGGTTAATAGACCCTTACCCTAGGCGTAACTCAAACCTTAACCCTAGGAAGGAAAATCAGCCTATGGTTCGGGATGGTCTCATGGAAATATCAGTGGTGGCAGCCAAGTTGCGTCACTTTTGCGCTCCCCTTGGGATGCCTTTCGCAGCTGCAGTGTGCCTGGAGCCCAGGGCTTCCTGGTTTTAAAAGTGCTAGGCCTAAGCCTAACAGTAACCCTAGGAAGGTAAATCAGCCGGGTATTAGGGTTCTTCCTAAGGGAAAAGCCGTGAAAGCAGCCATGTTGTGGCACTTCTGCACTCCCTTTGGGATGCCTTTGGCAGATGAAGTAAGCCTGGAACTCAGGGCTTCCTGGTTAAAAAAATCCAAGCCCTAGGCTGAACCCTAACCCTAACCCTAGGCAGATAAATCAGCCTAGGTATAGGGATGGTGCCAAGGAAAAAGCTGTGAAAGCTGCCATGTTGTTGCACTTTTGTACTCCCCTTGGGATGCCTTGAACAGCTGCAGTGTGCCTGGAGCTAAGGGCTTCCTAGTTTTAAAAATCCTAGCCCTAGGCCTAAGCCTAACAGTAACCCTGGGAAGGTAAATCAGCCTGGTGTTAGGCGTCTTGCCAAGGAAAAAGCCGTGAAAGCAGCCATGTTGTGGCACTTTTGCACTCCCTTTTGAATGCCTTTCACAGCTCCAGTGTGCCTGGAACTCAGGGCTTCCTGCTTTTAAAAATCCTAGCCCTAGGCCGAACCCCAACCCTAAGACGAGAAAGGCAAATCAGCCAGGAATTAGGCATGTCCCCAAGGAAAAAGCTGTGGAGGCAGGCATGTTGTGGTACTTTTGCGCTCTTCTTGGCTAGTCCTTCGCAGCTGCTGTGTTCTTGGAACTCAGGGCTTTCTGGTTAATAGAACCCTTACCCTAGGCGTAACTCAAACCTTAACCCTAGGAAGGAAAATCAGCCTATGGTTCGGGATGGTCTCATGGAAATATCAGTGGTGGCAGCCAAGTTGCGTCACTTTTGCGCTCCCCTTGGGATGCCTTTCGCAGCTGCAGTGTGCCTGGAGCCCAGGGCTTCCTGGTTTTAAAAGTCCTAGGCCTAAGCCTAACAGTAACCCTAGGAAGGTAAATCAGCCGGGTATTAGGGTTCTTCCTAAGGGAAAAGCCGTGAAAGCAGCCATGTTGTGGCACTTCTGCACTCCCTTTGGGATGCCTTTGGCAGATGAAGTAAGCCTGGAACTCAGGGCTTCCTGGTTAAAGAAATCCAAGCCCTAGGCTGAACCCTAACCCTAACCCTAGGCAGATAAATCAGCCTAGGTATAGGGATGGTGCCAAGGAAAAAGCTGTGAAAGCTGCCATGTTGTTGCACTTTTGTACTCCCCTTGGGATGCCTTGAACAGCTGCACTGTGCCTGGAGCTAAGGGCTTCCTAGTTTTAAAAATCCTAGCCCTAGGCCTAAGCCTAACAGTAACCCTGGGAAGGTAAATCAGCCTGGTGTTAGGCTTCTTGCCAAGGAAAAAGCCGTGAAAGCAGCCATGTTGTGGCACTTTTGCACTCCCTTTTGGATGCATTTCACAGCTGCAGTGTGCCTGGAACTCAGGGCTTCCTGATTTTAAAAATCCTAGCCTTAGCCGAACCTCAAACCTGAGACGAGAAAGGCAAATCAGCCAGGAATTAGGCATGTCCCCAAGGAAAAAGCTGTGGAGGCAGGCATGTTGTGGTACTTTTGCGCTCTTCTTGGCTAGTCCTTCGCAGCTGCTGTGTTCTTGGAACTCAGGGCTTTCTGGTTAATAGAACCCTTACCCTAGGCGTAACTCAAACCTTAACCCTAGGAAGGAAAATCAGCCTATGGTTCGGGATGGTCTCATGGAAATATCAGTGGTGGCAGCCAAGTTGCGTCACTTTTGCGCTCCCCTTGGGATGCCTTTCGCAGCTGCAGTGTGCCTGGAGCCCAGGGCTTCCTGGTTTTAAAAGTCCTAGGCCTAAGCCTAACAGTAACCCTAGGAAGGTAAATCAGCCGGGTATTAGGGTTCTTCCTAAGGGAAAAGCCGTGAAAGCAGCCATGTTGTGGCACTTCTGCACTCCCTTTGGGATGCCTTTGGCAGATGAAGTAAGCCTGGAACTCAGGGCTTCCTGGTTAAAGAAATCCAAGCCCTAGGCTGAAGCCTAACCCTAACCCTAGGCAGATAAATCAGCCTAGGTATAGGGATGGTGCCAAGGAAAAAGCTGTGAAAGCTGCCATGTTGTTGCACTTTTGTACTCCCCTTGGGATGCCTTGAACAGCTGCAGTGTGCCTGGAGCTAAGGGCTTCCTTGTTTTAAAAATCCTAGCCCTAGGCCTAAGCCTAACAGTAACCCTGGGAAGGTAAATCAGCCTGGTGTTAGGCGTCTTGCCAAGGAAAAAGCCGTGAAAGCAGCCATGTTGTGGCACTTTTGCACTCCCTTTTGGATGCCTTTCACAGCTCCAGTGTGCCTGGAACTCAGGGCTTCCTGCTTTTAAAAATCCTAGCCCTAGGCCGAACCCCAACCCTAAGACGAGAAAGGCAAATCAGCCAGGAATTAGGCATGTCCCCAAGGAAAAAGCTGTGGAGGCAGGCATGTTGTGGTACTTTTGCGCTCTTCTTGGCTAGTCCTTTGCAGCTGCTGTGTTCTTGGAACTCAGGGCTTTCTGGTTAATAGACCCTTACCCTAGGCGTAACTCAAACCTTAACCCTAGGAAGGAAAATCAGCCTATGGTTCGGGATGCTCTCATGGAAATATCAGTGGTGGCAGCCAAGTTGCGTCACTTTTGCGCTCCCCTTGGGATGCCTTTTGCAGCTGCAGTGTGCCTGGAGCCCAGGGCTTCCTGGTTTTAAAAGTCCTAGGCCTAAGCCTAACAGTAACCCTAGGAAGGTAAATCAGCCGGGTATTAGGGTTCTTCCTAAGGGAAAAGCCGTGAAAGCAGCCATGTTGTGGCACTTCTGCACTCCCTTTGGGATGCCTTTGGCAGATGAAGTAAGCCTGGAACTCAGGGCTTCCTGGTTAAAGAAATCACAGCCCTAGGCTGAACCCTAACCCTAACCCTAGGCAGATAAATCAGCCTAGGTATAGGGATGGTGCCAAGGAAAAAGCTGTGAAAGCTGCCATGTTGTTGCACTTTTGTACTCCCCTTGGGATGCCTTGAACAGCTGCAGTGTGCCTGGAGCTAAGGGCTTCCTAGTTTTAAAAATCCTAGCCCTAGGCCTAAGCCTAACAGTAACCCTGGGAAGGTAAATCAGCCTGGTGTTAGGTGTCTTGCCAAGGAAAAAGCCGTGAAAGCAGCCATGTTGTGGCACTTTTGCACTCCCTTTTGGATGCCTTTCACAGCTCCAGTGTGCCTGGAACTCAGGGATTCCTGCTTTTAAAAATCCTAGCCCTAGGCCGAACCCCAACCCTAAGACGAGAAAGGCAAATCAGCCAGGAATTAGGCATGTCCCCAAGGAAAAAGCTGTGGAGGCAGGCATGTTGTGGTACTTTTGCGCTCTTCTTGGCTAGTCCTTTGCAGCTGCTGTGTTCTTGGAACTCAGGGCTTTCTGGTTAATAGACCCTTACCCTAGGCGTAACTCAAACCTTAACCCTAGGAAGGAAAATCAGCCTATGGTTCGGGATGCTCTCATGGAAATATCAGTGGTGGCAGCCAAGTTGCGTCACTTTTGCGCTCCCCTTGGGATGCCTTTCGCAGCTGCAGTGTGCCTGGAGCCCAGGGCTTCCTGGTTTTAAAAGTCCTAGGCCTAAGCCTAACAGTAACCCTAGGAAGGTAAATCAGCCGGGTATTAGGGTTCTTCCTAAGGGAAAAGCCGTGAAAGCAGCCATGTTGTGGCACTTCTGCACTCCCTTTGGGATGCCTTTGGCAGATGAAGTAAGCCTGGAACTCAGGGCTTCCTGGTTAAAAAAATCCAAGCCCTAGGCTGAACCCTAACCCTAACCCTAGGCAGATAAATCAGCCTAGGTATAGGGATGGTGCCAAGGAAAAAGCTGTGAAAGCTGCCATGTTGTTGCACTTTTGTACTCCCCTTGGGATGCCTTGAACAGCTGCAGTGTGCCTGGAGCTAAGGGCTTCCTAGTTTTAAAAATCCTAGCCCTAGGCCTAAGCCTAACAGTAACCCTGGGAAGGTAAATCAGCCTGGTGTTAGGCGTCTTGCCAAGGAAAAAGCCGTGAAAGCAGCCATGTTGTGGCACTTTTGCACTCCCTTTTGAATGCCTTTCACAGCTCCAGTGTGCCTGGAACTCAGGGCTTCCTGCTTTTAAAAATCCTAGCCCTAGGCCGAACCCCAACCCTAAGACGAGAAAGGCAAATCAGCCAGGAATTAGGCATGTCCCCAAGGAAAAAGCTGTGGAGGCAGGCATGTTGTGGTACTTTTGCGCTCTTCTTGGCTAGTCCTTCGCAGCTGCTGTGTTCTTGGAACTCAGGGCTTTCTGGTTAATAGACCCTTACCCTAGGCGTAACTCAAACCTTAACCCTAGGAAGGAAAATCAGCCTATGGTTCGGGATGGTCTCATGGAAATATCAGTGGTGGCAGCCAAGTTGCGTCACTTTTGCGCTCCCCTTGGGATGCCTTTCGCAGCTGCAGTGTGCCTGGAGCCCAGGGCTTCCTGGTTTTAAAAGTCCTAGGCCTAAGCCTAACAGTAACCCTAGGAAGGTAAATCAGCCGGGTATTAGGGTTCTTCCTAAGGGAAAAGCCGTGAAAGCAGCCATGTTGTGGCACTTCTGCACTCCCTTTGGGATGCCTTTGGCAGATGAAGTAAGCCTGGAACTCAGGGCTTCCTGGTTAAAGAAATCCAAGCCCTAGGCTGAACCCTAACCCTAACCCTAGGCAGATAAATCAGCCTAGGTATAGGGATGGTGCCAAGGAAAAAGCTGTGAAAGCTGCCATGTTGTTGCACTTTTGTACTCCCCTTGGGATGCCTTGAACAGCTGCACTGTGCCTGGAGCTAAGGGCTTCCTAGTTTTAAAAATCCTAGCCCTAGGCCTAAGCCTAACAGTAACCCTGGGAAGGTAAATCAGCCTGGTGTTAGGCTTCTTGCCAAGGAAAAAGCCGTGAAAGCAGCCATGTTGTGGCACTTTTGCACTCCCTTTTGGATGCATTTCACAGCTGCAGTGTGCCTGGAACTCAGGGCTTCCTGATTTTAAAAATCCTAGCCTTAGCCGAACCTCAAACCTGAGACGAGAAAGGCAAATCAGCCAGGAATTAGGCATGTCCCCAAGGAAAAAGCTGTGGAGGCAGGCATGTTGTGGTACTTTTGCGCTCTTCTTGGCTAGTCCTTCGCAGCTGCTGTGTTCTTGGAACTCAGGGCTTTCTGGTTAATAGAACCCTTACCCTAGGCGTAACTCAAACCTTAACCCTAGGAAGGAAAATCAGCCTATGGTTCGGGATGGTCTCATGGAAATATCAGTGGTGGCAGCCAAGTTGCGTCACTTTTGCGCTCCCCTTGGGATGCCTTTCGCAGCTGCAGTGTGCCTGGAGCCCAGGGCTTCCTGGTTTTAAAAGTCCTAGGCCTAAGCCTAACAGTAACCCTAGGAAGGTAAATCAGCCGGGTATTAGGGTTCTTCCTAAGGGAAAAGCCGTGAAAGCAGCCATGTTGTGGCACTTCTGCACTCCCTTTGGGATGCCTTTGGCAGATGAAGTAAGCCTGGAACTCAGGGCTTCCTGGTTAAAGAAATCCAAGCCCTAGGCTGAAGCCTAACCCTAACCCTAGGCAGATAAATCAGCCTAGGTATAGGGATGGTGCCAAGGAAAAAGCTGTGAAAGCTGCCATGTTGTTGCACTTTTGTACTCCCCTTGGGATGCCTTGAACAGCTGCAGTGTGCCTGGAGCTAAGGGCTTCCTTGTTTTAAAAATCCTAGCCCTAGGCCTAAGCCTAACAGTAACCCTGGGAAGGTAAATCAGCCTGGTGTTAGGCGTCTTGCCAAGGAAAAAGCCGTGAAAGCAGCCATGTTGTGGCACTTTTGCACTCCCTTTTGGATGCCTTTCACAGCTCCAGTGTGCCTGGAACTCAGGGCTTCCTGCTTTTAAAAATCCTAGCCCTAGGCCGAACCCCAACCCTAAGACGAGAAAGGCAAATCAGCCAGGAATTAGGCATGTCCCCAAGGAAAAAGCTGTGGAGGCAGGCATGTTGTGGTACTTTTGCGCTCTTCTTGGCTAGTCCTTTGCAGCTGCTGTGTTCTTGGAACTCAGGGCTTTCTGGTTAATAGACCCTTACCCTAGGCGTAACTCAAACCTTAACCCTAGGAAGGAAAATCAGCCTATGGTTCGGGATGCTCTCATGGAAATATCAGTGGTGGCAGCCAAGTTGCGTCACTTTTGCGCTCCCCTTGGGATGCCTTTTGCAGCTGCAGTGTGCCTGGAGCCCAGGGCTTCCTGGTTTTAAAAGTCCTAGGCCTAAGCCTAACAGTAACCCTAGGAAGGTAAATCAGCCGGGTATTAGGGTTCTTCCTAAGGGAAAAGCCGTGAAAGCAGCCATGTTGTGGCACTTCTGCACTCCCTTTGGGATGCCTTTGGCAGATGAAGTAAGCCTGGAACTCAGGGCTTCCTGGTTAAAGAAATCACAGCCCTAGGCTGAACCCTAACCCTAACCCTAGGCAGATAAATCAGCCTAGGTATAGGGATGGTGCCAAGGAAAAAGCTGTGAAAGCTGCCATGTTGTTGCACTTTTGTACTCCCCTTGGGATGCCTTGAACAGCTGCAGTGTGCCTGGAGCTAAGGGCTTCCTAGTTTTAAAAATCCTAGCCCTAGGCCTAAGCCTAACAGTAACCCTGGGAAGGTAAATCAGCCTGGTGTTAGGTGTCTTGCCAAGGAAAAAGCCGTGAAAGCAGCCATGTTGTGGCACTTTTGCACTCCCTTTTGGATGCCTTTCACAGCTCCAGTGTGCCTGGAACTCAGGGATTCCTGCTTTTAAAAATCCTAGCCCTAGGCCGAACCCCAACCCTAAGACGAGAAAGGCAAATCAGCCAGGAATTAGGCATGTCCCCAAGGAAAAAGCTGTGGAGGCAGGCATGTTGTGGTACTTTTGCGCTCTTCTTGGCTAGTCCTTTGCAGCTGCTGTGTTCTTGGAACTCAGGGCTTTCTGGTTAATAGACCCTTACCCTAGGCGTAACTCAAACCTTAACCCTAGGAAGGAAAATCAGCCTATGGTTCGGGATGCTCTCATGGAAATATCAGTGGTGGCAGCCAAGTTGCGTCACTTTTGCGCTCCCCTTGGGATGCCTTTCGCAGCTGCAGTGTGCCTGGAGCCCAGGGCTTCCTGGTTTTAAAAGTCCTAGGCCTAAGCCTAACAGTAACCCTAGGAAGGTAAATCAGCCGGGTATTAGGGTTCTTCCTAATGGAAAAGCCGTGAAAGCAGCCATGTTGTGGCACTTCTGCACTCCCTTTGGGATGCCTTTGGCAGATGAAGTAAGCCTGGAACTCAGGGCTTCCTGGTTAAAAAAATCCAAGCCCTAGGCTGAACCCTAACCCTAACCCTAGGCAGATAAATCAGCCTAGGTATAGGGATGGTGCCAAGGAAAAAGCTGTGAAAGCTGCCATGTTGTTGCACTTTTGTACTCCCCTTGGGATGCCTTGAACAGCTGCAGTGTGCCTGGAGCTAAGGGCTTCCTAGTTTCAAAAGTCCTAGCCCTAGGCCTAACCCTAACAGTAACCCTGGGAAGGTAAATCAGCCTGGTGTTAGGCTTCTTGCCAAGGAAAAAGCCGTGAAAGCAGCCATGTTGTGGCACTTTTGCACTCCCTTTTGGATGCCTTTCACAGCTCCAGTGTGCCTGGAACTCAGGGCTTCCTGATTTTAAAAATCCTAGCCCTAGCCCGAACCCCAACCCTAAGACGAGAAAGGCAAATCAGCCAGGAATTAGGCATGTCCCCAAGGAAAAAGCTGTGGAGGCAGGCATGTTGTGCTACTTTTGCGCTCTTCTTGGCTAGTCCTTTGCAGCTGCTGTGTTCTTGGAACTCAGGGCTTTCTGGTTAATAGACCCTTACCCTAGGAGTAACTCAAACCTTAACCCTAGGAAGGAAAATCAGCCTATGGTTCCGGATGGTCTCATGGAAATATCAGTGGTGGCAGCCAAGTTGCGTCACTTTTGCGCTCCCCTTGGGATGCCTTTCGCAGCTGCAGTGTGCCTGGAGCCCAGGGCTTCCTGGTTTTAAAAGTCCTAGGCCTAAGCCTAACAGTAACCCTAGGAAGGTAAATCAGCCGGGTATTAGGGTTCTTCCTAAGGGAAAAGCCGTGAAAGCAGCCATGTTGTGGCACTTCTGCACTCCCTTTGGGATGCCTTTGGCAGATGAAGTAAGCCTGGAACTCAGGGCTTCCTGGTTAAAGAAATCCAAGCCCTAGGCTGAAGCCTAACCCTAACCCTAGGCAGATAAATCAGCCTAGGTATAGGGATGGTGCCAAGGAAAAAGCTGTGAAAGCTGCCATGTTGTTGCACTTTTGTACTCCCCTTGGGATGCCTTGAACAGCTGCACTGTGCCTGGAGCTAAGGGCTTCCTTGTTTTAAAAATCCTAGCCCTAGGCCTAAGCCTAACAGTAACCCTGGGAAGGTAAATCAGCCTGGTGTTAGGCTTCTTGCCAAGGAAAAAGCCGTGAAAGCAGCCATGTTGTGGCACTTTTGCACTCCCTTTTGGATGCATTTCACAGCTGCAGTGTGCCTGGAACTCAGGGCTTCCTGATTTTAAAAATCCTAGCCTTAGCCGAACCTCAAACCTAAGACGAGAAAGGCAAATCAGCCAGGAATTAGGCATGTCCCCAAGGAAAAAGCTGTGGAGGCAGGCATGTTGTGCTACTTTTGCGCTCTTCTTGGCTAGTCCTTCGCAGCTGCTGTGTTCTTGGAACTCAGGGCTTTCTGGTTAATAGAACCCTTACCCTAGGCGTAACTCAAACCTTAACCCTAGGAAGGAAAATCAGCCTATGGTTCGGGATGGTCTCATGGAAATATCAGTGGTGGCAGCCAAGTTGCGTCACTTTTGCGCTCCCCTTGGGATGCCTTTTGCAGCTGCAGTGTGCCTGGAGCCCAGGGCTTCCTGGTTTTAAAAGTCCTAGGCCTAAGCCTAACAGTAACCCTAGGAAGGTAAATCAGCCGGGTATTAGGGTTCTTCCTAAGGGAAAAGCCGTGAAAGCAGCCATGTTGTGGCACTTCTGCACTCCCTTTGGGATGCCTTTGGCAGATGAAGTAAGCCTGGAACTCAGGGCTTCCTGGTTAAAGAAATCCAAGCCCTAGGCTGAACCCTTACCCTAACCCTAGGCAGATAAATCAGCCTAGGTATAGGGATGGTGCCAAGGAAAAAGCTGTGAAAGCTGCCATGTTGTTGCACTTTTGTACTCCCCTTGGGATGCCTTGAACAGCTGCAGTGTGCCTGGAGCTAAGGGCTTCCTTGTTTTAAAAATCCTAGCCCTAGGCCTAAGCCTAACAGTAACCCTGGGAAGGTAAATCAGCCTGGTGTTAGGCGTCTTGCCAAGGAAAAAGCCGTGAAAGCAGCCATGTTGTGGCACTTTTGCACTCCCTTTTGGATGCCTTTCACAGCTCCAGTGTGCCTGGAACTCAGGGCTTCCTGCTTTTAAAAATCCTAGCCCTAGGCCGAACCCCAACCCTAAGACGAGAAAGGCAAATCAGCCAGGAATTAGGCATGTCCCCAAGGAAAAAGCTGTGGAGGCAGGCATGTTGTGGTACTTTTGCGCTCTTCTTGGCTAGTCCTTTGCAGCTGCTGTGTTCTTGGAACTCAGGGCTTTCTGGTTAATAGACCCTTACCCTAGGCGTAACTCAAACCTTAACCCTAGGAAGGAAAATCAGCCTATGGTTCGGGATGCTCTCATGGAAATATCAGTGGTGGCAGCCAAGTTGCGTCACTTTTGCGCTCCCCTTGGGATGCCTTTCGCAGCTGCAGTGTGCCTGGAGCCCAGGGCTTCCTGGTTTTAAAAGTCCTAGGCCTAAGCCTAACAGTAACCCTAGGAAGGTAAATCAGCCGGGTATTAGGGTTCTTCCTAAGGGAAAAGCCGTGAAAGCAGCCATGTTGTGGCACTTCTGCACTCCCTTTGGGATGCCTTTGGCAGATGAAGTAAGCCTGGAACTCAGGGCTTCCTGGTTAAAGAAATCACAGCCCTAGGCTGAACCCTAACCCTAACCCTAGGCAGATAAATCAGCCTAGGTATAGGGATGGTGCCAAGGAAAAAGCTGTGAAAGCTGCCATGTTGTTGCACTTTTGTACTCCCCTTGGGATGCCTTGAACAGCTGCAGTGTGCCTGGAGCTAAGGGCTTCCTAGTTTTAAAAATCCTAGCCCTAGGCCTAAGCCTAACAGTAACCCTGGGAAGGTAAATCAGCCTGGTGTTAGGTGTCTTGCCAAGGAAAAAGCCGTGAAAGCAGCCATGTTGTGGCACTTTTGCACTCCCTTTTGGATGCCTTTCACAGCTCCAGTGTGCCTGGAACTCAGGGCTTCCTGCTTTTAAAAATCCTAGCCCTAGGCCGAACCCCAACCCTAAGACGAGAAAGGCAAATCAGCCAGGAATTAGGCATGTCCCCAAGGAAAAAGCTGTGGAGGCAGGCATGTTGTGGTACTTTTGCGCTCTTCTTGGCTAGTCCTTCGCAGCTGCTGTGTTCTTGGAACTCAGGGCTTTCTGGTTAATAGACCCTTACCCTAGGCGTAACTCAAACCTTAACCCTAGGAAGGAAAATCAGCCTATGGTTCGGGATGGTCTCATGGAAATATCAGTGGTGGCAGCCAAGTTGCGTCACTTTTGCGCTCCCCTTGGGATGCCTTTCGCAGCTGCAGTGTGCCTGGAGCCCAGGGCTTCCTGGTTTTAAAAGTCCTAGGCCTAAGCCTAACAGTAACCCTAGGAAGGTAAATCAGCCGGGTATTAGGGTTCTTCCTAATGGAAAAGCCGTGAAAGCAGCCATGTTGTGGCACTTCTGCACTCCCTTTGGGATGCCTTTGGCAGATGAAGTAAGCCTGGAACTCAGGGCTTCCTGGTTAAAAAAATCCAAGCCCTAGGCTGAACCCTAACCCTAACCCTAGGCAGATAAATCAGCCTAGGTATAGGGATGGTGCCAAGGAAAAAGCTGTGAAAGCTGCCATGTTGTTGCACTTTTGTACTCCCCTTGGGATGCCTTGAACAGCTGCAGTGTGCCTGGAGCTAAGGGCTTCCTAGTTTCAAAAGTCCTAGCCCTAGGCCTAACCCTAACAGTAACCCTGGGAAGGTAAATCAGCCTGGTGTTAGGCTTCTTGCCAAGGAAAAAGCCGTGAAAGCAGCCATGTTGTGGCACTTTTGCACTCCCTTTTGGATGCCTTTCACAGCTCCAGTGTGCCTGGAACTCAGGGCTTCCTGATTTTAAAAATCCTAGCCCTAGGCCGAACCCCAACCCTAAGACGAGAAAGGCAAATCAGCCAGGAATTAGGCATGTCCCCAAGGAAAAAGCTGTGGAGGCAGGCATGTTGTGCTACTTTTGCGCTCTTCTTGGCTAGTCCTTTGCAGCTGCTGTGTTCTTGGAACTCAGGGCTTTCTGGTTAATAGACCCTTACCCTAGGCGTAACTCAAACCTTAACCCTAGGAAGGAAAATCAGCCTATGGTTCGGGATGGTCTCATGGAAATATCAGTGGTGGCAGCCAAGTTGCGTCACTTTTGCGCTCCCCTTGGGATGCCTTTCGCAGCTGCAGTGTGCCTGGAGCCCAGGGCTTCCTGGTTTTAAAAGTCCTAGGCCTAAGCCTAACAGTAACCCTAGGAAGGTAAATCAGCCGGGTATTAGGGTTCTTCCTAAGGGAAAAGCCGTGAAAGCAGCCATGTTGTGGCACTTCTGCACTCCCTTTGGGATGCCTTTGGCAGATGAAGTAAGCCTGGAACTCAGGGCTTCCTGGTTAAAGAAATCCAAGCCCTAGGCTGAAGCCTAACCCTAACCCTAGGCAGATAAATCAGCCTAGGTATAGGGATGGTGCCAAGGAAAAAGCTGTGAAAGCTGCCATGTTGTTGCACTTTTGTACTCCCCTTGGGATGCCTTGAACAGCTGCAGTGTGCCTGGAGCTAAGGGCTTCCTAGTTTTAAAAATCCTAGCCCTAGGCCTAAGCCTAACAGTAACCCTGGGAAGGTAAATCAGCCTGGTGTTAGGCGTCTTGCCAAGGAAAAAGCCGTGAAAGCAGCCATGTTGTGGCACTTTTGCACTCCCTTTTGGATGCCTTTCACAGCTGCAGTGTGCCTGGAACTCAGGGCTTCCTGATTTTAAAAATCCTAGCCTTAGCCGAACCCCAACCCTAAGACGAGAAAGGCAAATCAGCCAGGAATTAGGCATGTCCCCAAGGAAAAAGCTGTGGAGGCAGGCATGTTGTGGTACTTTTGCGCTCTTCTTGGCTAGTCCTTCGCAGCTGCTGTGTTCTTGGAACTCAGGGCTTTCTGGTTAATAGACCCTTACCCTAGGCGTAACTCAAACCTTAACCCTAGGAAGGAAAATCAGCCTATGGTTCGGGATGGTCTCTAGGAAATATCAGTGGTGGCAGCCAAGTTGCGTCACTTTTGCGCTCCCCTTGGGATGCCTTTTGCAGCTGCAGTGTGCCTGGAGCCCAGGGCTTCCTGGTTTTAAAAGTCCTAGGCCTATGCCTAACAGTAACCCTAGGAAGGTAAATCAGCCGGGTATTAGGGTTCTTCCTAAGGGAAAAGCCGTGAAAGCAGCCATGTTGTGGCACTTCTGCACTCCCTTTGGGATGCCTTTGGCAGATGAAGTAAGCCTGGAACTCAGGGCTTCCTGGTTAAAGAAATCCAAGCCCTAGGCTGAACCCTAACCCTAACCCTAGGCAGATAAATCAGCCTAGTTATAGGGATGGTGCCAAGGAAAAAGCTGTGAAAGCTGCCATGTTGTTGCACTTTTGTACTCCCCTTGGGATGCCTTGAACAGCTGCAGTGTGCCTGGAGCTAAGGGCTTCCTAGTTTCAAAAGTCCTAGCCCTAGGCCTAAGCCTAACAGTAACCCTGGGAAGGTAAATCAGCCTGGTGTTAGGCTTCTTGCCAAGGAAAAAGCCGTGAAAGCAGCCATGTTGTGGCACTTTTGCACTCCCTTTTGGATGCCTTTCACAGCTGCAGTGTGCCTGGAACTCAGGGCTTCCTGCTTTTAAAAATCCTAGCCCTAGGCCGAACCCCAACCCTAAGACGAGAAAGGCAAATCAGCCAGGAATTAGGCATGTCCCCAAGGAAAAAGCTGTCGAGGCAGGCATGTTGTGGTACTTTTGCGCTCTTCTTGGGTAGTCCTTCGCAGCTGCTGTGTTCTTGGAACTCAGGGCTTTCTGGTTAATAGACCCTTACCCTAGGCGTAACTCAAACCTTAACCCTAGGAAGGAAAATCAGCCTATGGTTCGGGATGGTCTCATGGAAATATCAGTGGTGGCAGCCAAGTTGCGTCACTTTTGCGCTCTCCTTGGGATGCCTTTCGCAGCTGCAGTGTGCCTGGAGCCCAGGGCTTCCTGGTTTTAAAAGTCCTAGGCCTAAGCCTAACAGTAACCCTAGGAAGGTAAATCAGCCGGGTATTAGGGTTCTTCCTAAGGGAAAAGCCGTGAAAGCAGCCATGTTGTGGCACTTCTGCACTCCCTTTGGGATGCCTTTGGCAGATGAAGTAAGCCTGGAACTCAGGGCTTCCTGGTTAAAGAAATCACAGCCCTAGGCTGAACCCTAACCCTAACCCTAGGCAGA
This sequence comes from Ammospiza nelsoni, assembly GCF_027579445.1. Classification (NCBI taxonomy): domain Eukaryota; kingdom Metazoa; phylum Chordata; class Aves; order Passeriformes; family Passerellidae; genus Ammospiza; species Ammospiza nelsoni. The sequence goes on along the minus strand of NW_026683197.1, from coordinate 738,635 downwards.
TAAATCAGCCTAGGTATAGGGATGGTGCCAAGGAAAAAGCTGTGAAAGCTGCCATGTTGTTGCACTTTTGTACTCCCCTTGGGATGCCTTGAACAGCTGCAGTGTGCCTGGAGCTAAGGGCTTCCTAGTTTTAAAAATCCTAGCCCTAGGCCTAAGCCTAACAGTAACCCTGGGAAGGTAAATCAGCCAGGTGTTAGGCGTCTTGCCAAGGAAAAAGCTGTGAAAGCAGCCATGTTGTGGCACTTTTGCACTCCCTTTTGGATGCCTTTCACAGCTGCAGTGTGCCTGGAACTCAGGGCTTCCTGCTTTTAAAAATCCTAGCCCTAGGCCGAACCCCAACCCTAAGACGAGAAAGGCAAATCAGCCAGGAATTAGGCATGTCCCCAAGGAAAAAGCTGTGGAGGCAGGCATGTTGTGGTACTTTTGCGCTCTTCTTGGCTAGTCCTTCGCAGCTGCTGTGTTCTTGGAACTCAGGGCTTTCTGGTTAATAGACCCTTACCCTAGGCGTAACTCAAACCTTAACCCTAGGAAGGAAAATCAGCCTATGGTTCGGGATGGTCTCATGGAAATATCAGTGGTGGCAGCCAAGTTGCGTCACTTTTGCGCTCCCCTTGGGATGCCTTTTGCAGCTGCAGTGTGCCTGGAGCCCAGGGCTTCCTGGTTTTAAAAGTCCTAGGCCTAAGCCTAACAGTAACCCTAGGAAGGTAAATCAGCCGGGTATTAGGGTTCTTCCTAAGGGAAAAGCCGTGAAAGCAGCCATGTTGTGGCACTTCTGCACTCCCTTTGGGATGCCTTTGGCAGATGAAGTAAGCCTGGAACTCAGGGCTTCCTGGTTAAAAAAATCCAAGCCCTAGGCTGAACCCTAACCCTAACCCTAGGCAGATAAATCAGCCTAGGTATAGGGATGGTGCCAAGGAAAAAGCTGTGAAAGCTGCCATGTTGTTGCACTTTTGTACTCCCCTTGGGATGCCTTGAACAGCTGCAGTGTGCCTGGAGCTAAGGGCTTCCTAGTTTCAAAAGTCCTAGCCCTAGGCCTAAGCCTAACAGTAACCCTGGGAAGGTAAATCAGCCTGGTGTTAGGCTTCTTGCCAAGGAAAAAGCCGTGAAAGCAGCCATGTTGTGGCACTTTTGCACTCCCTTTGGGATGCCTTTCACAGCTCCAGTGTGCCTGGAACTCAGGGCTTCCTGATTTTAAAAATCCTAGCCTTAGCCGAACACCAACCCTAAGACGAGAAAGGCAAATCAGCCAGGAATTAGGCATGTCCCCAAGGAAAAAGCTGTGGAGGCAGGCATGTTGTGGTACTTTTGCGCTCTTCTTGGGTAGTCCTTCGCAGCTGCTGTGTTCTTGGAACTCAGGGCTTTCTGGTTAATAGACCCTTACCCTAGGCGTAACTCAAACCTTAACCCTAGGAAGGAAAATCAGCCTATGGTTCGGGATGGTCTCATGGAAATATCAGTGGTGGCAGCCAAGTTGCGTCACTTTTGCGCTCCCCTTGGGATGCCTTTCGCAGCTGCAGTGTGCCTGGAGCCCAGGGCTTCCTGGTTTTAAAAGTCCTAGGCCTAAGCCTAACAGTAACCCTAGGAAGGTAAATCAGCCGGGTATTAGGGTTCTTCCTAAGGGAAAAGCCGTGAAAGAAGCCATGTTGTGGCACTTCTGCACTCCCTTTGGGATGCCTTTGGCAGATGAAGTAAGCCTGGAACTCAGGGCTTCCTGGTTAAAGAAATCACAGCCCTAGGCTGAACCCTAACCCTAATCCTAGGCAGATAAATCAGCCTAGGTATAGGGATGGTGCCAAGGAAAAAGCTGTGAAAGCTGCCATGTTGTTGCACTTTTGTACTCCCCTTGGGATGCCTTGAACAGCTGCAGTGTGCCTGGAGCTAAGGGCTTCCTAGTTTTAAAAATCCTAGCCCTAGGCCTAAGCCTAACAGTAACCCTGGGAAGGTAAATCAGCCAGGTGTTAGGCGTCTTGCCAAGGAAAAAGCTGTGAAAGCAGCCATGTTGTGGCACTTTTGCACTCCCTTTTGGATGCCTTTCACAGCTGCAGTGTGCCTGGAACTCAGGGCTTCCTGATTTTAAAAATCCTAGCCCTAGGCCGAACCCCAACCCTAAGACGAGAAAGGCAAATCAGCCAGGAATTAGGCATGTCCCCAAGGAAAAAGCTGTGGAGGCAGGCATGTTGTGCTACTTTTGCGCTCTTCTTGGCTAGTCCTTCGCAGCTGCTGTGTTCTTGGAACTCAGGGCTTTCTGGTTAATAGACCCTTACCCTAGGCGTAACTCAAACCTTAACCCTAGGAAGGAAAATCAGCCTATGGTTCGGGATGGTCTCATGGAAATATCAGTGGTGGCAGCCAAGTTGCGTCACTTTTGCGCTCCCCTTGGGATGCCTTTCGCAGCTGCAGTGTGCCTGGAGCCCAGGGCTTCCTGGTTTTAAAAGTCCTAGGCCTAAGCCTAACAGTAACCCTAGGAAGGTAAATCAGCCGGGTATTAGGGTTCTTCCTAATGGAAAAGCCGTGAAAGCAGCCATGTTGTGGCACTTCTGCACTCCCTTTGGGATGCCTTTGGCAGATGAAGTAAGCCTGGAACTCAGGGCTTCCTGGTTAAAAAAATCCAAGCCCTAGGCTGAACCCTAACCCTAACCCTAGGCAGATAAATCAGCCTAGGTATAGGGATGGTGCCAAGGAAAAAGCTGTGAAAGCTGCCATGTTGTTGCACTTTTGTACTCCCCTTGGGATGCCTTGAACAGCTGCAGTGTGCCTGGAGCCCAGGGCTTCCTAGTTTCAAAAATCCTAGCCCTAGGCCTAAGCCTAACAGTAACCCTGGGAAGGTAAATCAGCCTGGTGTTAGGCTTCTTGCCAAGGAAAAAGCCGTGAAAGCAGCCATGTTGTGGCACTTTTGCACTCCCTTTTGGATGCCTTTCACAGCTCCAGTGTGCCTGGAACTCAGGGCTTCCTGATTTTAAAAATCCTAGCCCTAGCCCGAACCCCAACCCTAAGACGAGAAAGGCAAATCAGCCAGGAATTAGGCATGTCCCCAAGGAAAAAGCTGTGGAGGCAGGCATGTTGTGGTACTTTTGCGCTCTTCTTGGCTAGTCCTTTGCAGCTGCTGTGTTCTTGGAACTCAGGGCTTTCTGGTTAATAGACCCTTACCCTAGGCGTAACTCAAACCTTAACCCTAGGAAGGAAAATCAGCCTATGGTTCGGGATGCTCTCATGGAAATATCAGTGGTGGCAGCCAAGTTGCGTCACTTTTGCGCTCCCCTTGGGATGCCTTTCGCAGCTGCAGTGTGCCTGGAGCCCAGGGCTTCCTGGTTTTAAAAGTCCTAGGCCTAAGCCTAACAGTAACCCTAGGAAGGTAAATCAGCCGGGTATTAGGGTTCTTCCTAAGGGAAAAGCCGTGAAAGCAGCCATGTTGTGGCACTTCTGCACTCCCTTTGGGATGCCTTTGGCAGGTGAAGTAAGCCTGGAACTCAGGGCTTCCTGGTTAAAGAAATCCAAGCCCTAGGCTGAACCCTAACCCTAACCCTAGGCAGATAAATCAGCCTAGGTATAGGGATGGTGCCAAGGAAAAAGCTGAGAAAGCTGCCATGTTGTTGCACTTTTGTACTCCCCTTGGGATGCCTTGAACAGCTGCAGTGTGCCTGGAGCTAAGGGCTTCCTAGTTTTAAAAATCCTAGCCCTAGGCCTAAGCCTAACAGTAACCCTGGGAAGGTAAATCAGCCAGATGTTAGGCGTCTTGCCAAGGAAAAAGCCGTGAAAGCAGCCATGTTGTGGCACTTTTGCACTCCCTTTTGGATGCCTTTCACAGCTCCAGTGTGCCTGGAACTCAGGGCTTCCTGCTTTTAAAAATCCTAGCCCTAGGCCGAACCCCAACCCTAAGACGAGAAAGGCAAATCAGCCAGGAATTAGGCATGTCCCCAAGGAAAAAGCTGTGGAGGCAGGCATGTTGTGGTACTTTTGCGCTCTTCTTGGGTAGTCCTTCGCAGCTGCTGTGTTCTTGGAACTCAGGGCTTTCTGGTTAATAGACCCTTACCCTAGGCGTAACTCAAACCTTAACCCTAGGAAGGAAAATCAGCCTATGGTTCGGGATGGTCTCATGGAAATATCAGTGGTGGCAGCCAAGTTGCGTCACTTTTGCGCTCCCCTTGGGATGCCTTTCGCAGCTGCAGTGTGCCTGGAGCCCAGGGCTTCCTGGTTTTAAAAGTCCTAGGCCTAAGCCTAACAGTAACCCTAGGAAGGTAAATCAGCCGGGTATTAGGGTTCTTCCTAAGGGAAAAGCCGTGAAAGCAGCCATGTTGTGGCACTTCTGCACTCCCTTTGGGATGCCTTTGGCAGATGAAGTAAGCCTGGAACTCAGGGCTTCCTGGTTAAAGAAATCCAAGCCCTAGGCTGAACGCTAACCCTAACCCTAGGCAGATAAATCAGCCTAGGTATAGGGATGGTGCCAAGGAAAAAGCTGAGAAAGCTGCCATGTTGTTGCACTTTTGTACTCCCCTTGGGATGCCGTGAACAGCTGCAGTGTGCCTGGAGCTAAGGGCCTCCTAGTTTCAAAGTCATAGCCCTAGGCCTAAGCCTAACAGTAACCCTGGGAAGGTAAATCAGCCTGGTGTTAGGCTTCTTGCCAAGGAAAAAGCCGTGAAAGCAGCCATGTTGTGGCACTTTTGCACTCCCTTTTGGATGCCTTTCACAGCTCCAGTGTGCCTGGAACTCAGGGCTTCCTGATTTTAAAAATCCTAGCCTTAGCCGAACCCCAACCCTAAGACGAGAAAGGCAAATCAGCCAGGAATTAGGCATGTCCCCAAGGAAAAAGCTGTGGAGGCAGGCATGTTGTGGTACTTTTGCGCTCTTCTTGGCTAGTCCTTCGCAGCTGCTGTGTTCTTGGAACTCAGGGCTTTCTGGTTAATAGACCCTTACCCTAGGCGTAACTCAAACCTTAACCCTAGGAAGGAAAATCAGCCTATGGTTCGGGATGGTCTCTAGGAAATATCAGTGGTGGCAGCCAAGTTGCGTCACTTTTGCGCTCCCCTTGGGATGCCTTTTGCAGCTGCAGTGTGCCTGGAGACCAGGGCTTCCTGGTTTTAAAAGTCCTAGGCCTATGCCTAACAGTAACCCTAGGAAGGTAAATCAGCCGGGTATTAGGGTTCTTCCTAAGGGAAAAGCCGTGAAAGCAGCCATGTTGTGGCACTTCTGCACTCCCTTTGGGATGCCTTTGGCAGATGAAGTAAGCCTGGAACTCAGGGCTTCCTGGTTAAAGAAATCCAAGCCCTAGGCTGAACCCTAACCCTAACCCTAGGCAGATAAATCAGCCTAGGTATAGGGATGGTGCCAAGGAAAAAGCTGTGAAAGCTGCCATGTTGTTGCACTTTTGTACTCCCCTTGGGATGCCTTGAACAGCTGCAGTGTGCCTGGAGCTAAGGGCTTCCTAGTTTTAAAAATCCTAGCCCTAGGCCTAAGCCTAACAGTAACCCTGGGAAGGTAAATCAGCCAGGTGTTAGGCGTCTTGCCAAGGAAAAAGCTGTGAAAGCAGCCATGTTGTGGCACTTTTGCACTCCCTTTTGGATGACTTTCACAGCTGCAGTGTGCCTGGAACTCAGGGCTTCCTGCTTTTAAAAATCCTAGCCCTAGGCCGAACCCCAACCCTAAGACGAGAAAGGCAAATCAGCCAGGAATTAGGCATGTCCCCAAGGAAAAAGCTGTGGAGGCAGGCATGTTGTGGTACTTTTGCGCTCTTCTTGGCTAGTCCTTCGCAGCTGCTGTGTTCTTGGAACTCAGGGCTTTCTGGTTAATAGAACCCTTACCCTAGGCGTAACTCAAACCTTAACCCTAGGAAGGAAAATCAGCCTATGGTTCGGGATGGTCTCATGGAAATATCAGTGGTGGCAGCCAAGTTGCGTCACTTTTGCGCTCCCCTTGGGATGCCTTTCGCAGCTGCAGTGTGCCTGGAGCCCAGGGCTTCCTGGTTTTAAAAGTCCTAGGCCTAAGCCTAACAGTAACCCTAGGAAGGTAAATCAGCCGGGTATTAGGGTTCTTCCTAATGGAAAAGCCGTGAAAGCAGCCATGTTGTGGCACTTCTGCACTCCCTTTGGGATGCCTTTGGCAGATGAAGTAAGCCTGGAACTCAGGGCTTCCTGGTTAAAAAAATCCAAGCCCTAGGCTGAACCCTAACCCTAACCCTAGGCAGATAAATCAGCCTAGGTATAGGGATGGTGCCAAGGAAAAAGCTGTGAAAGCTGCCATGTTGTTGCACTTTTGTACTCCCCTTGGGATGCCTTGAACAGCTGCAGTGTGCCTGGAGCTAAGGGCTTCCTAGTTTCAAAAGTCCTAGCCCTAGGCCTAAGCCTAACAGTAACCCTGGGAAGGTAAATCAGCCTGGTGTTAGGCTTCTTGCCAAGGAAAAAGCCGTGAAAGCAGCCATGTTGTGGCACTTTTGCACTCCCTTTTGGATGCCTTTCACAGCTCCAGTGTGCCTGGAACTCAGGGCTTCCTGCTTTTAAAAATCCTAGCCCTAGGCCGAACCCCAACCCTAAGACGAGAAAGGCAAATCAGCCAGGAATTAGGCATGTCCCCAAGGAAAAAGCTGTGGAGGCAGGCATGTTGTGGTACTTTTGCGCTCTTCTTGGCTAGTCCTTTGCAGCTGCTGTGTTCTTGGAACTCAGGGCTTTCTGGTTAATAGACCCTTACCCTAGGCGTAACTCAAACCTTAACCCTAGGAAGGAAAATCAGCCTATGGTTCGGGATGGTCTCATGGAAATATCAGTGGTGGCAGCCAAGTTGCGTCACTTTTGCGCTCCCCTTGGGATGCCTTTTGCAGCTGCAGTGTGCCTGGAGACCAGGGCTTCCTGGTTTTAAAAGTCCTAGGCCTATGCCTAACAGTAACCCTAGGAAGGTAAATCAGCCGGGTATTAGGGTTCTTCCTAAGGGAAAAGCCGTGAAAGCAGCCATGTTGTGGCACTTCTGCACTCCCTTTGGGATGCCTTTGGCAGATGAAGTAAGCCTGGAACTCAGGGCTTCCTGGTTAAAGAAATCCAAGCCCTAGGCTGAACCCTAACCCTAACCCTAGGCAGATAAATCAGCCTAGGTATAGGGATGGTGCCAAGGAAAAAGCTGTGAAAGCTGCCATGTTGTTGCACTTTTGTACTCCCCTTGGGATGCCTTGAACAGCTGCAGTGTGCCTGGAGCTAAGGGCTTCCTAGTTTTAAAAATCCTAGCCCTAGGCCTAAGCCTAACAGTAACCCTGGGAAGGTAAATCAGCCAGGTGTTAGGCGTCTTGCCAAGGAAAAAGCTGTGAAAGCAGCCATGTTGTGGCACTTTTGCACTCCCTTTTGGATGCCTTTCACAGCTGCAGTGTGCCTGGAACTCAGGGCTTCCTGCTTTTAAAAATCCTAGCCCTAGGCCGAACCCCAACCCTAAGACGAGAAAGGCAAATCAGCCAGGAATTAGGCATGTCCCCAAGGAAAAAGCTGTGGAGGCAGGCATGTTGTGGTACTTTTGCGCTCTTCTTGGCTAGTCCTTCGCAGCTGCTGTGTTCTTGGAACTCAGGGCTTTCTGGTTAATAGAACCCTTACCCTAGGCGTAACTCAAACCTTAACCCTAGGAAGGAAAATCAGCCTATGGTTCGGGATGGTCTCATGGAAATATCAGTGGTGGCAGCCAAGTTGCGTCACTTTTGCGCTCCCCTTGGGATGCCTTTCGCAGCTGCAGTGTGCCTGGAGCCCAGGGCTTCCTGGTTTTAAAAGTCCTAGGCCTAAGCCTAACAGTAACCCTAGGAAGGTAAATCAGCCGGGTATTAGGGTTCTTCCTAATGGAAAAGCCGTGAAAGCAGCCATGTTGTGGCACTTCTGCACTCCCTTTGGGATGCCTTTGGCAGATGAAGTAAGCCTGGAACTCAGGGCTTCCTGGTTAAAAAAATCCAAGCCCTAGGCTGAACCCTAACCCTAACCCTAGGCAGATAAATCAGCCTAGGTATAGGGATGGTGCCAAGGAAAAAGCTGTGAAAGCTGCCATGTTGTTGCACTTTTGTACTCCCCTTGGGATGCCTTGAACAGCTGCAGTGTGCCTGGAGCTAAGGGCTTCCTAGTTTCAAAAGTCCTAGCCCTAGGCCTAAGCCTAACAGTAACCCTGGGAAGGTAAATCAGCCTGGTGTTAGGCTTCTTGCCAAGGAAAAAGCCGTGAAAGCAGCCATGTTGTGGCACTTTTGCACTCCCTTTTGGATGCCTTTCACAGCTCCAGTGTGCCTGGAACTCAGGGCTTCCTGATTTTAAAAATCCTAGCCCTAGCCCGAACCCCAACCCTAAGACGAGAAAGGCAAATCAGCCAGGAATTAGGCATGTCCCCAAGGAAAAAGCTGTGGAGGCAGGCATGTTGTGGTACTTTTGCGCTCTTCTTGGCTAGTCCTTTGCAGCTGCTGTGTTCTTGGAACTCAGGGCTTTCTGGTTAATAGACCCTTACCCTAGGCGTAACTCAAACCTTAACCCTAGGAAGGAAAATCAGCCTATGGTTCGGGATGGTCTCATGGAAATATCAGTGGTGGCAGCCAAGTTGCGTCACTTTTGCGCTCCCCTTGGGATGCCTTTCGCAGCTGCAGTGTGCCTGGAGCCCAGGGCTTCCTGGTTTTAAAAGTCCTAGGCCTAAGCCTAACAGTAACCCTAGGAAGGTAAATCAGCCGGGTATTAGGGTTCTTCCTAAGGGAAAAGCCGTGAAAGCAGCCATGTTGTGGCACTTCTGCACTCCCTTTGGGATGCCTTTGGCAGATGAAGTAAGCCTGGAACTCAGGGCTTCCTGGTTAAAGAAATCCAAGCCCTAGGCTGAAGCCTAACCCTAACCCTAGGCAGATAAATCAGCCTAGGTATAGGGATGGTGCCAAGGAAAAAGCTGTGAAAGCTGCCATGTTGTTGCACTTTTGTACTCCCCTTGGGATGCCTTGAACAGCTGCAGTGTGCCTGGAGCTAAGGGCTTCCTTGTTTTAAAAATCCTAGCCCTAGGCCTAAGCCTAACAGTAACCCTGGGAAGGTAAATCAGCCAGGTGTTAGGCGTCTTGCCAAGGAAAAAGCCGTGAAAGCAGCCATGTTGTGGCACTTTTGCACTCCCTTTTGGATGCCTTTCACAGCTCCAGTGTGCCTGGAACTCAGGGCTTCCTGCTTTTAAAAATCCTAGCCCTAGGCCGAACCCCAACCCTAAGACGAGAAAGGCAAATCAGCCAGGAATTAGGCATGTCCCCAAGGAAAAAGCTGTGGAGGCAGGCATGTTGTGCTACTTTTGCGCTCTTCTTGGCTAGTCCTTCGCAGCTGCTGTGTTCTTGGAACTCAGGGCTTTCTGGTTAATAGACCCTTACCCTAGGCGTAACTCAAACCTTAACCCTAGGAAGGAAAATCAGCCTATGGTTCGGGATGGTCTCATGGAAATATCAGTGGTGGCAGCCAAGTTGCGTCACTTTTGCGCTCCCCTTGGGATGCCTTTCGCAGCTGCAGTGTGCCTGGAGCCCAGGGCTTCCTGGTTTTAAAAGTCCTAGGCCTAAGCCTAACAGTAACCCTAGGAAGGTAAATCAGCCAGGTATTAGGGTTCTTCCTAAGGGAAAAGCCGTGAAAGCAGCCATGTTGTGGCACTTCTGCACTCCCTTTGGGATGCCTTTGGCAGATGAAGTAAGCGTGGAACTCAGGGCTTCCTGGTTAAAGTAATCCAAGCCCTAGGCTGAACCCTAACCCTAACCCTAGGCAGATAAATCAGCCTAGGTATAGGGATGGTGCCAAGGAAAAAGCTGTGAAAGCTGCCATGTTGTTGCACTTTTGTACTCCCCTTGGGATGCCTTGAACAGCTGCAGTGTGCCTGGAGCTAAGGGCCTCCTAGTTTCAAAAGTCCTAGCCCTAGGCCTAAGCCTAACAGTAACCCTGGGAAGGTAAATCAGCCTGGTGTTAGGCTTCTTGCCAAGGAAAAAGCCGTGAAAGCAGCCATGTTGTGGCACTTTTGCACTCCCTTTTGGATGCCTTTCACAGCTCCAGTGTGCCTGGAACTCAGGGCTTCCTGCTTTTAAAAATCCTAGCCCTAGGCCGAACCCCAACCCTAAGACGAGAAAGGCAAATCAGCCAGGAATTAGGCATGTCCCCAAGGAAAAAGCTGTGGAGGCAGGCATGTTGTGGTACTTTTGCGCTCTTCTTGGCTAGTCCTTCGCAGCTGCTGTGTTCTTGGAACTCAGGGCTTTCTGGTTAATAGACCCTTACCCTAGGCGTAACTCAAACCTTAACCCTAGGAAGGAAAATCAGCCTATGGTTCGGGATGGTCTCATGGAAATATCAGTGGTGGCAGCCAAGTTGCGTCACTTTTGCGCTCCCCTTGGGATGCCTTTCGCAGCTGCAGTGTGCCTGGAGCCCAGGGCTTCCTGGTTTTAAAAGTCCTAGGCCTAAGCCTAACAGTAACCCTAGGAAGGTAAATCAGCCGGGTATTAGGGTTCTTCCTAAGGGAAAAGCCGTGAAAGAAGCCATGTTGTGGCACTTCTGCACTCCCTTTGGGATGCCTTTGGCAGATGAAGTAAGCCTGGAACTCAGGGCTTCCTGGTTAAAGAAATCACAGCCCTAGGCTGAACCCTAACCCTAACCCTAGGCAGATAAATCAGCCTAGGTATAGGGATGGTGCCAAGGAAAAAGCTGTGAAAGCTGCCATGTTGTTGCACTTTTGTACTCCCCTTGGGATGCCTTGAACAGCTGCAGTGTGCCTGGAGCTAAGGGCTTCCTAGTTTTAAAAATCCTAGCCCTATTCCTAAGCCTAACAGTAACCCTGGGAAGGTAAATCAGCCAGGTGTTAGGCGTCTTGCCAAGGAAAAAGCTGTGAAAGCAGCCATGTTGTGGCACTTTTGCACTCCCTTTTGGATGCCTTTCACAGCTCCAGTGTGCCTGGAACTCAGGGCTTCCTGCTTTTAAAAATCCTAGCCCTAGGCCGAACCCCAACCCTAAGACGAGAAAGGCAAATCAGCCAGGAATTAGGCATGTCCCCAAGGAAAAAGCTGTGGAGGCAGGCATGTTGTGGTACTTTTGCGCTCTTCTTGGCTAGTCCTTCGCAGCTGCTGTGTTCTTGGAACTCAGGGCTTTCTGGTTAATAGACCCTTACCCTAGGCGTAACTCAAACCTTAACCCTAGGAAGGAAAATCAGCCTATGGTTCGGGATGGTCTCATGGAAATATCAGTGGTGGCAGCCAAGTTGCGTCACTTTTGCGCTCCCCTTGGGATGCCTTTCGCAGCTGCAGTGTGCCTGGAGCCCAGGGCTTCCTGGTTTTAAAAGTCCTAGGCCTAAGCCTAACAGTAACCCTAGGAAGGTAAATCAGCCGGGTATTAGGGTTCTTCCTAAGGGAAAAGCCGTGAAAGCAGCCATGTTGTGGCACTTCTGCACTCCCTTTGGGATGCCTTTGGCAGATGAAGTAAGCCTGGAACTCAGGGCTTCCTGGTTAAAGAAATCCAAGCCCTAGGCTGAACCCTAACCCTAACCCTAGGCAGATAAATCAGCCTAGGTATAGGGATGGTGCCAAGGAAAAAGCTGTGAAAGCTGCCATGTTGTTGCACTTTTGTACTCCCCTTGGGATGCCTTGAACAGCTGCAGTGTGCCTGGAGCTAAGGGCTTCCTAGTTTTAAAAATCCTAGCCCTAGGCCTAAGCCTAACAGTAACCCTGGGAAGGTAAATCAGCCTGGTGTTAGGCTTCTTGCCAAGGAAAAAGCCGTGAAAGCAGCCATGTTGTGGCACTTTTGCACTCTGTTTTGGATGCCTTTCACAGCTCCAGTGTGCCTGGAACTCAGGGCTTCCTGCTTTTAAAAATCCTAGCCCTAGGCCGAACCCCAACCCTAAGACGAGAAAGGCAAATCAGCCAGGAATTAGGCATGTCCCCAAGGAAAAAGCTGTGGAGGCAGGCATGTTGTGGTACTTTTGCGCTCTTCTTGGCTAGTCCTTCGCAGCTGCTGTGTTCTTGGAACTCAGGGCTTTCTGGTTAATAGACCCTTACCCTAGGCGTAACTCAAACCTTAACCCTAGGAAGGAAAATCAGCCTATGGTTCGGGATGGTCTCATGGAAATATCAGTGGTGGCAGCCAAGTTGCGTCACTTTTGCGCTCCCCTTGGGATGCCTTTCGCAGCTGCAGTGTGCCTGGAGCCCGGGGCTTCCTGGTTTTAAAAGTCCTAGGCCTAAGCCTAACAGTAACCCTAGGAAGGTAAATCAGCCGGGTATTAGGGTTCTTCCTAAGGGAAAAGCCGTGAAAGCAGCCATGTTGTGGCACTTCTGCACTCCCTTTGGGATGCCTTTGGCAGATGAAGTAAGCCTGGAACTCAGGGCTTCCTGGTTAAAGAAATCCAAGCCCTAGGCTGAACCCTAACCCTAACCCTAGGCAGATAAATCAGCCTAGGTATAGGGATGGTGCCAAGGAAAAAGCTGTGAAAGATGCCATGTTGTTGCACTTTTGTACTCCCCTTGGGATGCCTTGAACAGCTGCAGTGTGCCTGGAGCCAAGGGCTTCCTAGTTTTAAAAATCCTAGCCCTAGGCCTAAGCCTAACAGTAACCCTGGGAAGGTAAATCAGCCTGGTGTTAGGCGTCTTGCCAAGGAAAAAGCCGTGAAAGCAGCCATGTTGTGGCACTTTTGCACTCCCTTTTGGATGCCTTTCACAGCTCCAGTGTGCCTGGAACTCAGGGCTTCCTGCTTTTAAAAATCCTAGCCCTAGGCCGAACCCCAACCCTAAGACGAGAAAGGCAAATCAGCCAGGAATTAGGCATGTCCCCAAGGAAAAAGCTGTGGAGGCAGGCATGTTGTGCTACTTTTGCGCTCTTCTTGGTTAGTCCTTCGCAGCTGCTGTGTTCTTGGAACTCAGGGCTTTCTGGTTAATAGACCCTTACCCTAGGCGTAACTCAAACCTTAACCCTAGGAAGGAAAATCAGCCTATGGTTCGGGATGGTCTCATGGAAATATCAGTGGTGGCAGCCAAGTTGCGTCACTTTTGCGCTCCCCTTGGGATGCCTTTCGCAGCTGCAGTGTGCCTGGAGCCCAGGGCTTCCTGGTTTTAAAAGTCCTAGGCCTAAGCCTAACAGTAACCCTAGGAAGGTAAATCAGCCGGGTATTAGGGTTCTTCCTAAGGGAAAAGCCGTGAAAGCAGCCATGTTGTGGCACTTCTGCACTCCCTTTGGGATGCCTTTGGCAGATGAAGTAAGCCTGGAACTCAGGGCTTCCTGGTTAAAGAAATCCAAGCCCTAGGCTGAAGCCTAACCCTAACCCTAGGCAGATAAATCAGCCTAGGTATAGGGATGGTGCCAAGGAAAAAGCTGTGAAAGCTGCCATGTTGTTGCACTTTTGTACTCCCCTTGGGATGCCTTGAACAGCTGCAGTGTGCCTGGAGCCCAGGGCTTCCTAGTTTTAAAAATCCTAGCCCTAGGCCTAAGCCTAACAGTAACCCTGGGAAGGTAAATCAGCCTGGTGTTAGGCGTCTTGCCAAGGAAAAAGCCGTGAAAGCAGCCATGTTGTGGCACTTTTGCACTCCCTTTTGGATGCCTTCCACAGCTGCAGTGTGCCTGGAACTCAGGGCTTCCAGCTTTTAAAAATCCTAGCCCTAGGCCGAACCCCAACCCTAAGACGAGAAAGGCAAATCAGCCAGGAATTAGGCATGTCCCCAAGGAAAAAGCTGTGGAGGCAGGCATGTTGTGGTACTTTTGCGCTCTTCTTGGCTAGTCCTTTGCAGCTGCTGTGTTCTTGGAACTCAGGGCTTTCTGGTTAATAGACCCTTACCCTAGGCGTAACTCAAACCTTAACCCTAGGAAGGAAAATCAGCCTATGGTTCGGGATGGTCTCATGGAAATATCAGTGGTGGCAGCCAAGTTGCGTCACTTTTGCGCTCCCCTTGGGATGCCTTTCGCAGCTGCAGTGTGCCTGGAGCCCAGGGCTTCCTGGTTTTAAAAGTCCTAGGCCTAAGCCTAACAGTAACCCTAGGAAGGTAAATCAGCCGGGTATTAGGGTTCTTCCTAAGGGAAAAGCCGTGAAAGCAGCCATGTTGTGGCACTTCTGCACTCCCTTTGGGATGCCTTTGGCAGATGAAGTAAGCCTGGAACTCAGGGCTTCCTGGTTAAAGAAATCCAAGCCCTAGGCTGAAGCCTAACCCTAACCCTAGGCAGATAAATCAGCCTAGGTATAGGGATGGTGCCAAGGAAAAAGCTGTGAAAGCTGCCATGTTGTTGCACTTTTGTACTCCCCTTGGGATGCCTTGAACAGCTGCAGTGTGCCTGGAGCTAAGGGCTTCCTTGTTTTAAAAATCCTAGCCCTAGGCCTAAGCCTAACAGTAACCCTGGGAAGGTAAATCAGCCTGGTGTTAGGCGTCTTGCCAAGGAAAAAGCCGTGAAAGCAGCCATGTTGTGGCACTTTTGCACTCCCTTTTGGATGCCTTTCACAGCTGCAGTGTGCCTGGAACTCAGGGCTTCCTGCTTTTAAAAATCCTAGCCCTAGGCCGAACCCCAACCCTAAGACGAGAAAGGCAAATCAGCCAGGAATTAGGCATGTCCCCAAGGAAAAAGCTGTGGAGGCAGGCATGTTGTGCTACTTTTGCGCTCTTCTTGGCTAGTCCTTCGCAGCTGCTGTGTTCTTGGAACTCAGGGCTTTCTGGTTAATAGACCCTTACCCTAGGCGTAACTCAAACCTTAAGCCTAGGAAGGAAAATCAGCCTATGGTTCGGGATGGTCTCATGGAAATATCAGTGGTGGCAGCCAAGTTGCGTCACTTTTGCGCTCCCCTTGGGATGCCTTTCGCAGCTGCAGTGTGCCTGGAGCCCAGGGCTTCCTGGTTTTAAAAGTCCTAGGCCTAAGCCTAACAGTAACCCTAGGAAGGTAAATCAGCCGGGTATTAGGGTTCTTCCTAAGGGAAAAGCCGTGAAAGCAGCCATGTTGTGGCACTTCTGCACTCCCTTTGGGATGCCTTTGGCAGATGAAGTAAGCCTGGAACTCAGGGCTTCCTGGTTAAAGAAATCCAAGCCCTAGGCTGAACCCTAACCCTAACCCTAGGCAGATAAATCAGCCTAGGTATAGGGATGGTGCCAAGGAAAAAGCTGTGAAAGCTGCCATGTTGTTGCACTTTTGTACTCCCCTTGGGATGCCTTGAACAGCTGCAGTGTGCCTGGAGCTAAGGGCCTCCTAGTTTCAAAAGTCCTAGCCCTAGGCCTAAGCCTAACAGTAACCCTGGGAAGGTAAATCAGCCTGGTGTTAGGCGTCTTGCCAAGGAAAAAGCCGTGAAAGCAGCCATGTTGTGGCACTTTTGCACTCCCTTTTGGATGCCTTTCACAGCTCCAGTGTGCCTGGAACTCAGGGCTTCCTGCTTTTAAAAATCCTAGCCCTAGGCCGAACCCCAACCCTAAGACGAGAAAGGCAAATCAGCCAGGAATTAGGCATGTCCCCAAGGAAAAAGCTGTGGAGGCAGGCATGTTGTGCTACTTTTGCGCTCTTCTTGGCTAGTCCTTCGCAGCTGCTGTGTTCTTGGAACTCAGGGCTTTCTGGTTAATAGACCCTTACCCTAGGCGTAACTCAAACCTTAACCCTAGGAAGGAAAATCAGCCTATGGTTCGTTATGGTCTCATGGAAATATCAGTGGTGGCAGCCAAGTTGCGTCACTTTTGCGCTCCCCTTGGGATGCCTTTCGCAGCTGCAGTGTGCCTGGAGCCCAGGGCTTCCTGGTTTTAAAAGTCCTAGGCCTAAGCCTAACAGTAACCCTAGGAAGGTAAATCAGCCGGGTATTAGGGTTCTTCCTAAGGGAAAAGCCGTGAAAGCAGCCATGTTGTGGCACTTCTGCACTCCCTTTGGGATGCCTTTGGCAGATGAAGTAAGCCTGGAACTCAGGGCTTCCTGGTTAAAGAAATCCAAGCCCTAGGCTGAACCCTAACCCTAACCCTAGGCAGATAAATCAGCCTAGGTATAGGGATGGTGCCAAGGAAAAAGCTGTGAAAGCTGCCATGTTGTTGCACTTTTGTACTCCCCTTGGGATGCCGTGAACAGCTGCAGTGTGCCTGGAGCTAAGGGCCTCCTAGTTTCAAAAGTCATAGCCCTAGGCCTAAGCCTAACAGTAACCCTGGGAAGGTAAATCAGCCTGGTGTTAGGCTTCTTGCCAAGGAAAAAGCCGTGAAAGCAGCCATGTTGTGGCACTTTTGCACTCCCTTTTGGATGCCTTTCACAGCTCCAGTGTGCCTGGAACTCAGGGCTTCCTGATTTTAAAAATCCTAGCCCTGGGCCGAACCCCAACCCTAAGACGAGAAAGGCAAATCAGCCAGGAATTAGGCATGTCCCCAAGGAAAAAGCTGTGGAGGCAGGCATGTTGTGGTACTTTTGCGCTCTTCTTGGCTAGTCCTTCGCAGCTGCTGTGTTCTTGGAACTCAGGGCTTTCTGGTTAATAGACCCTTACCCTAGGCGTAACTCAAACCTTAACCCTAGGAAGGAAAATCAGCCTATGGTTCGGGATGGTCTCATGGAAATATCAGTGGTGGCAGCCAAGTTGCGTCACTTTTGCGCTCCCCTTGGGATGCCTGTCGCAGCTGCAGTGTGCCTGGAGCCCAGGGCTTCCTGGTTTTAAAAGTCCTAGGCCTAAGCCTAACAGTAACCCTAGGAAGGTAAATCAGCCGGGTATTAGGGTTCTTCCTAAGGGAAAAGCCGTGAAAGCAGCCATGTTGTGGCACTTCTGCACTCCCTTTGGGATGCCTTTGGCAGATGAAGTAAGCCTGGAACTCAGGGCTTCCTGGTTAAAGAAATCCAAGCCCTAGGCTGAACCCTAACCCTAACCCTAGGCAGATAAATCAGCCTAGGTATAGGGATGGTGCCAAGGAAAAAGCTGTGAAAGCTGCCATGTTGTTGCACTTTTGTACTCCCCTTGGGATGCCTTGAACAGCTGCAGTGTGCCTGGAGCCCAGGGCTTCCTAGTTTCAAAAATCCTAGCCCTAGGCCTAAGCCTAACAGTAACCCTGGGAAGGTAAATCAGCCTGGTGTTAGGCTTCTTGCCAAGGAAAAAGCCGTGAAAGCAGCCATGTTGTGGCACTTTTGCACTCCCTTTTGGATGCCTTTCACAGCTCCAGTGTGCCTGGAACTCAGGGCTTCCTGCTTTTAAAAATCCTAGCCCTAGGCCGAACCCCAACCCTAAGACGAGAAAGGCAAATCAGCCAGGAATTAGGCATGTCCCCAAGGAAAAAGCTGTGGAGGCAGGCATGTTGTGCTACTTTTGCGCTCTTCTTGGTTAGTCCTTCGCAGCTGCTGTGTTCTTGGAACTCAGGGCTTTCTGGTTAATAGACCCTTACCCTAGGCGTAACTCAAACCTTAACCCTAGGAAGGAAAATCAGCCTATGGTTCGGGATGGTCTCATGGAAATATCAGTGGTGGCAGCCAAGTTGCGTCACTTTTGCGCTCCCCTTGGGATGCCTTTCGCAGCTGCAGTGTGCCTGGAGCCCAGGGCTTCCTGGTTTTAAAAGTCCTAGGCTTAAGCCTAACAGTAACCCTAGGAAGGTAAATCAGCCGGGTATTAGGGTTCTTCCTAATGGAAAAGCCGTGAAAGCAGCCATGTTGTGGCACTTCTGCACTCCCTTTGGGATGCCTTTGGCAGATGAAGTAAGCCTGGAACTCAGGGCTTCCTGGTTAAAGAAATCCAAGCCCTAGGCTGAACCCTAACCCTAACCCTAGGCAGATAAATCAGCCTAGGTATAGGGATGGTGCCAAGGAAAAAGCTGTGAAAGCTGCCATGTTGTTGCACTTTTGTACTCCCCTTGGGATGCCTTGAACAGCTGCAGTGTGCCTGGAGCCCAGGGCTTCCTAGTTTTAAAAATCCTAGCCCTAGGCCTAAGCCTAACAGTAACCCTGGGAAGGTAAATCAGCCTGGTGTTAGGCGTCTTGCCAAGGAAAAAGCCGTGAAAGCAGCCATGTTGTGGCACTTTTGCACTCCCTTTTGGATGCCTTCCACAGCTGCAGTGTGCCTGGAACTCAGGGCTTCCAGCTTTTAAAAATCCTAGCCCTAGGCCGAACCCCAACCCTAAGACGAGAAAGGCAAATCAGCCAGGAATTAGGCATGTCCCCAAGGAAAAAGCTGTGGAGGCAGGCATGTTGTGGTACTTTTGCGCTCTTCTTGGCTAGTCCTTTGCAGCTGCTGTGTTCTTGGAACTCAGGGCTTTCTGGTTAATAGACCCTTACCCTAGGCGTAACTCAAACCTTAACCCTAGGAAGGAAAATCAGCCTATGGTTCGGGATGGTCTCATGGAAATATCAGTGGTGGCAGCCAAGTTGCGTCACTTTTGCGCTCCCCTTGGGATGCCTTTCGCAGCTGCAGTGTGCCTGGAGCCCAGGGCTTCCTGGTTTTAAAAGTCCTAGGCCTAAGCCTAACAGTAACCCTAGGAAGGTAAATCAGCCGGGTATTAGGGTTCTTCCTAAGGGAAAAGCCGTGAAAGCAGCCATGTTGTGGCACTTCTGCACTCCCTTTGGGATGCCTTTGGCAGATGAAGTAAGCCTGGAACTCAGGGCTTCCTGGTTAAAAAAATCCAAGCCCTACGCTGAACCCTAACCCTAACCCTAGGCAGATAAATCAGCCTAGGTATAGGGATGGTGT
Organism: Ammospiza nelsoni; assembly: GCF_027579445.1. Taxonomy (NCBI): domain Eukaryota; kingdom Metazoa; phylum Chordata; class Aves; order Passeriformes; family Passerellidae; genus Ammospiza; species Ammospiza nelsoni. The sequence continues at coordinate 720,065 of NW_026683197.1, read as the reverse complement.
CAAGGAAAAAGCTGTGAAAGCTGCCATGTTGTTGCACTTTTGTACTCCCCTTGGGATGCCTTGAACAGCTGCAGTGTGCCTGGAGCTAAGGGCTTCCTAGTTTTAAAAATCCTAGCCCTAGGCCTAAGCCTAACAGTAACCCTGGGAAGGTAAATCAGCCTGGTGTTAGGCGTCTTGCCACGGAGAAAGCCGTGAAAGCAGCCATGTTGTGGCACTTTTGCACTCCCTTTTGGATGCCTTTCACAGCTCCAGTGTGCCTGGAACTCAGGGCTTCCAGCTTTTAAAAATCCTAGCCCTAGGCCGAACCCCAACCCTAAGACGAGAAAGGCAAATCAGCCAGGAATTAGGCATGTCCCCAAGGAAAAAGCTGTGGAGGCAGGCATGTTGTGGTACTTTTGCGCTCTTCTTGGCTAGTCCTTCGCAGCTGCTGTGTTCTTGGAACTCAGGGCTTTCTGGTTAATAGACCCTTACCCTAGGCGTAACTCAAACCTTAACCCTAGGAAGGAAAATCAGCCTATGGTTCGGGATGGTCTCATGGAAATATCAGTGGTGGCAGCCAAGTTGCGTCACTTTTGCGCTCCCCTTGGGATGCCTTTCGCAGCTGCAGTGTGCCTGGAGCCCAGGGCTTCCTGGTTTTAAAAGTCCTAGGCCTAAGCCTAACAGTAACCCTAGGAAGGTAAATCAGCCGGGTATTAGGGTTCTTCCTAAGGGAAAAGCCGTGAAAGCAGCCATGTTGTGGCACTTCTGCACTCCCTTTGGGATGCCTTTGGCAGATGAAGTAAGCCTGGAACTCAGGGCTTCCTGGTTAAAGAAATCACAGCCCTAGGCTGAACCCTAACCCTAACCCTAGGCAGATAAATCAGCCTAGGTATAGGGATGGTGTCAAGGAAAAAGCTGTGAAAGCTGCCATGTTGTTGCACTTTTGTACTCCCCTTGGGATGCCTTGAACAGCTGCAGTGTGCCTGGAGCTAAGGGCTTCCTAGTTTTAAAAATCCTAGCCCTAGGCCTAAGCCTAACAGTAACCCTGGGAAGGTAAATCAGCCTGGTGTTAGGCGTCTTGCCAAGGAAAAAGCCGTGAAAGCAGCCATGTTGTGGCACTTTTGCACTCCCTTTTGGATGCCTTTCACAGCTCCAGTGTGCCTGGAACTCAGGGCTTCCTGATTTTAAAAATCCTAGCCCTAGGCCGAACCCAAACCCTAAGACGAGAAAGGCAAATCAGCCAGGAATTAGGCATGTCCACAAGGAAAAAGCTGTGGAGGCAGGCATGTTGTGGTACTTTTGCGCTCTTCTTGGCTAGTCCTTCGCAGCTGCTGTGTTCTTGGAACTCAGGGCTTTCTGGTTAATAGAGCCCTTACCCTAGGCGTAACTCAAACCTTAACCCTAGGAAGGAAAATCAGCCTATGGTTCGGGATGGTCTCATGGAAATATCAGTGGTGGCAGCCAAGTTGCGTCACTTTTGCGCTCCCCTTGGGATGCCTTTCGCAGCTGCAGTGTGCCTGGAGCCCAGGGCTTCCTGGTTTTAAAAGTCCTAGGCCTAAGCCTAACAGTAACCCTAGGAAGGTAAATCAGCCGGGTATTAGGGTTCTTCCTAAGGGAAAAGCCGTGAAAGCAGCCATGTTGTGGCACTTCTGCACTCCCTTTGGGATGCCTTTGGCAGATGAAGTAAGCCTGGAACTCAGGGCTTCCTGGTTAAAGAATTCCGAGCCCTAGGCTGAACCCTAACCCTAACCCTAGGCAGATAAATCAGCCTAGGTATAGGGATGGTGCCAAGGAAAAAGCTGTGAAAGCTGCCATGTTGTTGCACTTTTGTACTCCCCTGGGGATGCCTTGAACAGCTGCAGTGTGCCTGGAGCCCAGGGCTTCCTAGTTTTAAAAATCCTAGCCCTAGGCCTAAGCCTAACAGTAACCCTGGGAAGGCAAATCAGCCTGGTGTTAGGCGTCTTGCCAAGGAAAAAGCCGTGAAAGCAGCCATGTTGTGGCACTTTTGCACTCCCTTTTGGATGCCTTTCACAGCTGCAGTGTGCCTGGAACTCAGGGCTTCCTGCTTTTAAAAATCCTAGCCCTAGGCCGAACCCCAACCCTAAGACGAGAAAGGCAAATCAGCCAGGAATTAGGCATGTCCCCAAGGAAAAAGCTGTGGAGGCAGGCATGTTGTGGTACTTTTGCGCTCTTCTTGGCTAGTCCTTCGCAGCTGCTGTGTTCTTGGAACTCAAGGCTTTCTGGTTAATAGAACAATTACCCTAGGCGTAACTCAAACCTTAACCCTAGGAAGGAAAATCAGCCTATGGTTCGGGATGGTCTCATGGAAATATCAGTGGTGGCAGCCAAGTTGCGTCACTTTTGCGCTCCCCTTGGGATGCCTTTCGCAGCTGCAGTGTGCCTGGAGCCCAGGGCTTCCTGGTTTTAAAAGTCCTAGGCCTAAGCCTAACAGTAACCCTAGGAAGGTAAATCAGCTGGGTATTAGGGTTCTTCCTAAGGGAAAAGCCGTGAAAGCAGCCATGTTGTGGCACTTCTGCACTCCCTTTGGGATGCCTTTGGCAGATGAAGTAAGCCTGGAACTCAGGGCTTCCTGGTTAAAGAAATCCAAGCCCTAGGCTGAACCCTAACCCTAACCCTAGGCAGATAAATCAGCCTAGGTATAGGGATGGTGCCAAGGAAAAAGCTGTGAAAGCTGCCATGTTGTTGCACTTTTGTACTCCCCTTGGGATGCCTTGAACAGCTGCAGTGTGCCTGGAGCTAAGGGCTTCCTAGTTTTAAAAATCCTAGCCCTAGGCCTAAGCCTAACAGTAACCCTGGGAAGGTAAATCAGCCTGGTGTTAGGCGTCTTGCCAAGGAAAAAGCCGTGAAATCAGCCATGTTGTGGCACTTTTGCACTCCCTTTTGGATGCCTTTCACAGCTCCGGTGTGCCTGGAACTCAGGGCTTCCTGATTTTGAAAATCCTAGCCCTAGGCCGAACCCCAACCCTAAGACGAGAAAGGCAAATCAGCCAGGAATTAGGCATGTCCCCAAGGAAAAAGCTGTGGAGGCAGGCATGTTGTGGTACTTTTGCGCTCTTCTTGGCTAGTCCTTCGCAGCTGCTGTGTTCTTGGAACTCAGGGCTTTCTGGTTAATAGACCCTTACCCTAGGCGTAACTCAAACCTTAACCCTAGGAAGGAAAATCAGCCTATGGTTCGGGATGGTCTCATGGAAATATCAGTGGTGGCAGCCAAGTTGCGTCACTTTTGCGCTCCCCTTGGGATGCCTTTCGCAGCTGCAGTGTGCCTGGAGCCCAGGGCTTCCTGGTTTTAAAAGTCCTAGGCCTAAGCCTAACAGTAACCCTAGGAAGGTAAATCAGCCGGGTATTAGGGTTCTTCCTAAGGGAAAAGCCGTGAAAGCAGCCATGTTGTGGCACTTCTGCACTCCCTTTGGGATGCCTTTGGCAGATGAAGTAAGCCTGGAACTCAGGGCTTCCTGGTTAAAGAAATCCAAGCCCTAGGCTGAACCCTAACCCTAACCCTAGGCAGATAAATCAGCCTAGGTATAGGGATGGTGCCAAGGAAAAAGCTGTGAAAGCTGCCATGTTGTTGCACTTTTGTACTCCCCTTGGGATGCCTTGAACAGCTGCAGTGTGCCTGGAGCTAAGGGCTTCCTAGTTTTAAAAATCCTAGCCCTAGGCCTAAGCCTAACAGTAACCCTGGGAAGGTAAATCAGCCTGGTGTTAGGCGTCTTGCCAAGGAAAAAGCCGTGAAAGCAGCCATGTTGTGGCACTTTTGCACTCCCTTTTGGATGCCTTTCACAGCTCCAGTGTGCCTGGAACTCAGGGCTTCCTGCTTTTAAAAATCCTAGCCCTAGGCCGAACCCCAACCCTAAGACGAGAAAGGCAAATCAGCCAGGAATTAGGCATGTCCCCAAGGAAAAAGCTGTCAAGGCAGGCATGTTGTGGTACTTTTGCGCTCTTCTTGGCTAGTCCTTCGCAGCTGCTGTGTTCTTGGAACTCAGGGCTTTCTGGTTAATAGACCCTTACCCTAGGCGTAACTCAAACCTTAACCCTAGGAAGGAAAATCAGCCTATGGTTCGGGATGGTCTCATGGAAATATCAGTGGTGGCAGCCAAGTTGCGTCACTTTTGCGCTCCCCTTGGGATGCCTTTCGCAGCTGCAGTGTGCCTGGAGCCCAGGGCTTCCTGGTTTTAAAAGTCCTAGGCCTAAGCCTAACAGTAACCCTAGGAAGGTAAATCAGCCGGGTATTAGGGTTCTTCCTAAGGGAAAAGCCGTGAAAGCAGCCATGTTGTGGCACTTCTGCACTCCCTTTGGGATGCCTTTGGCAGATGAAGTAAGCCTGGAACTCAGGGCTTCCTGGTTAAAGAAATCACAGCCCTAGGCTGAAGCCTAACCCTAACCCTAGGCAGATAAATCAGCCTAGGTATAGGGATGGTGCCAAGGAAAAAGCTGTGAAAGCTGCCATGTTGTTGCACTTTTGTACTCCCCTTGGGATGCCTTGAACAGCTGCAGTGTGCCTGGAGCTAAGGGCTTCCTAGTTTTAAAAATCCTAGCCCTAGGCCTAAGCCTAACAGTAACCCTGGGAAGGTAAATCAGCCTGGTGTTAGGCGTCTTGCCAAGGAAAAAGCTGTGAAAGCAGCCATGTTGTGGCACTTTTGCACTCCCTTTTGGATGCCTTTCACAGCTCCAGTGTGCCTGGAACTCAGGGCTTCCTGCTTTTAAAAATCCTAGCCCTAGGCCGAACCCCAACCCTAAGACGAGAAAGGCAAATCAGCCAGGAATTAGGCATGTCCCCAAGGAAAAAGCTGTCGAGGCAGGCATGTTGTGGTACTTTTGCGCTCTTCTTGGCTAGTCCTTCGCAGCTGCTGTGTTCTTGGAACTCAGGGCTTTCTGGTTAATAGACCCTTACCCTAGGCGTAACTCAAACCTTAACCCTAGGAAGGAAAATCAGCCTATGGTTCGGGATGGTCTCATGGAAATATCAGTGGTGGCAGCCAAGTTGCGTCACTTTTGCGCTCCCCTTGGGATGCCTTTCGCAGCTGCAGTGTGCCTGGAGCCCAGGGCTTCCTGGTTTTAAAAGTCCTAGGCCTAAGCCTAACAGTAACCCTAGGAAGGTAAATCAGCCGGGTATTAGGGTTCTTCCTAAGGGAAAAGCCGTGAAAGCAGCCATGTTGTGGCACTTCTGCACTCCCTTTGGGATGCCTTTGGCAGATGAAGTAAGCCTGGAACTCAGGGCTTCCTGGTTAAAAAAATCCAAGCCCTAGGCTGAACCCTAACCCTAACCCTAGGCAGATAAATCAGCCTAGGTATAGGGATGGTGCCAAGGAAAAAGCTGTGAAAGCTGCCATGTTGTTGCACTTTTGTACTCCCCTTGGGATGCCTTGAACAGCTGCAGTGTGCCTGGAGCTAAGGGCCTCCTAGTTTCAAAAGTCCTAGCCCTAGGCCTAAGCCTAACAGTAACCCTGGGAAGGTAAATCAGCCTGGTGTTAGGCTTCTTGCCAAGGAAAAAGCCGTGAAAGCAGCCATGTTGTGGCACTTTTGCACTCCCTTTTGGATGCCTTTCACAGCTCCAGTGTGCCTGGAACTCAGGGCTTCCTGCTTTTAAAAATCCTAGCCCTAGGCCGAACCCCAACCCTAAGACGAGAAAGGCAAATCAGCCAGGAATTAGGCATGTCCCCAAGGAAAAAGCTGTGGAGGCAGGCATGTTGTGGTACTTTTGCGCTCTTCTTGGGTAGTCCTTCGCAGCTGCTGTGTTCTTGGAACTCAGGGCTTTCTGGTTAATAGACCCTTACCCTAGGCGTAACTCAAACCTTAACCCTAGGAAGGAAAATCAGCCTATGGTTCGGGATGGTCTCATGGAAATATCAGTGGTGGCAGCCAAGTTGCGTCACTTTTGCGCTCCCCTTGGGATGCCTTTCGCAGCTGCAGTGTGCCTGGAGCCCAGGGCTTCCTGGTTTTAAAAGTCCTAGGCCTAAGCCTAACAGTAACCCTAGGAAGGTAAATCAGCCGGGTATTAGGGTTCTTCCTAAGGGAAAAGCCGTGAAAGCAGCCATGTTGTGGCACTTCTGCACTCCCTTTGGGATGCCTTTGGCAGATGAAGTAAGCCTGGAACTCAGGGCTTCCTGGTTAAAGAAATCACAGCCCTAGGGTGAAGCCTAACCCTAACCCTAGGCAGATAAATCAGCCTAGGTATAGGGATGGTGCCAAGGAAAAAGCTGAGAAAGCTGCCATGTTGTTGCACTTTTGTACTCCCCTTGGGATGCCTTGAACAGCTGCAGTGTGCCTGGAGCTAAGGGCTTCCTAGTTTTAAAAATCCTAGCCCTAGGCCTAAGCCTAACAGTAACCCTGGGAAGGTAAATCAGCCTGGTGTTAGGCGTCTTGCCAAGGAAAAAGCCGTGAAAGCAGCCATGTTGTGGCACTTTTGCACTCCCTTTTGGATGCCTTTCACAGCTCCAGTGTGCCTGGAACTCAGGGCTTCCTGCTTTTAAAAATCCTAGCCCTAGGCCGAACCCCAACCCTAAGACGAGAAAGGCAAATCAGCCAGGAATTAGGCATGTCCCCAAGGAAAAAGCTGTGGAGGCAGGCATGTTGTGGTACTTTTGCGCTCTTCTTGGCTAGTCCTTCGCAGCTGCTGTGTTCTTGGAACTCAGGGCTTTCTGGTTAATAGAACCCTTACCCTAGGCGTAACTCAAACCTTAACCCTAGGAAGGAAAATCAGCCTATGGTTCGGGATGGTCTCATGGAAATATCAGTGGTGGCAGCCAAGTTGCGTCACTTTTGCGCTCCCCTTGGGATGCCTTTCGCAGCTGCAGTGTGCCTGGAGCCCAGGGCTTCCTGGTTTTAAAAGTCCTAGGCCTAAGCCTAACAGTAACCCTAGGAAGGTAAATCAGCCGGGTATTAGGGTTCTTCCTAAGGGAAAAGCCGTGAAAGCAGCCATGTTGTGGCACTTCTGCACTCCCTTTGGGATGCCTTTGGCAGATGAAGTAAGCCTGGAACTCAGGGCTTCCTGGTTAAAGAATTCCGAGCCCTAGGCTGAACCCTAACCCTAACCCTAGGCAGATAAATCAGCCTAGGTATAGGGATGGTGCCAAGGAAAAAGCTGTGAAAGCTGCCATGTTGTTGCACTTTTGTACTCCCCTTGGGATGCCTTGAACAGCTGCAGTGTGCCTGGAGCCCAGGGCTTCCTAGTTTTAAAAATCCTAGCCCTAGGCCTAAGCCTAACAGTAACCCTGGGAAGGTAAATCAGCCTGGTGTTAGGCGTCTTGCCAAGGAAAAAGCCGTGAAAGCAGCCATGTTGTGGCACTTTTGCACTCCCTTTTGGATGACTTTCACAGCTCCAGTGTGCCTGGAACTCAGGGCTTCCTGATTTTAAAAATCCTAGCCCTAGGCCGAACCCCAACCCTAAGACGAGAAAGGCAAATCAGCCAGGAATTAGGCATGTCCACAAGGAAAAAGCTGTGGAGGCAGGCATGTTGTGGTACTTTTGCGCTCTTCTTGGCTAGTCCTTCGCAGCTGCTGTGTTCTTGGAACTCAGGGCTTTCTGGTTAATAGACCCTTACCCTAGGCGTAACTCAAACCTTAACCCTAGGAAGGAAAATCAGCCTATGGTTCAGGATGGTCTCATGGAAATATCAGTGGTGGCAGCCAAGTTGCATCACTTTTGCGCTCCCCCTGGGATGCCTTTCGCAGCTGCAGTGTGCCTGGAGCCCAGGGCTTCCTGGTTTTAAAAGTCCTAGGCCTAAGCCTAACAGTAACCCTAGGAAGGTAAATCAGCCGCCGGGTATTAGGGTTCTTCCTAAGGGAAAAGCCGTGAAAGCAGCCATGTTGTGGCACTTCTGCACTCCCTTTGGGATGCCTTTGGCAGATGAAGTAAGCCTGGAACTCAGGGCTTCCTGGTTAAAGAAATCCAAGCCCTAGGCTGAAGCCTAACCCTAACCCTAGGCAGATAAATCAGCCTAGGTATAGGGATGGTGCCAAGGAAAAAGCTGTGAAAGCTGCCATGTTGTTGCACTTTTGTACTCCCCTTGGGATGCCTTGAACAGCTGCAGTGTGCCTGGAGCTAAGGGCCTCCTAGTTTCAAAAGTCCTAGCCCTAGGCCTAAGCCTAACAGTAACCCTGGGAAGGTAAATCAGCCTGGTGTTAGGCTTCTTGCCAAGGAAAAAGCCGTGAAAGCAGCCATGTTGTGGCACTTTTGCACTCCCTTTTGGATGCCTTTCACAGCTCCAGTGTGCCTGGAACTCAGGGCTTCCTGCTTTTAAAAATCCTAGCCCTAGGCCGAACCCCAACCCTAAGACGAGAAAGGCAAATCAGCCAGGAATTAGGCATGTCCCCAAGGAAAAAGCTGTGGAGGCAGGCATGTTGTGGTACTTTTGCGCTCTTCTTGGGTAGTCCTTCGCAGCTGCTGTGTTCTTGGAACTCAGGGCTTTCTGGTTAATAGACCCTTACCCTAGGCGTAACTCAAACCTTAACCCTAGGAAGGAAAATCAGCCTATGGTTCGGGATGGTCTCATGGAAATATCAGTGGTGGCAGCCAAGTTGCGTCACTTTTGCGCTCCCCTTGGGATGCCTTTCGCAGCTGCAGTGTGCCTGGAGCCCAGGGCTTCCTGGTTTTAAAAGTCCTAGGCCTAAGCCTAACAGTAACCCTAGGAAGGTAAATCAGCCGGGTATTAGGGTTCTTCCTAAGGGAAAAGCCGTGAAAGCAGCCATGTTGTGGCACTTCTGCACTCCCTTTGGGATGCCTTTGGCAGATGAAGTAAGCCTGGAACTCAGGGCTTCCTGGTTAAAGAAATCCAAGCCCTAGGCTGAACCCTAACCCTAACCCTAGGCAGATAAATCAGCCTAGGTATAGGGATGGTGCCAAGGAAAAAGCTGAGAAAGCTGCCATGTTGTTGCACTTTTGTACTCCCCTTGGGATGCCTTGAACAGCTGCAGTGTGCCTGGAGCTAAGGGCTTCCTAGTTTTAAAAATCCTAGCCCTAGGCCTAAGCCTAACAGTAACCCTGGGAAGGTAAATCAGCCTGGTGTTAGGCGTCTTGCCAAGGAAAAAGCCGTGAAAGCAGCCATGTTGTGGCACTTTTGCACTCCCTTTTGGATGCCTTTCACAGCTCCAGTGTGCCTGGAACTCAGGGCTTCCTGCTTTTAAAAATCCTAGCCCTAGGCCGAACCCCAACCCTAAGACGAGAAAGGCAAATCAGCCAGGAATTAGGCATGTCCCCAAGGAAAAAGCTGTGGAGGCAGGCATGTTGTGGTACTTTTGCGCTCTTCTTGGCTAGTCCTTCGCAGCTGCTGTGTTCTTGGAACTCAGGGCTTTCTGGTTAATAGAACCCTTACCCTAGGCGTAACTCAAACCTTAACCCTAGGAAGGAAAATCAGCCTATGGTTCGGGATGGTCTCATGGAAATATCAGTGGTGGCAGCCAAGTTGCGTCACTTTTGCGCTCCCCTTGGGATGCCTTTCGCAGCTGCAGTGTGCCTGGAGCCCAGGGCTTCCTGGTTTTAAAAGTCCTAGGCCTAAGCCTAACAGTAACCCTAGGAAGGTAAATCAGCCGGGTATTAGGGTTCTTCCTAAGGGAAAAGCCGTGAAAGCAGCCATGTTGTGGCACTTCTGCACTCCCTTTGGGATGCCTTTGGCAGATGAAGTAAGCCTGGAACTCAGGGCTTCCTGGTTAAAGAATTCCGAGCCCTAGGCTGAACCCTAACCCTAACCCTAGGCAGATAAATCAGCCTAGGTATAGGGATGGTGCCAAGGAAAAAGCTGTGAAAGCTGCCATGTTGTTGCACTTTTGTACTCCCCTTGGGATGCCTTGAACAGCTGCAGTGTGCCTGGAGCCCAGGGCTTCCTAGTTTTAAAAATCCTAGCCCTAGGCCTAAGCCTAACAGTAACCCTGGGAAGGTAAATCAGCCTGGTGTTAGGCGTCTTGCCAAGGAAAAAGCCGTGAAAGCAGCCATGTTGTGGCACTTTTGCACTCCCTTTTGGATGACTTTCACAGCTCCAGTGTGCCTGGAACTCAGGGCTTCCTGATTTTAAAAATCCTAGCCCTAGGCCGAACCCCAACCCTAAGACGAGAAAGGCAAATCAGCCAGGAATTAGGCATGTCCACAAGGAAAAAGCTGTGGAGGCAGGCATGTTGTGGTACTTTTGCGCTCTTCTTGGCTAGTCCTTCGCAGCTGCTGTGTTCTTGGAACTCAGGGCTTTCTGGTTAATAGACCCTTACCCTAGGCGTAACTCAAACCTTAACCCTAGGAAGGAAAATCAGCCTATGGTTCAGGATGGTCTCATGGAAATATCAGTGGTGGCAGCCAAGTTGCATCACTTTTGCGCTCCCCCTGGGATGCCTTTCGCAGCTGCAGTGTGCCTGGAGCCCAGGGCTTCCTGGTTTTAAAAGTCCTAGGCCTAAGCCTAACAGTAACCCTAGGAAGGTAAATCAGCCGCCGGGTATTAGGGTTCTTCCTAAGGGAAAAGCCGTGAAAGCAGCCATGTTGTGGCACTTCTGCACTCCCTTTGGGATGCCTTTGGCAGATGAAGTAAGCCTGGAACTCAGGGCTTCCTGGTTAAAGAAATCCAAGCCCTAGGCTGAAGCCTAACCCTAACCCTAGGCAGATAAATCAGCCTAGGTATAGGGATGGTGCCAAGGAAAAAGCTGTGAAAGCTGCCATGTTGTTGCACTTTTGTACTCCCCTTGGGATGCCTTGAACAGCTGCAGTGTGCCTGGAGCCCAGGGCTTCCTAGTTTCAAAAATCCTAGCCCTAGGCCTAAGCCTAACAGTAACCCTGGGAAGGGAAATCAGCCTGGTGTTAGGCTTCTTGCCAAGGAAAAAGCCGTGAAAGCAGCCATGTTGTGGCACTTTTGCACTCGCTTTTGGATGCCTTTCACAGCTGCAGTGTGCCTGGAACTCAGGGCTTCCTGCTTTTAAAAATCCTAGCCCTAGGCCGAACCCCAACCCTAAGACGAGAAAGGCAAATCAGCCAGGAATTAGGCATGTCCCCAAGGAAAAAGCTGTGGAGGCAGGCATGTTGTGGTACTTTTGCGCTCTTCTTGGCTAGTCCTTCGCAGCTGCTGTGTTTTTGGAACTCAGGGCTTTCTGGTTAATAGACCCTTACCCTAGGCGTAACTCAAACCTTAACCCTAGGAAGGAAAATCAGCCTATGGTTCGGGATGGTCTCATGGAAATATCAGTGGTGGCAGCCAAGTTGCGTCACTTTTGCGCTCCCCTTGGGATGCCTTTCGCAGCTGCAGTGTGCCTGGAGCCCAGGGCTTCCTGGTTTTAAAAGTCCTAGGCCTAAGCCTAACAGTAACCCTAGGAAGGTAAATCAGCCGGGTATTAGGGTTCTTCCTAAGGGAAAAGCCGTGAAAGCAGCCATGTTGTGGCACTTCTGCACTCCCTTTGGGATGCCTTTGGCAGATGAAGTAAGCCTGGAACTCAGGGCTTCCTGGTTAAAGAAATCCAAGCCCTAGGCTGAAGCCTAACCCTAACCCTAGGCAGATAAATCAGCCTAGGTATAGGGATGGTGCCAAGGAAAAAGCTGTGAAAGCTGCCATGTTGTTGCACTTTTGTACTCCCCTGGGGATGCCTTGAACAGCTGCAGTGTGCCTGGAGCCCAGGGCTTCCTAGTTTTAAAAATCCTAGCCCTAGGCCTAAGCCTAACAGTAACCCTGGGAAGGCAAATCAGCCTGGTGTTAGGCGTCTTGCCAAGGAAAAAGCCGTGAAAGCAGCCATGTTGTGGCACTTTTGCACTCCCTTTTGGATGCCTTTCACAGCTGCAGTGTGCCTGGAACTCAGGGCTTCCTGCTTTTAAAAATCCTAGCCCTAGGCCGAACCCCAACCCTAAGACGAGAAAGGCAAATCAGCCAGGAATTAGGCATGTCCCCAAGGAAAAAGCTGTGGAGGCAGGCATGTTGTGGTACTTTTGCGCTCTTCTTGGCTAGTCCTTCGCAGCTGCTGTGTTCTTGGAACTCAAGGCTTTCTGGTTAATAGAACAATTACCCTAGGCGTAACTCAAACCTTAACCCTAGGAAGGAAAATCAGCCTATGGTTCGGGATGGTCTCATGGAAATATCAGTGGTGGCAGCCAAGTTGCGTCACTTTTGCGCTCCCCTTGGGATGCCTTTCGCAGCTGCAGTGTGCCTGGAGCCCAGGGCTTCCTGGTTTTAAAAGTCCTAGGCCTAAGCCTAACAGTAACCCTAGGAAGGTAAATCAGCTGGGTATTAGGGTTCTTCCTAAGGGAAAAGCCGTGAAAGCAGCCATGTTGTGGCACTTCTGCACTCCCTTTGGGATGCCTTTGGCAGATGAAGTAAGCCTGGAACTCAGGGCTTCCTGGTTAAAGAAATCCAAGCCCTAGGCTGAACCCTAACCCTAACCCTAGGCAGATAAATCAGCCTAGGTATAGGGATGGTGCCAAGGAAAAAGCTGTGAAAGCTGCCATGTTGTTGCACTTTTGTACTCCCCTTGGGATGCCTTGAACAGCTGCAGTGTGCCTGGAGCCCAGGGCTTCCTAGTTTTAAAAATCCTAGCCCTAGGCCTAAGCCTAACAGTAACCCTGGGAAGGGAAATCAGCCTGGTGTTAGGCGTCTTGCCAAGGAAAAAGCCGTGAAAGCAGCCATGTTGTGGCACTTTTGCACTCCCTTTTGGATGCCTTTCACAGCTCCGGTGTGCCTGGAACTCAGGGCTTCCTGATTTTGAAAATCCTAGCCCTAGGCCGAACCCCAACCCTAAGACGAGAAAGGCAAATCAGCCAGGAATTAGGCATGTCCCCAAGGAAAAAGCTGTGGAGGCAGGCATGTTGTGGTACTTTTGCGCTCTTCTTGGCTAGTCCTTCGCAGCTGCTGTGTTCTTGGAACTCAGGGCTTTCTGGTTAATAGACCCTTACCCTAGGCGTAACTCAAACCTTAACCCTAGGAAGGAAAATCAGCCTATGGTTCAGGATGGTCTCATGGAAATATCAGTGGTGGCAGCCAAGTTGCATCACTTTTGCGCTCCCCCTGGGATGCCTTTCGCAGCTGCAGTGTGCCTGGAGCCCAGGGCTTCCTGGTTTTAAAAGTCCTAGGCCTAAGCCTAACAGTAACCCTAGGAAGGTAAATCAGCCGCCGGGTATTAGGGTTCTTCCTAAGGGAAAAGCCGTGAAAGCAGCCATGTTGTGGCACTTCTGCACTCCCTTTGGGATGCCTTTGGCAGATGAAGTAAGCCTGGAACTCAGGGCTTCCTGGTTAAAGAAATCCAAGCCCTAGGCTGAAGCCTAACCCTAACCCTAGGCAGATAAATCAGCCTAGGTATAGGGATGGTGCCAAGGAAAAAGCTGTGAAAGCTGCCATGTTGTTGCACTTTTGTACTCCCCTTGGGATGCCTTGAACAGCTGCAGTGTGCCTGGAGCCCAGGGCTTCCTAGTTTCAAAAATCCTAGCCCTAGGCCTAAGCCTAACAGTAACCCTGGGAAGGGAAATCAGCCTGGTGTTAGGCTTCTTGCCAAGGAAAAAGCCGTGAAAGCAGCCATGTTGTGGCACTTTTGCACTCGCTTTTGGATGCCTTTCACAGCTGCAGTGTGCCTGGAACTCAGGGCTTCCTGCTTTTAAAAATCCTAGCCCTAGGCCGAACCCCAACCCTAAGACGAGAAAGGCAAATCAGCCAGGAATTAGGCATGTCCCCAAGGAAAAAGCTGTGGAGGCAGGCATGTTGTGGTACTTTTGCGCTCTTCTTGGCTAGTCCTTCGCAGCTGCTGTGTTTTTGGAACTCAGGGCTTTCTGGTTAATAGACCCTTACCCTAGGCGTAACTCAAACCTTAACCCTAGGAAGGAAAATCAGCCTATGGTTCGGGATGGTCTCATGGAAATATCAGTGGTGGCAGCCAAGTTGCGTCACTTTTGCGCTCCCCTTGGGATGCCTTTCGCAGCTGCAGTGTGCCTGGAGCCCAGGGCTTCCTGGTTTTAAAAGTCCTAGGCCTAAGCCTAACAGTAACCCTAGGAAGGTAAATCAGCCGGGTATTAGGGTTCTTCCTAAGGGAAAAGCCGTGAAAGCAGCCATGTTGTGGCACTTCTGCACTCCCTTTGGGATGCCTTTGGCAGATGAAGTAAGCCTGGAACTCAGGGCTTCCTGGTTAAAGAAATCCAAGCCCTAGGCTGAAGCCTAACCCTAACCCTAGGCAGATAAATCAGCCTAGGTATAGGGATGGTGCCAAGGAAAAAGCTGTGAAAGCTGCCATGTTGTTGCACTTTTGTACTCCCCTGGGGATGCCTTGAACAGCTGCAGTGTGCCTGGAGCCCAGGGCTTCCTAGTTTTAAAAATCCTAGCCCTAGGCCTAAGCCTAACAGTAACCCTGGGAAGGCAAATCAGCCTGGTGTTAGGCGTCTTGCCAAGGAAAAAGCCGTGAAAGCAGCCATGTTGTGGCACTTTTGCACTCCCTTTTGGATGCCTTTCACAGCTGCAGTGTGCCTGGAACTCAGGGCTTCCTGCTTTTAAAAATCCTAGCCCTAGGCCGAACCCCAACCCTAAGACGAGAAAGGCAAATCAGCCAGGAATTAGGCATGTCCCCAAGGAAAAAGCTGTGGAGGCAGGCATGTTGTGGTACTTTTGCGCTCTTCTTGGCTAGTCCTTCGCAGCTGCTGTGTTCTTGGAACTCAAGGCTTTCTGGTTAATAGAACAATTACCCTAGGCGTAACTCAAACCTTAACCCTAGGAAGGAAAATCAGCCTATGGTTCGGGATGGTCTCATGGAAATATCAGTGGTGGCAGCCAAGTTGCGTCACTTTTGCGCTCCCCTTGGGATGCCTTTCGCAGCTGCAGTGTGCCTGGAGCCCAGGGCTTCCTGGTTTTAAAAGTCCTAGGCCTAAGCCTAACAGTAACCCTAGGAAGGTAAATCAGCTGGGTATTAGGGTTCTTCCTAAGGGAAAAGCCGTGAAAGCAGCCATGTTGTGGCACTTCTGCACTCCCTTTGGGATGCCTTTGGCAGATGAAGTAAGCCTGGAACTCAGGGCTTCCTGGTTAAAGAAATCCAAGCCCTAGGCTGAACCCTAACCCTAACCCTAGGCAGATAAATCAGCCTAGGTATAGGGATGGTGCCAAGGAAAAAGCTGTGAAAGCTGCCATGTTGTTGCACTTTTGTACTCCCCTTGGGATGCCTTGAACAGCTGCAGTGTGCCTGGAGCCCAGGGCTTCCTAGTTTTAAAAATCCTAGCCCTAGGCCTAAGCCTAACAGTAACCCTGGGAAGGGAAATCAGCCTGGTGTTAGGCGTCTTGCCAAGGAAAAAGCCGTGAAAGCAGCCATGTTGTGGCACTTTTGCACTCCCTTTTGGATGCCTTTCACAGCTCCGGTGTGCCTGGAACTCAGGGCTTCCTGATTTTGAAAATCCTAGCCCTAGGCCGAACCCCAACCCTAAGACGAGAAAGGCAAATCAGCCAGGAATTAGGCATGTCCCCAAGGAAAAAGCTGTGGAGGCAGGCATGTTGTGGTACTTTTGCGCTCTTCTTGGCTAGTCCTTCGCAGCTGCTGTGTTCTTGGAACTCAGGGCTTTCTGGTTAATAGACCCTTACCCTAGGCGTAACTCAAACCTTAACCCTAGGAAGGAAAATCAGCCTATGGTTCGGGATGGTCTCATGGAAATATCAGTGGTGGCAGCCAAGTTGCGTCACTTTTGCGCTCCCCTTGGGATGCCTTTCGCAGCTGCAGTGTGCCTGGAGCCCAGGGCTTCCTGGTTTTAAAAGTCCTAGGCCTAAGCCTAACAGTAACCCTAGGAAGGTAAATCAGCCGGGTATTAGGGTTCTTCCTAAGGGAAAAGCCGTGAAAGCAGCCATGTTGTGGCACTTCTGCACTCCCTTTGGGATGCCTTTGGCAGATGAAGTAAGCCTGGAACTCAGGGCTTCCTGGTTAAAGAAATCCAAGCCCTAGGCTGAACCCTAACCCTAACCCTAGGCAGATAAATCAGCCTAGGTATAGGGATGGTGCCAAGGAAAAAGCTGTGAAAGCTGCCATGTTGTTGCACTTTTGTACTCCCCTTGGGATGCCTTGAACAGCTGCAGTGTGCCTGGAGCTAAGGGCTTCCTAGTTTTAAAAATCCTAGCCCTAGGCCTAAGCCTAACAGTAACCCTGGGAAGGTAAATCAGCCTGGTGTTAGGCGTCTTGCCAAGGAAAAAGCCGTGAAAGCAGCCATGTTGTGGCACTTTTGCACTCCCTTTTGGATGCCTTTCACAGCTCCAGTGTGCCTGGAACTCAGGGCTTCCTGCTTTTAAAAATCCTAGCCCTAGGCCGAACCCCAACCCTAAGACGAGAAAGGCAAATCAGCCAGGAATTAGGCATGTCCCCAAGGAAAAAGCTGTCAAGGCAGGCATGTTGTGGTACTTTTGCGCTCTTCTTGGCTAGTCCTTCGCAGCTGCTGTGTTCTTGGAACTCAGGGCTTTCTGGTTAATAGACCCTTACCCTAGGCGTAACTCAAACCTTAACCCTAGGAAGGAAAATCAGCCTATGGTTCGGGATGGTCTCATGGAAATATCAGTGGTGGCAGCCAAGTTGCGTCACTTTTGCGCTCCCCTTGGGATGCCTTTCGCAGCTGCAGTGTGCCTGGAGCCCAGGGCTTCCTGGTTTTAAAAGTCCTAGGCCTAAGCCTAACAGTAACCCTAGGAAGGTAAATCAGCCGGGTATTAGGGTTCTTCCTAAGGGAAAAGCCGTGAAAGCAGCCATGTTGTGGCACTTCTGCACTCCCTTTGGGATGCCTTTGGCAGATGAAGTAAGCCTGGAACTCAGGGCTTCCTGGTTAAAGAAATCACAGCCCTAGGCTGAAGCCTAACCCTAACCCTAGGCAGATAAATCAGCCTAGGTATAGGGATGGTGCCAAGGAAAAAGCTGTGAAAGCTGCCATGTTGTTGCACTTTTGTACTCCCCTTGGGATGCCTTGAACAGCTGCAGTGTGCCTGGAGCTAAGGGCTTCCTAGTTTTAAAAATCCTAGCCCTAGGCCTAAGCCTAACAGTAACCCTGGGAAGGTAAATCAGCCTGGTGTTAGGCGTCTTGCCAAGGAAAAAGCTGTGAAAGCAGCCATGTTGTGGCACTTTTGCACTCCCTTTTGGATGCCTTTCACAGCTCCAGTGTGCCTGGAACTCAGGGCTTCCTGCTTTTAAAAATCCTAGCCCTAGGCCGAACCCCAACCCTAAGACGAGAAAGGCAAATCAGCCAGGAATTAGGCATGTCCCCAAGGAAAAAGCTGTCGAGGCAGGCATGTTGTGGTACTTTTGCGCTCTTCTTGGCTAGTCCTTCGCAGCTGCTGTGTTCTTGGAACTCAGGGCTTTCTGGTTAATAGACCCTTACCCTAGGCGTAACTCAAACCTTAACCCTAGGAAGGAAAATCAGCCTATGGTTCGGGATGGTCTCATGGAAATATCAGTGGTGGCAGCCAAGTTGCGTCACTTTTGCGCTCCCCTTGGGATGCCTTTCGCAGCTGCAGTGTGCCTGGAGCCCAGGGCTTCCTGGTTTTAAAAGTCCTAGGCCTAAGCCTAACAGTAACCCTAGGAAGGTAAATCAGCCGGGTATTAGGGTTCTTCCTAAGGGAAAAGCCGTGAAAGCAGCCATGTTGTGGCACTTCTGCACTCCCTTTGGGATGCCTTTGGCAGATGAAGTAAGCCTGGAACTCAGGGCTTCCTGGTTAAAAAAATCCAAGCCCTAGGCTGAACCCTAACCCTAACCCTAGGCAGATAAATCAGCCTAGGTATAGGGATGGTGCCAAGGAAAAAGCTGTGAAAGCTGCCATGTTGTTGCACTTTTGTACTCCCCTTGGGATGCCTTGAACAGCTGCAGTGTGCCTGGAGCTAAGGGCCTCCTAGTTTCAAAAGTCCTAGCCCTAGGCCTAAGCCTAACAGTAACCCTGGGAAGGTAAATCAGCCTGGTGTTAGGCTTCTTGCCAAGGAAAAAGCCGTGAAAGCAGCCATGTTGTGGCACTTTTGCACTCCCTTTTGGATGCCTTTCACAGCTCCAGTGTGCCTGGAACTCAGGGCTTCCTGATTTTAAAAATCCTAGCCCTAGGCCGAACCCCAACCCTAAGACGAGAAAGGCAAATCAGCCAGGAATTAGGCATGTCCCCAAGGAAAAAGCTGTGGAGGCAGGCATGTTGTGGTACTTTTGCGCTCTTCTTGGGTAGTCCTTCGCAGCTGCTGTGTTCTTGGAACTCAGGGCTTTCTGGTTAATAGACCCTTACCCTAGGCGTAACTCAAACCTTAACCCTAGGAAGGAAAATCAGCCTATGGTTCGGGATGGTCTCATGGAAATATCAGTGGTGGCAGCCAAGTTGCGTCACTTTTGCGCTCCCCTTGGGATGCCTTTCGCAGCTGCAGTGTGCCTGGAGCCCAGGGCTTCCTGGTTTTAAAAGTCCTAGGCCTAAGCCTAACAGTAACCCTAGGAAGGTAAATCAGCCGGGTATTAGGGTTCTTCCTAAGGGAAAAGCCGTGAAAGCAGCCATGTTGTGGCACTTCTGCACTCCCTTTGGGATGCCTTTGGCAGATGAAGTAAGCCTGGAACTCAGGGCTTCCTGGTTAAAGAAATCACAGCCCTAGGCTGAACCCTAACCCTAACCCTAGGCAGATAAATCAGCCTAGGTATAGGGATGGTGCCAAGGAAAAAGCTGTGAAAGCTGCCATGTTGTTGCACTTTTGTACTCCCCTTGGGATGCCTTGAACAGCTGCAGTGTGCCTGGAGCTAAGGGCTTCCTAGTTTTAAAAATCCTAGCCCTAGGCCTAAGCCTAACAGTAACCCTGGGAAGGTAAATCAGCCTGGTGTTAGGCGTCTTGCCAAGGAAAAAGCCGTGAAAGCAGCCATGTTGTGGCACTTTTGCACTCCCTTTTGGATGCCTTTCACAGCTGCAGTGTGCCTGGAACTCAGGGCTTCCTGCTTTTAAAAATCCTAGCCCTAGGCCGAACCCCAACCCTAAGACGAGAAAGGCAAATCAGCCAGGAATTAGGCATGTCCCCAAGGAAAAAGCTGTGGAGGCAGGCATGTTGTGGTACTTTTGCGCTCTTCTTGGCTAGTCCTTCGCAGCTGCTGTGTTCTTGGAACTCAGGGCTTTCTGGTTAATAGAACCCTTACCCTAGGCGTAACTCAAACCTTAACCCTAGGAAGGAAAATCAGCCTATGGTTCGGGATGGTCTCATGGAAATATCAGTGGTGGCAGCCAAGTTGCGTCACTTTTGCGCTCCCCTTGGGATGCCTTTCGCAGCTGCAGTGTGCCTGGAGCCCAGGGCTTCCTGGTTTTAAAAGTCCTAGGCCTAAGCCTAACAGTAACCCTAGGAAGGTAAATCAGCCGGGTATTAGGGTTCTTCCTAAGGGAAAAACCGTGAAAGCAGCCATGTTGTGGCACTTCTGCACTCCCTTTGGGATGCCTTTGGCAGATGAAGTAAGCCTGGAACTCAGGGCTTCCTGGTTAAAGAAATCCAAGCCCTAGGCTGAAGCCTAACCCTAACCCTAGGCAGATAAATCAGCCTAGGTATAGGGATGGTGCCAAGGAAAAAGCTGAGAAAGCTGCCATGTTGTTGCACTTTTGTAATCCCCTTGGGATGCCTTGAACAGCTGCAGTGTGCCTGGAGCCCAGGGCTTCCTAGTTTTAAAAATCCTAGCCCTAGGCCTAAGCCTAACAGTAACCCTGGGAAGGTAAATCAGCCTGGTGTTAGGCGTCTTGCCAAGGAAAAAGCCGTGAAAGCAGCCATGTTGTGGCACTTTTGCACTCCCTTTTGGATGCCTTTCACAGCTCCAGTGTGCCTGGAACTCAGGGCTTCCTGATTTTAAAAATCCTAGCCCTAGGCCGAACCCCAACCCTAAGACGAGAAAGGCAAATCAGCCAGGAATTAGGCATGTCCCCAAGGAAAAAGCTGTGGAGGCAGGCATGTTGTGGTACTTTTGCGCTCTTCTTGGCTAGTCCTTCGCAGCTGCTGTGTTCTTGGAACTCAGGGCTTTCTGGTTAATAGACCCTTACCCTAGGCGTAACTAAAACCTTAACCCTAGGAAGGAAAATCAGCCTATGGTTCGGGATGGTCTCATGGAAATATCAGTGGTGGCAGCCAAGTTGCGTCACTTTTGCGCTCCCCTTGGGATGCCTTTCGCAGCTGCAGTGTGCCTGGAGCCCAGGGCTTCCTGGTTTTAAAAGTCCTAGGCCTAAGCCTAACAGTAACCCTAGGAAGGTAAATCAGCCGGGTATTAGGGTTCTTCCTAAGGGAAAAGCCGTGAAAGCAGCCATGTTGTGGCACTTCTGCACTCCCTTTGGGATGCCTTTGGAAGATGAAGTAAGCCTGGAACTCAGGGCTTCCTGGTTAAAGAAATCACAGCCCTAGGCTGAACCCTAACCCTAACCCTAGGCAGATAAATCAGCCTAGGTATAGGGATGGTGCCAAGGAAAAAGCTGTGAAAGCTGCCATGTTGTTGCACTTTTGTACTCCCCTTGGGATGCCTTGAACAGCTGCAGTGTGCCTGGAGCTCAGGGCTTCCTAGTTTTAAAAATCCTAGCCCTAGGCCTAAGCCTAACAGTAACCCTGGGAAGGTAAATCAGCCAGGTGTTAGGCGTCTTGCCAAGGAAAAAGCCGTGAAAGCAGCCATGTTGTGGCACTTTTGCACTCCCTTTTGGATGCCTTTCACAGCTCCAGTGTGCCTGGAACTCAGTGCTTCCTGCTTTTAAAAATCCTAGCCCTAGGCCGAACCCCAACCCTAAGACGAGAAAGGCAAATCAGCCAGGAATTAGGCATGTCCCCAAGGAAAAAGCTGTGGAGGCAGGCATGTTGTGGTACTTTTGCGCTCTTCTTGGCTAGTCCTTCGCAGCTGCTGTGTTCTTGGAACTCAGGGCTTTCTGGTTAATAGACCCTTACCCTAGGCGTAACTCAAACCTTAACCCTAGGAAGGAAAATCAGCCTATGGTTCGGGATGGCCTCATGGAAATATCAGTGGTGGCAGCCAAGTTGCGTCACTTTTGCGCTCCCCTTGGGATGCCTTTCGCAGCTGCAGTGTGCCTGGAGCCCAGGGCTTCCTGGTTTTAAAAGTCCTAGGCCTAAGCCTAACAGTAACCCTAGGAAGGTAAATCAGCCGGGTATTAGGGTTCTTCCTAAGGGAAAAGCCGTGAAAGCAGCCATGTTGTGGCACTTCTGCACTCCCTTTGGGATGCCTTTGGCAGATGAAGTAAGCCTGGAACTCAGGGCTTCCTGGTTAAAGAAATCCAAGCCCTAGGCTGAACCCTAACCCTAACCCTAGGCAGATAAATCAGCCTAGGTATAGGGATGGTGCCAAGGAAAAAGCTGTGAAAGCTGCCATGTTGTTGCACTTTTGTACTCCCCTTGGGATGCCTTGAACAGCTGCAGTGTGCCTGGAGCTCAGGGCTTCCTAGTTTTAAAAATCCTAGCCCTAGGCCTAAGCCTAACAGTAACCCTGGGAAGGTAAATCAGCCTGGTGTTAGGCGTCTTGCCAAGGAAAAAGCCGTGAAAGCAGCCATGTTGTGGCACTTTTGCACTCCCTTTTGGATGCCTTTCACAGCTCCAGTGTGCCTGGAACTCAGGGCTTCCTGATTTTAAAAATCCTAGCCCTAGGCCGAACCCCAACCCTAAGACGAGAAAGGCAAATCAGCCAGGAATTAGGCATGTCCCCAAGGAAAAAGCTGTGGAGGCAGGCATGTTGTGGTACTTTTGCGCTCTTCTTGGCTAGTCCTTCGCAGCTGCTGTGTTCTTGGAACTCAGGGCTTTCTGGTTAATAGACCCTTACCCTAGGCGTAACTCAAACCTTAACCCTAGGAAGGAAAATCAGCCTATGGTTCGGGATGGCCTCATGGAAATATCAGTGGTGGCAGCCAAGTTGCGTCACTTTTGCGCTCCCCTTGGGATGCCTTTCGCAGCTGCAGTGTGCCTGGAGCCCAGGGCTTCCTGGTTTTAAAAGTCCTAGGCCTAAGCCTAACAGTAACCCTAGGAAGGTAAATCAGCCGGGTATTAGGGTTCTTCCTAAGGGAAAAGCCGTGAAAGCAGCCATGTTGTGGCACTTCTGCACTCCCTTTGGGATGCCTTTGGCAGATGAAGTAAGCCTGGAACTCAGGGCTTCCTGGTTAAAGAAATCCAAGCCCTAGGCTGAAGCCTAACCCTAACCCTAGGCAGATAAATCAGCCTAGGTATAGGGATGGTGCCAAGGAAAAAGCTGTGAAAGATGCCATGTTGTTGCACTTTTGTACTCCCCTTGGGATGCCTTGAACAGCTGCAGTGTGCCTGGAGCCCAGGGCTTCCTAGTTTTAAAAATCCTAGCCCTAGGCCTAAGCCTAACAGTAACCCTGGGAAGGTAAATCAGCCTGGTGTTAGGCGTCTTGCCAAGGAAAAAGCCGTGAAAGCAGCCATGTTGTGGCACTTTTGCACTCCCTTTTGGATGCCTTTCACAGCTCCGGTGTGCCTGGAACTCAGGGCTTCCTGCTTTTAAAAATCCTAGCCCTAGGCCGAACCCCAACCCTAAGACGAGAAAGGCAAATCAGCCAGGAATTAGGCATGTCCCCAAGGAAAAAGCTGTGGAGGCAGGCATGTTGTGGTACTTTTGCGCTCTTCTTGGCTAGTCCTTCGCAGCTGCTGTGTTCTTGGAACTCAGGGCTTTCTGGTTAATAGAACCCTTACCCTAGGCGTAACTCAAACCTTAACCCTAGGAAGGAAAATCAGCCTATGGTTCGGGATGGTCTCATGGAAATATCAGTGGTGGCAGCCAAGTTGCGTCACTTTTGCGCTCCCCTTGGGATGCCTTTTGCAGCTGCAGTGTGCCTGGAGCCCAGGGCTTCCTGGTTTTAAAAGTCCTAGGCCTAAGCCTAACAGTAACCCTAGGAAGGTAAATCAGCCGGGTATTAGGGTTCTTCCTAAGGGAAAAGCCGTGAAAGCAGCCATGTTGTGGCACTTCTGCACTCCCTTTGGGATGCCTTTGGCAGATGAAGTAAGCCTGGAACTCAGGGCTTCCTGGTTAAAGAAATCCAAGCCCTAGGCTGAACCCTAACCCTAACCCTAGGCAGATAAATCAGCCTAGGTATAGGGATGGTGCCAAGGAAAAAGCTGTGAAAGCTGCCATGTTGTTGCACTTTTGTACTCCCCTTGGGATGCCTTGAACAGCTGCAGTGTGCCTGGAGCCCAGGGCTTCCTAGTTTTAAAAATCCTAGCCCTAGGCCTAAGCCTAACAGTAACCCTGGGAAGGTAAATCAGCCTGGTGTTAGGCGTCTTGCCAAGGAAAAAGCCGTGAAACAGCCATGTTGTGGCACTTTTGCACTCCCTTTTGGATGCCTTTCACAGCTCCAGTGTGCCTGGAACTCAGGGCTTCCTGCTTTTAAAAATCCTAGCCCTAGGCCGAACCCCAACCCTAAGACGAGAAAGGCAAATCAGCCAGGAATTAGGCATGTCCACAAGGAAAAAGCTGTGGAGGCAGGCATGTTGTGGTACTTTTGCGCTCTTCTTGGCTAGTCCTTCGCAGCTGCTGTGTTCTTGGAACTCAGGGCTTTCTGGTTAATAGACCCTTACCCTAGGCGTAACTCAAACCTTAACCCTAGGAAGGAAAATCAGCCTATGGTTCGGGATGGTCTCATGGAAATATCAGTGGTGGCAGCCAAGTTGCGTCACTTTTGCGCTCCCCTTGGGATGCCTTTCGCAGCTGCAGTGTGCCTGGAGCCCAGGGCTTCCTGGTTTTAAAAGTCCTAGGCCTAAGCCTAACAGTAACCCTAGGAAGGTAAATCAGCCGGGTATTAGGGTTCTTCCTAAGGGAAAAGCCGTGAAAGCAGCCATGTTGTGGCACTTCTGCACTCCCTTTGGGATGCCTTTGGCAGATGAAGTAAGCCTGGAACTCAGGGCTTCCTGGTTAAAGAAATCCAAGCCCTAGGCTGAACCCTAACCCCAATCCTAGGCAGATAAATCAGCCTAGGTATAGGGATGGTGCCAAGGAAAAAGCTGTGAAAGCTGCCATGTTGTTGCACTTTTGTACTCCCCTTGGGATGCCTTGAACAGCTGCAGTGTGCCTGGAGCTAAGGGCTTCCTAGTTTTAAAAATCCTAGCCCTAGGCCTAAGCCTAACAGTAACCCTGGGAAGGTAAATCAGCCTGGTGTTAGGCGTCTTGCCAAGGAAAAAGCCGTGAAATCAGCCATGTTGTGGCACTTTTGCACTCCCTTTTGGATGCCTTTCACAGCTCCAGTGTGCCTGGAACTCAGGGCTTCCTGATTTTAAAAATCCTAGCCCTAGGCCGAACCCCAACCCTAAGACGAGAAAGGCAAATCAGCCAGGAATTAGGCATGTCCACAAGGAAAAAGCTGTGGAGGCAGGCATGTTGTGGTACTTTTGCGCTCTTCTTGGCTAGTCCTTCGCAGCTGCTGTGTTTTTGGAACTCAGGGCTTTCTGGTTAATAGAACCCTTACCCTAGGCGTAACTCAAACCTTAACCCTAGGAAGGAAAATCAGCCTATGGTTCAGGATGGTCTCATGGAAATATCAGTGGTGGCAGCCAAGTTGCATCACTTTTGCGCTCCCCCTTGGGATGCCTTTCACAGCTGCAGTGTGCCTGGAGCCCAGGGCTTCCTGGTTTTAAAAGTCCCAGGCCTAAGCCTAACAGTAACCCTAGGAAGGTAAATCAGCCGGGTATTAGGGTTCTTCCTAAGGGAAAAGCCGTGAAAGCAGCCATGTTGTGGCACTTCTGCACTCCCTTTGGGATGCCTTTGGCAGATGAAGTAAGCCTGGAACTCAGGGCTTCCTGGTTAAAGAAATCCAAGCCCTAGGCTGAA
Organism: Ammospiza nelsoni; assembly: GCF_027579445.1. Taxonomy (NCBI): domain Eukaryota; kingdom Metazoa; phylum Chordata; class Aves; order Passeriformes; family Passerellidae; genus Ammospiza; species Ammospiza nelsoni. The sequence continues at coordinate 695,374 of NW_026683197.1, read as the reverse complement.
CCCTAACCCTAACCCTAGGCAGATAAATCAGCCTAGGTATAGGGATGGTGCCAAGGAAAAAGCTGTGAAAGCTGCCATGTTGTTGCACTTTTGTACTCCCCTTGGGATGCCTTGAACAGCTGCAGTGTGCCTGGAGCCCAGGGCTTCCTAGTTTTAAAAATCCTAGCCCTAGGCCTAAGCCTAACAGTAACCCTGGGAAGGTAAATCAGCCTGGTGTTAGGCGTCTTGCCAAGGAAAAAGCCGTGAAAGCAGCCATGTTGTGGCACTTTTGCACTCCCTTTTGGATGCCTTTCACAGCTCCAGTGTGCCTGGAACTCAGGGCTTCCTGCTTTTAAAAATCCTAGCCCTAGGCCGAACCCCAACCCTAAGACGAGAAAGGCAAATCAGCCAGGAATTAGGCATGTCCACAAGGAAAAAGCTGTGGAGGCAGGCATGTTGTGGTACTTTTGCGCTCTTCTTGGCTAGTCCTTCGCAGCTGCTGTGTTCTTGGAACTCAGGGCTTTCTGGTTAATAGACCCTTACCCTAGGCGTAACTCAAACCTTAACCCTAGGAAGGAAAATCAGCCTATGGTTCGGGATGGTCTCATGGAAATATCAGTGGTGGCAGCCAAGTTGCGTCACTTTTGCGCTCCCCTTGGGATGCCTTTCGCAGCTGCAGTGTGCCTGGAGCCCAGGGCTTCCTGGTTTTACAAGTCCTAGGCCTAAGCCTAACAGTAACCCTAGGAAGGTAAATCAGCTGGGTATTAGGGTTCTTCCTAAGGGAAAAGCCGTGAAAGCAGCCATGTTGTGGCACTTCTGCACTCCCTTTGGGATGCCTTTGGCAGATGAAGTAAGCCTGGAACTCAGGGCTTCCTGGTTAAAGAAATCCAAGCCCTAGGCTGAACCCTAACCCTAACCCTAGGCAGATAAATCAGCCTAGGTATAGGGATGGTGCCAAGGAAAAAGCTGTGAAAGCTGCCATGTTGTTGCACTTTTGTACTCCCCTTGGGATGCCTTGAACAGCTGCAGTGTGCCTGGAGCCCAGGGCTTCCTAGTTTTAAAAATCCTAGCCCTAGGCCTAAGCCTAACAGTAACCCTGAAAAGGCAAATCAGCCTGGTGTTAGGCGTTTTGCCAAGGAAAAAGCCGTGAAAGCAGCCATGTTGTGGCACTTTTGCACTCCCTTTTGGATGCCTTTCACAGCTGCAGTGTGCCTGGAACTCAGGGCTTCCTGATTTTAAAAATCCTAGCCCTAGACCGAACCCCAACCCTAAGACGAGAAAGGCAAATCAGCCAGGAATTAGGCATGTCCCCAAGGAAAAAGCTGTGGAGGCAGGCATGTTGTGGTACTTTTGCGCTCTTCTTGGCTAGTCCTTCGCAGCTGCTGTGTTCTTGGAACTCAGGGCTTTCTGGTTAATAGACCCTTACCCTAGGCGTAACTCAAACCTTAACCCTAGGAAGGAAAATCAGCCTATGGTTCGGGATGGCCTCATGGAAATATCAGTGGTGGCAGCCAAGTTGCGTCACTTTTGCGCTCCCCTTGGGATGCCTTTCGCAGCTGCAGTGTGCCTGGAGCCCAGGGCTTCCTGGTTTTAAAAGTCCTAGGCCTAAGCCTAACAGTAACCCTAGGAAGGTAAATCAGCCGGGTATTAGGGTTCTTCCTAAGGGAAAAGCCGTGAAAGCAGCCATGTTGTGGCACTTCTGCACTCCCTTTGGGATGCCTTTGGCAGATGAAGTAAGCCTGGAACTCAGGGCTTCCTGGTTAAAGAAATCCAAGCCCTAGGCTGAACCCTAACCCTAACCCTAGGCAGATAAATCAGCCTAGGTATAGGGATGGTGCCAAGGAAAAAGCTGTGAAAGCTGCCATGTTGTTGCACTTTTGTACTCCCCTTGGGATGCCTTGAACAGCTGCAGTGTGCCTGGAGCTAAGGGCTTCCTAGTTTCAAAAATCCTAGCCCTAGGCCTAAGCCTAACAGTAACCCTGGGAAGGTAAATCAGCCTGGTGTTAGGCGTCTTGCCAAGGAAAAAGCCGTGAAAGCAGCCATGTTGTGGCACTTTTGCACTCCCTTTTGGATGCCTTTCACAGCTCCAGTGTGCCTGGAACTCAGGGCTTCCTGCTTTTAAAAATCCTAGCCCTAGGCCGAACCCCAACCCTAAGACGAGAAAGGCAAATCAGCCAGGAATTAGGCATGTCCCCAAGGAAAAAGCTGTGGAGGCAGGCATGTTGTGCTACTTTTGCGCTCTTCTTGGCTAGTCCTTCGCAGCTGCTGTGTTCTTGGAACTCAGGGCTTTCTGGTTAATAGAACCCTTACCCTAGGCGTAACTCAAACCTTAACCCTAGGAAGGAAAATCAGCCTATGGTTCGGGATGGTCTCATGGAAATATCAGTGGTGGCAGCCAAGTTGCGTCACTTTTGCGCTCCCCTTGGGATGCCTTTTGCAGCTGCAGTGTGCCTGGAGCCCAGGGCTTCCTGGTTTTAAAAGTCCTAGGCCTAAGCCTAACAGTAACCCTAGGAAGGTAAATCAGCCGGGTATTAGGGTTCTTCCTAAGGGAAAAGCCGTGAAAGCAGCCATGTTGTGGCACTTCTGCACTCCCTTTGGGATGCCTTTGGCAGATGAAGTAAGCCTGGAACTCAGGGCTTCCTGGTTAAAGAAATCACAGCCCTAGGCTGAACCCTAACCCTAACCCTAGGCAGATAAATCAGCCTAGGTATAGGGATGGTGCCAAGGAAAAAGCTGTGAAAGCTGCCATGTTGTTGCACTTTTGTACTCCCCTTGGGATGCCTTGAACAGCTGCAGTGTGCCTGGAGCCCAGGGCTTCCTAGTTTTAAAAATCCTAGCCCTAGGCCTAAGCCTAACAGTAACCCTGGGAAGGTAAATCAGCCTGGTGTTAGGCGTCTTGCCAAGGAAAAAGCCGTGAAACAGCCATGTTGTGGCACTTTTGCACTCACTTTTGGATGCCTTTCACAGCTCCAGTGTGCCTGGAACTCAGGGCTTCCTGATTTTAAAAATCCTAGCCCTAGGCCGAACCCCAACCCTAAGACGAGAAAGGCAAATCAGCCAGGAATTAGGCATGTCCACAAGGAAAAAGCTGTGGAGGCAGGCATGTTGTGCTACTTTTGCGCTCTTCTTGGCTAGTCCGTCGCAGCTGCTGTGTTCTTGGAACTCAGGGCTTTCTGGTTAATAGACCCTTACCCTAGGCGTAACTCAAACCTTAACCCTAGGAAGGAAAATCAGCCTATGGTTCAGGATGGTCTCATGGAAATATCAGTGCTGGCAGCCAAGTTGCGTCACTTTTGCGCTCCCCTTGGGATGCCTTTCGCAGCTGCAGTGTGCCTGGAGCCCAGGGCTTCCTGGTTTTAAAAGTCCTAGGCCTAAGCCTAACAGTAACCCTAGGAAGGTAAATCAGCCGGGTATTAGGGTTCTTCCTAAGGGAAAAGCCGTGAAAGCAGCCATGTTGTGGCACTTCTGCACTCCCTTTGGGATGCCTTTGGCAGATGAAGTAAGCCTGGAACTCAGGGCTTCCTGGTTAAGAAATCCAAGCCCTAGGCTGAACCCTAACCCTAACCCTAGGCAGATAAATCAGCCTAGGTATAGGGATGGTGCCAAGGAAAAAGCTGTGAAAGCTGCCATGTTGTTGCACTTTTGTACTCCCCTTGGGATGCCTTGAACAGCTGCAGTGTGCCTGGAGCCCAGGGCTTCCTAGTTTTAAAAATCCTAGCCCTAGGCCTAAGCCTAACAGTAACCCTGGGAAGGCAAATCAGCCTGGTGTTAGGCGTTTTGCCAAGGAAAAAGCCGTGAAAGCAGCCATGTTGTGGCACTTTTGCACTCCCTTTTGGATGCCTTTCACAGCTCCAGTGTGCCTGGAACTCAGGGCTTCCTGCTTTTAAAAATCCTAGCCCTAGGCCGAACCCCAACCCTAAGACGAGAAAGGCAAATCAGCCAGGAATTAGGCATGTCCCCAAGGAAAAAGCTGTGGAGGCAGGCATGTTGTGGTACTTTTGCGCTCTTCTTGGCTAGTCCTTCGCAGCTGCTGTGTTCTTGGAACTCAGGGCTTTCTGGTTAATAGACCCTTACCCTAGGCGTAACTCAAACCTTAACCCTAGGAAGGAAAATCAGCCTATGGTTCGGGATGGCCTCATGGAAATATCAGTGGTGGCAGCCAAGTTGCGTCACTTTTGCGCTCCCCTTGGGATGCCTTTCGCAGCTGCAGTGTGCCTGGAGCCCAGGGCTTCCTGGTTTTAAAAGTCCTAGGCCTAAGCCTAACAGTAACCCTAGGAAGGTAAATCAGCCGGGTATTAGGGTTCTTCCTAAGGGAAAAGCCGTGAAAGCAGCCATGTTGTGGCACTTCTGCACTCCCTTTGGGATGCCTTTGGCAGATGAAGTAAGCCTGGAACTCAGGGCTTCCTGGTTAAAGAAATCCAAGCCCTAGGCTGAAGCCTAACCCTAACCCTAGGCAGATAAATCAGCCTAGGTATAGGGATGGTGCCAAGGAAAAAGCTGTGAAAGCTGCCATGTTGTTGCACTTTTGTACTCCCCTTGGGATGCCTTGAACAGCTGCAGTGTGCCTGGAGCCCAGGGCTTCCTAGTTTTAAAAATCCTAGCCCTAGGCCTAAGCCTAACAGTAACCCTGGGAAGGTAAATCAGCCTGGTGTTAGGCGTCTTCCAAGGAAAAAGCCGTGAAAGCAGCCATGTTGTGGCACTTTTGCACTCCCTTTTGGATGCCTTTCACAGCTCCAGTGTGCCTGGAACTCAGGGCTTCCTGCTTTTAAAAATCCTAGCCCTAGGCCGAACCCCAACCCTAAGACGAGAAAGGCAAATCAGCCAGGAATTAGGCATGTCCCCAAGGAAAAAGCTGTCGAGGCAGGCATGTTGTGGTACTTTTGCGCTCTTCTTGGCTAGTCCTTCGCAGCTGCTGTGTTCTTGGAACTCAGGGCTTTCTGGTTAATAGAACCCTTACCCTAGGCGTAACTCAAACCTTAACCCTAGGAAGGAAAATCAGCCTATGGTTCGGGATGGTCTCATGGAAATATCAGTGGTGGCAGCCAAGTTGCGTCACTTTTGCGCTCCCCTTGGGATGCCTTTTGCAGCTGCGGTGTGCCTGGAGCCCAGGGCTTCCTGGTTTTAAAAGTCCTAGGCCTAAGCCTAACAGTAACCCTAGGAAGGTAAATCAGCCGGGTATTAGGGTTCTTCCTAAGGGAAAAGCCGTGAAAGCAGCCATGTTGTGGCACTTCTGCACTCCCTTTGGGATGCCTTTGGCAGATGAAGTAAGCCTGGAACTCAGGGCTTCCTGGTTAAAGAAATCACAGCCCTAGGCTGAACCCTAACCCTAACCCTAGGCAGATAAATCAGCCTAGGTATAGGGATGGTGCCAAGGAAAAAGCTGTGAAAGCTGCCATGTTGTTGCACTTTTGTACTCCCCTTGGGATGCCTTGAACAGCTGCAGTGCGCCTGGAGCCCAGGGCTTCCTAGTTTTAAAAATCCTAGCCCTAGGCCTAAGCCTAACAGTAACCCTGGGAAGGTAAATCAGCCTGGTGTTAGGCGTCTTGCCAAGGAAAAAGCCGTGAAAGCAGCCATGTTGTGGCACTTTTGCACTCCCTTTTGGATGCCTTTCACAGCTCCAGTGTGCCTGGAACTCAGGGCTTCCTGATTTTAAAAATCCTAGCCCTAGGCCGAACCCCAACCCTAAGACGAGAAAGGCAAATCAGCCAGGAATTAGGCATGTCCCCAAGGAAAAAGCTGTGGAGGCAGGCATGTTGTGGTACTTTTGCGCTCTTCTTGGCTAGTCCTTCGCAGCTGCTGTGTTCTTGGAACTCAGGGCTTTCTGGTTAATAGACCCTTACCCTAGGCGTAACTCAAACCTTAACCCTAGGAAGGAAAATCAGCCTATGGTTCGGGATGGTCTCATGGAAATATCAGTGGTGGCAGCCAAGTTGCGTCACTTTTGCGCTCCCCTTGGGATGCCTTTCGCAGCTGCAGTGTGCCTGGAGCCCAGGGCTTCCTGGTTTTAAAAGTCCTAGGCCTAAGCCTAACAGTAACCCTAGGAAGGTAAATCAGCCGGGTATTAGGGTTCTTCCTAAGGGAAAAGCCGTGAAAGCAGCCATGTTGTGGCACTTCTGCACTCCCTTTGGGATGCCTTTGGCAGATGAAGTAAGCCTGGAACTCAGGGCTTCCTGGTTAAAGAAATCACAGCCCTAGGCTGAACCCTAACCCTAACCCTAGCAGATAAATCAGCCTAGGTATAGGGATGGTGCCAAGGAAAAAGCTGTGAAAGCTGCCATGTTGTTGCACTTTTGTACTCCCCTTGGGATGCCTTGAACAGCTGCAGTGCGCCTGGAGCCCAGGGCTTCCTAGTTTTAAAAATCCTAGCCCTAGGCCTAAGCCTAACAGTAACCCTGGGAAGGTAAATCAGCCTGGTGTTAGGCGTCTTGCCAAGGAAAAAGCCGTGAAACAGCCATGTTGTGGCACTTTTGCACTCCCTTTTGGATGCCTTTCACAGCTCCAGTGTGCCTGGAACTCAGGGCTTCCTGATTTTAAAAATCCTAGCCCTAGGCCGAACCCCAACCCTAAGACGAGAAAGGCAAATCAGCCAGGAATTAGGCATGTCCCCAAGGAAAAAGCTGTGGAGGCAGGCATGTTGTGGTACTTTTGCGCTCTTCTTGGCTAGTCCTTCGCAGCTGCTGTGTTCTTGGAACTCAGGGCTTTCTGGTTAATAGACCCTTACCCTAGGCGTAACTCAAACCTTAACCCTAGGAAGGAAAATCAGCCTATGGTTCGGGATGGTCTCATGGAAATATCAGTGGTGGCAGCCAAGTTGCGTCACTTTTGCGCTCCCCTTGGGATGCCTTTCGCAGCTGCAGTGTGCCTGGAGCCCAGGGCTTCCTGGTTTTAAAAGTCCTAGGCCTAAGCCTAACAGTAACCCTAGGAAGGTAAATCAGCCGGGTATTAGGGTTCTTCCTAAGGGAAAAGCCGTGAAAGCAGCCATGTTGTGGCACTTCTGCACTCCCTTTGGGATGCCTTTGGCAGATGAAGTAAGCCTGGAACTCAGGGCTTCCTGGTTAAAGAAATCCAAGCCCTAGGCTGAACCCTAACCCTAACCCTAGGCAGATAAATCAGCCTAGGTATAGGGATGGTGCCAAGGAAAAAGCTGTGAAAGCTGCCATGTTGTTGCACTTTTGTACTCCCCTTGGGATGCCTTGAACAGCTGCAGTGTGCCTGGAGCCCAGGGCTTCCTAGTTTTAAAAATCCTAGCCCTAGGCCTAAGCCTAACAGTAACCCTGGGAAGGTAAATCAGCCTGGTGTTAGGCGTCTTGCCAAGGAAAAAGCCGTGAAAGCAGCCATGTTGTGGCACTTTTGCACTCCCTTTTGGATGCCTTTCACAGCTCCAGTGTGCCTGGAACTCAGGGCTTCCTGCTTTTAAAAATCCTAGCCCTAGGCCGAACCCCAACCCTAAGACGAGAAAGGCAAATCAGCCAGGAATTAGGCATGTCCACAAGGAAAAAGCTGTGGAGGCAGGCATGTTGTGGTACTTTTGCGCTCTTCTTGGCTAGTCCTTCGCAGCTGCTGTGTTCTTGGAACTCAGGGCTTTCTGGTTAATAGAACCCTTACCCTAGGCGTAACTCAAACCTTAACCCTAGGAAGGAAAATCAGCCTATGGTTCGGGATGGTCTCATGGAAATATCAGTGGTGGCAGCCAAGTTGCGTCACTTTTGCGCTCCCCTTGGGATGCCTTATGCAGCTGCAGTGTGCCTGGAGCCCAGGGCTTCCTGGTTTTAAAAGTCCTAGGCCTAAGCCTAACAGTAACCCTAGGAAGGTAAATCAGCCGGGTATTAGGGTTCTTCCTAAGGGAAAAGCTGTGAAAGCAGCCATGTTGTGGCACTTCTGCACTCCCTTTGGGATGCCTTTGGCAGATGAAGTAAGCCTGGAACTCAGGGCTTCCTGGTTAAAGAAATCCAAGCCCTAGGCTGAACCCTAACCCTAACCCTAGGCAGATAAATCAGCCTAGGTATAGGGATGGTGCCAAGGAAAAAGCTGTGAAAGCTGCCATGTTGTTGCACTTTTGTACTCCCCTTGGGATGCCTTTCGCAGCTGCAGTGTGCCTGGAGCCCAGGGCTTCCTAGTTTTAAAAATCCTAGCCCTAGGCCTAAGCCTAACAGTAACCCTGGGAAGGTAAATCAGCCTGGTGTTAGGCGTCTTGCCAAGGAAAAAGCCGTGAAAGCAGCCATGTTGTGGCACTTTTGCACTCCCTTTTGGATGCCTTTCACAGCTCCAGTGTGCCTGGAACTCAGGGCTTCCTGATTTTAAAAATCCTAGCCCTAGGCCGAACCCCAACCCTAAGACGAGAAAGGCAAATCAGCCAGGAATTAGGCATGTCCCCAAGGAAAAAGCTGTGGAGGCAGGCATGTTGTGGTACTTTTGCGCTCTTCTTGGCTAGTCCTTCGCAGCTGCTGTGTTCTTGGAACTCAGGGCTTTCTGGTTAATAGACCCTTACCCTAGGCGTAACTCAAACCTTAACCCTAGGAAGGAAAATCAGCCTATGGTTCGGGATGGTCTCATGGAAATATCAGTGGTGGCAGCCAAGTTGCGTCACTTTTGCGCTCCCCTTGGGATGCCTTTCGCAGCTGCAGTGTGCCTGGAGCCCAGGGCTTCCTGGTTTTAAAAGTCCTAGGCCTAAGCCTAACAGTAACCCTAGGAAGGTAAATCAGCCGGGTATTAGGGTTCTTCCTAAGGGAAAAGCCGTGAAAGCAGCCATGTTGTGGCACTTCTGCACTCCCTTTGGGATGCCTTTGGCAGATGAAGTAAGCCTGGAACTCAGGGCTTCCTGGTTAAAGAAATCCAAGCCCTAGGCTGAACCCTAACCCCAATCCTAGGCAGATAAATCAGCCTAGGTATAGGGATGGTGCCAAGGAAAAAGCTGTGAAAGCTGCCATGTTGTTGCACTTTTGTACTCCCCTTGGGATGCCTTGAACAGCTGCAGTGTGCCTGGAGCTAAGGGCTTCCTAGTTTTAAAAATCCTAGCCCTAGGCCTAAGCCTAACAGTAACCCTGGGAAGGTAAATCAGCCTGGTGTTAGGCTTCTTGCCAAGGAAAAAGCCGTGAAATCAGCCATGTTGTGGCACTTTTGCACTCCCTTTTGGATGCCTTTCACAGCTCCAGTGTGCCTGGAACTCAGGGCTTCCTGATTTTAAAAGTCCTAGCCCTAGGCCGAACCCCAACCCTAAGACGAGAAAGGCAAATCAGCCAGGAATTAGGCATGTCCACAAGGAAAAAGCTGTGGAGGCAGGCATGTTGTGGTACTTTTGCGCTCTTCTTGGCTAGTCCTTCGCAGCTGCTGTGTTTTTGGAACTCAGGGCTTTCTGGTTAATAGAACCCTTACCCTAGGCGTAACTCAAACCTTAACCCTAGGAAGGAAAATCAGCCTATGGTTCAGGATGGTCTCATGGAAATATCAGTGGTGGCAGCCAAGTTGCATCACTTTTGCGCTCCCCCTTGGGATGCCTTTCACAGCTGCAGTGTGCCTGGAGCCCAGGGCTTCCTGGTTTTAAAAGTCCTAGGCCTAAGCCTAACAGTAACCCTAGGAAGGTAAATCAGCCGGGTATTAGGGTTCTTCCTAAGGGAAAAGCCGTGAAAGCAGCCATGTTGTGGCACTTCTGCACTCCCTTTGGGATGCCTTTGGCAGATGAAGTAAGCCTGGAACTCAGGGCTTCCTGGTTAAAGAAATCCAAGCCCTAGGCTGAACCCTAACCCTAACCCTAGGCAGATAAATCAGCCTAGGTATAGGGATGGTGCCAAGGAAAAAGCTGAGAAAGCTGCCATGTTGTTGCACTTTTGTACTCCCCTTGGGATGCCTTGAACAGCTGCAGTGTGCCTGGAGCCCAGGGCTTCCTAGTTTTAAAAATCCTAGCCCTAGGCCTAAGCCTAACAGTAACCCTGGGAAGGTAAATCAGCCTGGTGTTAGGCGTCTTGCCAAGGAAAAAGCCGTGAAAGCAGCCATGTTGTGGCACTTTTGCACTCCCTTTTGGATGCCTTTCACAGCTCCAGTGTGCCTGGAACTCAGGGCTTCCTGCTTTTAAAAATCCTAGCCCTAGGCCGAACCCCAACCCTAAGACGAGAAAGGCAAATCAGCCAGGAATTAGGCATGTCCACAAGGAAAAAGCTGTGGAGGCAGGCATGTTGTGGTACTTTTGCGCTCTTCTTGGCTAGTCCTTCGCAGCTGCTGTGTTCTTGGAACTCAGGGCTTTCTGGTTAATAGAACCCTTACCCTAGGCGTAACTCAAACCTTAACCCTAGGAAGGAAAATCAGCCTATGGTTCGGGATGGTCTCATGGAAATATCAGTGGTGGCAGCCAAGTTGCGTCACTTTTGCGCTCCCCTTGGGATGCCTTTCGCAGCTGCAGTGTGCCTGGAGCCCAGGGCTTCCTGGTTTTAAAAGTCCTAGGCCTAAGCCTAACAGTAACCCTAGGAAGGTAAATCAGCCGGGTATTAGGGTTCTTCCTAAGGGAAAAGCCGTGAAAGCAGCCATGTTGTGGCACTTCTGCACTCCCTTTGGGATGCCTTTGGCAGATGAAGTAAGCCTGGAACTCAGGGCTTCCTGGTTAAAGAAATCCAAGCCCTAGGCTGAAGCCTAACCCTAACCCTAGGCAGATAAATCAGCCTAGGTATAGGGATGGTGCCAAGGAAAAAGCTGTGAAAGCTGCCATGTTGTTGCACTTTTGTACTCCCCTTGGGATGCCTTGAACAGCTGCAGTGTGCCTCGAGCCCAGGGCTTCCTAGTTTTAAAAATCCTAGCCCTAGGCCTAAGCCTAACAGTAACCCTGGGAAGGTAAATCAGCCTGGTGTTAGGCGTCTTGCCAAGGAAAAAGCCGTGAAAGCAGCCATGTTGTGGCACTTTTGCACTCCCTTTTGGATGCCTTTCACAGCTCCAGTGTGCCTGGAACTCAGGGCTTCCTGCTTTTAAAAATCCTAGCCCTAGGCCGAACCCCAACCCTAAGACGAGAAAGGCAAATCAGCCAGGAATTAGGCATGTCCCCAAGGAAAAAGCTGTGGAGGCAGGCATGTTGTGGTACTTTTGCGCTCTTCTTGGGTAGTCCTTCGCAGCTGCTGTGTTCTTGGAACTCAGGGCTTTCTGGTTAATAGACCCTTACCCTAGGCGTAACTCAAACCTTAACCCTAGGAAGGAAAATCAGCCTATGGTTCGGGATGGCCTCATGGAAATATCAGTGGTGGCAGCCAAGTTGCATCACTTTTGCGCTCCCCCTTGGGATGCCTTTCACAGCTGCAGTGTGCCTGGAGCCCAGGGCTTCCTGGTTTTAAAAGTCCTAGGCCTAAGCCTAACAGTAACCCTAGGAAGGTAAATCAGCCGGGTATTAGGGTTCTTCCTAAGGGAAAAGCCGTGAAAGCAGCCATGTTGTGGCACTTCTGCACTCCCTTTGGGATGCCTTTGGCAGATGAAGTAAGCCTGGAACTCAGGGCTTCCTGGTTAAAGAAATCCAAGCCCTAGGCTGAACCCTAACCCTAACCCTAGGCAGATAAATCAGCCTAGGTATAGGGATGGTGCCAAGGAAAAAGCTGAGAAAGCTGCCATGTTGTTGCACTTTTGTACTCCCCTTGGGATGCCTTGAACAGCTGCAGTGTGCCTGGAGCCCAGGGCTTCCTAGTTTTAAAAATCCTAGCCCTAGGCCTAAGCCTAACAGTAACCCTGGGAAGGTAAATCAGCCTGGTGTTAGGCGTCTTGCCAAGGAAAAAGCCGTGAAAGCAGCCATGTTGTGGCACTTTTGCACTCCCTTTTGGATGCCTTTCACAGCTCCAGTGTGCCTGGAACTCAGGGCTTCCTGCTTTTAAAAATCCTAGCCCTAGGCCGAACCCCAACCCTAAGACGAGAAAGGCAAATCAGCCAGGAATTAGGCATGTCCACAAGGAAAAAGCTGTGGAGGCAGGCATGTTGTGGTACTTTTGCGCTCTTCTTGGCTAGTCCTTCGCAGCTGCTGTGTTCTTGGAACTCAGGGCTTTCTGGTTAATAGAACCCTTACCCTAGGCGTAACTCAAACCTTAACCCTAGGAAGGAAAATCAGCCTATGGTTCGGGATGGTCTCATGGAAATATCAGTGGTGGCAGCCAAGTTGCGTCACTTTTGCGCTCCCCTTGGGATGCCTTTCGCAGCTGCAGTGTGCCTGGAGCCCAGGGCTTCCTGGTTTTAAAAGTCCTAGGCCTAAGCCTAACAGTAACCCTAGGAAGGTAAATCAGCCGGGTATTAGGGTTCTTCCTAAGGGAAAAGCCGTGAAAGCAGCCATGTTGTGGCACTTCTGCACTCCCTTTGGGATGCCTTTGGCAGATGAAGTAAGCCTGGAACTCAGGGCTTCCTGGTTAAAGAAATCCAAGCCCTAGGCTGAAGCCTAACCCTAACCCTAGGCAGATAAATCAGCCTAGGTATAGGGATGGTGCCAAGGAAAAAGCTGTGAAAGCTGCCATGTTGTTGCACTTTTGTACTCCCCTTGGGATGCCTTGAACAGCTGCAGTGTGCCTCGAGCCCAGGGCTTCCTAGTTTTAAAAATCCTAGCCCTAGGCCTAAGCCTAACAGTAACCCTGGGAAGGTAAATCAGCCTGGTGTTAGGCGTCTTGCCAAGGAAAAAGCCGTGAAAGCAGCCATGTTGTGGCACTTTTGCACTCCCTTTTGGATGCCTTTCACAGCTCCAGTGTGCCTGGAACTCAGGGCTTCCTGCTTTTAAAAATCCTAGCCCTAGGCCGAACCCCAACCCTAAGACGAGAAAGGCAAATCAGCCAGGAATTAGGCATGTCCCCAAGGAAAAAGCTGTGGAGGCAGGCATGTTGTGGTACTTTTGCGCTCTTCTTGGGTAGTCCTTCGCAGCTGCTGTGTTCTTGGAACTCAGGGCTTTCTGGTTAATAGACCCTTACCCTAGGCGTAACTCAAACCTTAACCCTAGGAAGGAAAATCAGCCTATGGTTCGGGATGGCCTCATGGAAATATCAGTGGTGGCAGCCAAGTTGCGTCACTTTTGCGCTCCCCTTGGGATGCCTTTCGCAGCTGCAGTGTGCCTGGAGCCCAGGGCTTCCTGGTTTTAAAAGTCCTAGGCCTAAGCCTAACAGTAACCCTAGGAAGGTAAATCAGCCGGGTATTAGGGTTCTTCCTAAGGGAAAAGCCGTGAAAGCAGCCATGTTGTGGCACTTCTGCACTCCCTTTGGGATGCCTTTGGCAGATGAAGTAAGCCTGGAACTCAGGGCTTCCTGGTTAAAGAAATCCAAGCCCTAGGCTGAAGCCTAACCCTAACCCTAGGCAGATAAATCAGCCTAGGTATAGGGATGGTGCCAAGGAAAAAGCTGTGAAAGCTGCCATGTTGTTGCACTTTTGTACTCCCCTTGGGATGCCTTGAACAGCTGCAGTGTGCCTGGAGCCCAGGGCTTCCTAGTTTTAAAAATCCTAGCCCTAGGCCTAAGCCTAACAGTAACCCTGGGAAGGTAAATCAGCCTGGTGTTAGGCGTCTTGCCAAGGAAAAAGCCGTGAAAGCAGCCATGTTGTGGCACTTTTGCACTCCCTTTTGGATGCCTTTCACAGCTCCAGTGTGCCTGGAACTCAGGGCTTCCTGCTTTTAAAAATCCTAGCCCTAGGCCGAACCCCAACCCTAAGACGAGAAAGGCAAATCAGCCAGGAATTAGGCATGTCCCCAAGGAAAAAGCTGTGGAGGCAGGCATGTTGTGGTACTTTTGCGCTCTTCTTGGCTAGTCCTTCGCAGCTGCTGTGTTCTTGGAACTCAGGGCTTTCTGGTTAATAGAACCCTTACCCTAGGCGTAACTCAAACCTTAACCCTAGGAAGGAAAATCAGCCTATGGTTCGGGATGGTCTCATGGAAATATCAGTGGTGGCAGCCAAGTTGCGTCACTTTTGCGCTCCCCTTGGGATGCCTTTTGCAGCTGCAGTGTGCCTGGAGCCCAGGGCTTCCTGGTTTTAAAAGTCCTAGGCCTAAGCCTAACAGTAACCCTAGGAAGGTAAATCAGCCGGGTATTAGGGTTCTTCCTAAGGGAAAAGCCGTGAAAGCAGCCATGTTGTGGCACTTCTGCACTCCCTTTGGGATGCCTTTGGCAGATGAAGTAAGCCTGGAACTCAGGGCTTCCTGGTTAAAGAAATCACAGCCCTAGGCTGAACCCTAACCCTAACCCTAGGCAGATAAATCAGCCTAGGTATAGGGATGGTGCCAAGGAAAAAGCTGTGAAAGCTGCCATGTTGTTGCACTTTTGTACTCCCCTTGGGATGCCTTGAACAGCTGCAGTGTGCCTGGAGCCCAGGGCTTCCTAGTTTTAAAAATCCTAGCCCTAGGCCTAAGCCTAACAGTAACCCTGGGAAGGTAAATCAGCCTGGTGTTAGGCGTCTTGCCAAGGAAAAAGCCGTGAAACAGCCATGTTGTGGCACTTTTGCACTCCCTTTTGGATGCCTTTCACAGCTCCAGTGTGCCTGGAACTCAGGGCTTCCTGCTTTTAAAAATCCTAGCCCTAGGCCGAACCCCAACCCTAAGACGAGAAAGGCAAATCAGCCAGGAATTAGGCATGTCCACAAGGAAAAAGCTGTGGAGGCAGGCATGTTGTGGTACTTTTGCGCTCTTCTTGGCTAGTCCTTCGCAGCTGCTGTGTTCTTGGAACTCAGGGCTTTCTGGTTAATAGACCCTTACCCTAGGCGTAACTCAAACCTTAACCCTAGGAAGGAAAATCAGCCTATGGTTCGGGATGGTCTCATGGAAATATCAGTGGTGGCAGCCAAGTTGCGTCACTTTTGCGCTCCCCTTGGGATGCCTTTCGCAGCTGCAGTGTGCCTGGAGCCCAGGGCTTCCTGGTTTTAAAAGTCCTAGGCCTAAGCCTAACAGTAACCCTAGGAAGGTAAATCAGCCGGGTATTAGGGTTCTTCCTAAGGGAAAAGCCGTGAAAGCAGCCATGTTGTGGCACTTCTGCACTCCCTTTGGGATGCCTTTGGCAGATGAAGTAAGCCTGGAACTCAGGGCTTCCTGGTTAAAGAAATCCAAGCCCTAGGCTGAACCCTAACCCCAATCCTAGGCAGATAAATCAGCCTAGGTATAGGGATGGTGCCAAGGAAAAAGCTGTGAAAGCTGCCATGTTGTTGCACTTTTGTACTCCCCTTGGGATGCCTTGAACAGCTGCAGTGTGCCTGGAGCTAAGGGCTTCCTAGTTTTAAAAATCCTAGCCCTAGGCCTAAGCCTAACAGTAACCCTGGGAAGGTAAATCAGCCTGGTGTTAGGCGTCTTGCCAAGGAAAAAGCCGTGAAATCAGCCATGTTGTGGCACTTTTGCACTCCCTTTTGGATGCCTTTCACAGCTCCAGTGTGCCTGGAACTCAGGGCTTCCTGATTTTAAAAATCCTAGCCCTAGGCCGAACCCCAACCCTAAGACGAGAAAGGCAAATCAGCCAGGAATTAGGCATGTCCACAAGGAAAAAGCTGTGGAGGCAGGCATGTTGTGGTACTTTTGCGCTCTTCTTGGGTAGTCCTTCGCAGCTGCTGTGTTTTTGGAACTCAGGGCTTTCTGGTTAATAGAACCCTTACCCAAGGCGTAACTCAAACCTTAACCCTAGGAAGGAAAATCAGCCTATGGTTCAGGATGGTCTCATGGAAATATCAGTGGTGGCAGCCAAGTTGCATCACTTTTGCGCTCCCCCTTGGGATGCCTTTCACAGCTGCAGTGTGCCTGGAGCCCAGGGCTTCCTGGTTTTAAAAGTCCTAGGCCTAAGCCTAACAGTAACCCTAGGAAGGTAAATCAGCCGGGTATTAGGGTTCTTCCTAAGGGAAAAGCCGTGAAAGCAGCCATGTTGTGGCACTTCTGCACTCCCTTTGGGATGCCTTTGGCAGATGAAGTAAGCCTGGAACTCAGGGCTTCCTGGTTAAAGAAATCCAAGCCCTAGGCTGAAGCCTAACCCTAACCCTAGGCAGATAAATCAGCCTAGGTATAGGGATGGTGCCAAGGAAAAAGCTGTGAAAGCTGCCATGTTGTTGCACTTTTGTACTCCCCTTGGGATGCCTTGAACAGCTGCAGTGTGCCTGGAGCCCAGGGCTTCCTAGTTTTAAAAATCCTAGCCCTAGGCCTAAGCCTAACAGTAACCCTGGGAAGGTAAATCAGCCTGGTGTTAGGCGTCTTGCCAAGGAAAAAGCCGTGAAAGCAGCCATGTTGTGGCACTTTTGCACTCGCTTTTGGATGCCTTTCACAGCTGCAGTGTGCCTGGAACTCAGGGCTTCCTGCTTTTAAAAATCCTAGCCCTAGGCCGAACCCCAACCCTAAGACGAGAAAGGCAAATCAGCCAGGAATTAGGCATGTCCACAAGGAAAAAGCTGTGGAGGCAGGCATGTTGTGGTACTTTTGCGCTCTTCTTGGCTAGTCCTTCGCAGCTGCTGTGTTCTTGGAACTCAGGGCTTTCTGGTTAATAGACCCTTACCCTAGGCGTAACTCAAACCTTAACCCTAGGAAGGAAAATCAGCCTATGGTTCGGGATGGTCTCATGGAAATATCAGTGGTGGCAGCCAAGTTGCGTCACTTTTGCGCTCCCCTTGGGATGCCTTTCGCAGCTGCAGTGTGCCTGGAGCCCAGGGCTTCCTGGTTTTAAAAGTCCTAGGCCTAAGCCTAACAGTAACCCTAGGAAGGTAAATCAGCCGGGTATTAGGGTTCTTCCTAAGGGAAAAGCCGTGAAAGCAGCCATGTTGTGGCACTTCTGCACTCCCTTTGGGATGCCTTTGGCATATGAAGTAAGCCTGGAACTCAGGGCTTCCTGGTTAAAGAAATCCAAGCCCTAGGCTGAACCCTAACCCTAACCCTAGGCAGATAAATCAGCCTAGGTATAGGGATGGTGCCAAGGAAAAAGCTGTGAAAGCTGCCATGTTGTTGCACTTTTGTACTCCCCTTGGGATGCCTTGAACAGCTGCAGTGTGCCTGGAGCCCAGGGCTTCCTAGTTTTAAAAATCCTAGCCCTAGGCCTAAGCCTAACAGTAACCCTGGGAAGGCAAATCAGCCTGGTGTTAGGCGTTTTGCCAAGGAAAAAGCCGTGAAAGCAGCCATGTTGTGGCACTTTTGCACTCCCTTTTGGATGCCTTTCACAGCTCCAGTGTGCCTGGAACTCAGGGCTTCCTGCTTTTAAAAATCCTAGCCCTAGGCCGAACCCCAACCCTAAGACGAGAAAGGCAAATCAGCCAGGAATTAGGCATGTCCCCAAGGAAAAAGCTGTGGAGGCAGGCATGTTGTGGTACTTTTGCGCTCTTCTTGGGTAGTCCTTCGCAGCTGCTGTGTTTTTGGAACTCAGGGCTTTCTGGTTAATAGAACCCTTACCCTAGGCGTAACTCAAACCTTAACCCTAGGAAGGAAAATCAGCCTATGGTTCAGGATGGTCTCATGGAAATATCAGTGGTGGCAGCCAAGTTGCATCACTTTTGCGCTCCCCCTTGGGATGCCTTTCACAGCTGCAGTGTGCCTGGAGCCCAGGGCTTCCTGGTTTTAAAAGTCCTAGGCCTAAGCCTAACAGTAACCCTAGGAAGGTAAATCAGCCGGGTATTAGGGTTCTTCCTAAGGGAAAAGCCGTGAAAGCAGCCATGTTGTGGCACTTCTGCACTCCCTTTGGGATGCCTTTGGCAGATGAAGTAAGCCTGGAACTCAGGGCTTCCTGGTTAAAGAAATCCAAGCCCTAGGCTGAACCCTAACCCTAACCCTAGGCAGATAAATCAGCCTAGGTATAGGGATGGTGCCAAGGAAAAAGCTGTGAAAGCTGCCATGTTGTTGCACTTTTGTACTCCCCTTGGGATGCCTTGAACAGCTGCAGTGTGCCTGGAGCCCAGGGCTTCCTAGTTTTAAAAATCCTAGCCCTAGGCCTAAGCCTAACAGTAACCCTGGGAAGGCAAATCAGCCTGGTGTTAGGCGTTTTGCCAAGGAAAAAGCCGTGAAAGCAGCCATGTTGTGGCACTTTTGCACTCCCTTTTGGATGCCTTTCACAGCTCCAGTGTGCCTGGAACTCAGGGCTTCCTGATTTTAAAAATCCTAGCCCTAGGCCGAACCTCAAACTTAAGACGAGAAAGGCAAATCAGCCAGGAATTAGGCATGTCCCCAAGGAAAAAGCTGTGGAGGCAGGCATGTTGTGGTACTTTTGCGCTCTTCTTGGCTAGTCCTTCGCAGCTGCTGTGTTCTTGGAACTCAGGGCTTTCTGGTTAATAGAACCCTTACCCTAGGCGTAACTCAAACCTTAACCCTAGGAAGGAAAATCAGCCTATGGTTCAGGATGGTCTCATGGAAATATCAGTGGTGGCAGCCAAGTTGCATCACTTTTGCGCTCCCCTTGGGATGCCTTTCGCAGCTGCAGTGTGCCTGGAGCCCAGGGCTTCCTGGTTTTAAAAGTCCTAGGCCTAAGCCTAACAGTAACCCTAGGAAGGTAAATCAGCCGGGTATTAGGGTTCTTCCTAAGGGAAAAGCCGTGAAAGCAGCCATGTTGTGGCACTTCTGCACTCCCTTTGGGATGCCTTTGGCAGATGAAGTAAGCCTGGAACTCAGGGCTTCCTGGTTAAAGAAATCCAAGCCCTAGGCTGAACCCTAACCCTAACCCTAGGCAGATAAATCAGCCTAGGTATAGGGATGGTGCCAAGGAAAAAGCTGTGAAAGCTGCCATGTTGTTGCACTTTTGTACTCCCCTTGGGATGCCTTGAACAGCTGCAGTGTGCCTGGAGCTAAGGGCTTCCTAGTTTTAAAAATCCTAGCCCTAGGCCTAAGCCTAACAGTAACCCTGGGAAGGTAAATCAGCCTGGTGTTAGGCGTCTTGCCAAGGAAAAAGCCGTGAAAGCAGCCATGTTGTGGCACTTTTGCACTCCCTTTTGGATGCCTTTCACAGCTCCAGTGTGCCTGGAACTCAGGGCTTCCTGCTTTTAAAAATCCTAGCCCTAGGCCGAACCGCAACCCTAAGACGAGAAAGGCAAATCAGCCAGGAATTAGGCATGTCCCCAAGGAAAAAGCTGTGGAGGCAGGCATGTTGTGGTACTTTTGCGCTCTTCTTGGCTAGTCCTTCGCAGCTGCTGTGTTCTTGGAACTCAGGGCTTTCTGGTTAATAGACCCTTACCCTAGGCGTAACTCAAACCTTAACCCTAGGAAGGAAAATCAGCCTATGGTTCGGGATGGTCTCATGGAAATATCAGTGGTGGCAGCCAAGTTGCGTCACTTTTGCGCTCCCCTTGGGATGCCTTTCGCAGCTGCAGTGTGCCTGGAGCCCAGGGCTTCCTGGTTTTAAAAGTCCTAGGCCTAAGCCTAACAGTAACCCTAGGAAGGTAAATCAGCCGGGTATTAGGGTTCTTCCTAAGGGAAAAGCCGTGAAAGCAGCCATGTTGTGGCACTTCTGCACTCCCTTTGGGATGCCTTTGGCAGATGAAGTAAGCCTGGAACTCAGGGCTTCCTGGTTAAAGAAATCCAAGCCCTAGGCTGAACCCTAACCCCAATCCTAGGCAGATAAATCAGCCTAGGTATAGGGATGGTGCCAAGGAAAAAGCTGTGAAAGCTGCCATGTTGTTGCACTTTTGTACTCCCCTTGGGATGCCTTGAACAGCTGCAGTGTGCCTGGAGCTAAGGGCTTCCTAGTTTTAAAAATCCTAGCCCTAGGCCTAAGCCTAACAGTAACCCTGGGAAGGTAAATCAGCCTGGTGTTAGGCGTCTTGCCAAGGAAAAAGCCGTGAAATCAGCCATGTTGTGGCACTTTTGCACTCCCTTTTGGATGCCTTTCACAGCTCCAGTGTGCCTGGAACTCAGGGCTTCCTGATTTTAAAAATCCTAGCCCTAGGCCGAACCCCAACCCTAAGACGAGAAAGGCAAATCAGCCAGGAATTAGGCATGTCCACAAGGAAAAAGCTGTGGAGGCAGGCATGTTGTGGTACTTTTGCGCTCTTCTTGGGTAGTCCTTCGCAGCTGCTGTGTTTTTGGAACTCAGGGCTTTCTGGTTAATAGAACCCTTACCCTAGGCGTAACTCAAACCTTAACCCTAGGAAGGAAAATCAGCCTATGGTTCAGGATGGTCTCATGGAAATATCAGTGGTGGCAGCCAAGTTGCATCACTTTTGCGCTCCCCCTTGGGATGCCTTTCACAGCTGCAGTGTGCCTGGAGCCCAGGGCTTCCTGGTTTTAAAAGTCCTAGGCCTAAGCCTAACAGTAACCCTAGGAAGGTAAATCAGCCGGGTATTAGGGTTCTTCCTAAGGGAAAAGCCGTGAAAGCAGCCATGTTGTGGCACTTCTGCACTCCCTTTGGGATGCCTTTGGCAGATGAAGTAAGCCTGGAACTCAGGGCTTCCTGGTTAAAGAAATCCAAGCCCTAGGCTGAAGCCTAACCCTAACCCTAGGCAGATAAATCAGCCTAGGTATAGGGATGGTGCCAAGGAAAAAGCTGTGAAAGCTGCCATGTTGTTGCACTTTTGTACTCCCCTTGGGATGCCTTGAACAGCTGCAGTGTGCCTGGAGCCCAGGGCTTCCTAGTTTTAAAAATCCTAGCCCTAGGCCTAAGCCTAACAGTAACCCTGGGAAGGCAAATCAGCCTGGTGTTAGGCGTTTTGCCAAGGAAAAAGCCGTGAAAGCAGCCATGTTGTGGCACTTTTGCACTCCCTTTTGGATGCCTTTCACAGCTCCAGTGTGCCTGGAACTCAGGGCTTCCTGATTTTAAAAATCCTAGCCCTAGGCCGAACCTCAAACTTAAGACGAGAAAGGCAAATCAGCCAGGAATTAGGCATGTCCCCAAGGAAAAAGCTGTGGAGGCAGGCATGTTGTGGTACTTTTGCGCTCTTCTTGGCTAGTCCTTCGCAGCTGCTGTGTTCTTGGAACTCAGGGCTTTCTGGTTAATAGAACCCTTACCCTAGGCGTAACTCAAACCTTAACCCTAGGAAGGAAAATCAGCCTATGGTTCAGGATGGTCTCATGGAAATATCAGTGGTGGCAGCCAAGTTGCATCACTTTTGCGCTCCCCTTGGGATGCCTTTCGCAGCTGCAGTGTGCCTGGAGCCCAGGGCTTCCTGGTTTTAAAAGTCCTAGGCCTAAGCCTAACAGTAACCCTAGGAAGGTAAATCAGCCGGGTATTAGGGTTCTTCCTAAGGGAAAAGCCGTGAAAGCAGCCATGTTGTGGCACTTCTGCACTCCCTTTGGGATGCCTTTGGCAGATGAAGTAAGCCTGGAACTCAGGGCTTCCTGGTTAAAGAAATCCAAGCCCTAGGCTGAACCCTAACCCTAACCCTAGGCAGATAAATCAGCCTAGGTATAGGGATGGTGCCAAGGAAAAAGCTGTGAAAGCTGCCATGTTGTTGCACTTTTGTACTCCCCTTGGGATGCCTTGAACAGCTGCAGTGTGCCTGGAGCTAAGGGCTTCCTAGTTTTAAAAATCCTAGCCCTAGGCCTAAGCCTAACAGTAACCCTGGGAAGGTAAATCAGCCTGGTGTTAGGCGTCTTGCCAAGGAAAAAGCCGTGAAAGCAGCCATGTTGTGGCACTTTTGCACTCCCTTTTGGATGCCTTTCACAGCTCCAGTGTGCCTGGAACTCAGGGCTTCCTGCTTTTAAAAATCCTAGCCCTAGGCCGAACCCCAACCCTAAGACGAGAAAGGCAAATCAGCCAGGAATTAGGCATGTCCCCAAGGAAAAAGCTGTGGAGGCAGGCATGTTGTGGTACTTTTGCGCTCTTCTTGGCTAGTCCTTCGCAGCTGCTGTGTTCTTGGAACTCAGGGCTTTCTGGTTAATAGACCCTTACCCTAGGCGTAACTCAAACCTTAACCCTAGGAAGGAAAATCAGCCTATGGTTCGGGATGGTCTCATGGAAATATCAGTGGTGGCAGCCAAGTTGCGTCACTTTTGCGCTCCCCTTGGGATGCCTTTCGCAGCTGCAGTGTGCCTGGAGCCCAGGGCTTCCTGGTTTTAAAAGTCCTAGGCCTAAGCCTAACAGTAACCCTAGGAAGGTAAATCAGCCGGGTATTAGGGTTCTTCCTAAGGGAAAAGCCGTGAAAGCAGCCATGTTGTGGCACTTCTGCACTCCCTTTGGGATGCCTTTGGCAGATGAAGTAAGCCTGGAACTCAGGGCTTCCTGGTTAAAAAAATCCAAGCCCTAGGCTGAACCCTAACCCTAACCCTAGGCAGATAAATCAGCCTAGGTATAGGGATGGTGCCAAGGAAAAAGCTGTGAAAGCTGCCATGTTGTTGCACTTTTGTACTCCCCTTGGGATGCCTTGAACAGCTGCAGTGTGCCTGGAGCTAAGGGCCTCCTAGTTTCAAAAGTCCTAGCCCTAGGCCTAAGCCTAACAGTAACCCTGGGAAGGTAAATCAGCCTGGTGTTAGGCTTCTTGCCAAGGAAAAAGCCGTGAAAGCAGCCATGTTGTGGCACTTTTGCACTCCCTTTTGGATGCCTTTCACAGCTCCAGTGTGCCTGGAACTCAGGGCTTCCTGCTTTTAAAAATCCTAGCCCTAGGCCGAACCGCAACCCTAAGACGAGAAAGGCAAATCAGCCAGGAATTAGGCATGTCCCCAAGGAAAAAGCTGTGGAGGCAGGCATGTTGTGGTACTTTTGCGCTCTTCTTGGGTAGTCCTTCGCAGCTGCTGTGTTTTTGGAACTCAGGGCTTTCTGGTCAATAGACCCTTACCCTAGGCGTAACTCAAACCTTAACCCTAGGAAGGAAAATCAGCCTATGGTTCGGGATGGTCTCATGGAAATATCAGTGGTGGCAGCCAAGTTGCGTCACTTTTGCGCTCCCCTTGGGATGCCTTTTGCAGCTGCAGTGTGCCTGGA
Source organism: Ammospiza nelsoni (assembly GCF_027579445.1). NCBI lineage: Eukaryota > Metazoa > Chordata > Aves > Passeriformes > Passerellidae > Ammospiza > Ammospiza nelsoni. The sequence continues at coordinate 672,620 of NW_026683197.1, read as the reverse complement.
GCCCAGGGCTTCCTGGTTTTAAAAGTCCTAGGCCTAAGCCTAACAGTAACCCTAGGAAGGTAAATCAGCCGGGTATTAGGGTTCTTCCTAAGGGAAAAGCCGTGAAAGCAGCCATGTTGTGGCACTTCTGCACTCCCTTTGGGATGCCTTTGGCAGATGAAGTAAGCCTGGAACTCAGGGCTTCCTGGTTAAAGAAATCCAAGCCCTAGGCTGAACCCTAACCCTAACCCTAGGCAGATAAATCAGCCTAGGTATAGGGATGGTGCCAAGGAAAAAGCTGTGAAAGCTGCCATGTTGTTGCACTTTTGTACTCCCCTTGGGATGCCTTGAACAGCTGCAGTGTGCCTGGAGCCCAGGGCTTCCTAGTTTTAAAAATCCTAGCCCTAGGCCTAAGCCTAACAGTAACCCTGGGAAGGCAAATCAGCCTGGTGTTAGGCGTTTTGCCAAGGAAAAAGCCGTGAAAGCAGCCATGTTGTGGCACTTTTGCACTCCCTTTTGGATGCCTTTCACAGCTCCAGTGTGCCTGGAACTCAGGGCTTCCTGATTTTAAAAATCCTAGCCCTAGGCCGAACCCCAACCCTAAGACGAGAAAGGCAAATCAGCCAGGAATTAGGCATGTCCCCAAGGAAAAAGCTGTGGAGGCAGGCATGTTGTGGTACTTTTGCGCTCTTCTTGGGTAGTCCTTCGCAGCTGCTGTGTTTTTGGAACTCAGGGCTTTCTGGTTAATAGAACCCTTACCCTAGGCGTAACTCAAACCTTAACCCTAGGAAGGAAAATCAGCCTATGGTTCAGGATGGTCTCATGGAAATATCAGTGGTGGCAGCCAAGTTGCATCACTTTTGCGCTCCCCCTTGGGATGCCTTTCACAGCTGCAGTGTGCCTGGAGCCCAGGGCTTCCTGGTTTTAAAAGTCCTAGGCCTAAGCCTAACAGTAACCCTAGGAAGGTAAATCAGCCGGGTATTAGGGTTCTTCCTAAGGGAAAAGCCGTGAAAGCAGCCATGTTGTGGCACTTCTGCACTCCCTTTGGGATGCCTTTGGCAGATGAAGTAAGCCTGGAACTCAGGGCTTCCTGGTTAAAGAAATCCAAGCCCTAGGCTGAAGCCTAACCCTAACCCTAGGCAGATAAATCAGCCTAGGTATAGGGATGGTGCCAAGGAAAAAGCTGAGAAAGCTGCCATGTTGTTGCACTTTTGTACTCCCCTTGGGATGCCTTGAACAGCTGCAGTGTGCCTGGAGCCCAGGGCTTCCTAGTTTTAAAAATCCTAGCCCTAGGCCTAAGCCTAACAGTAACCCTGGGAAGGCAAATCAGCCTGGTGTTAGGCGTTTTGCCAAGGAAAAAGCCGTGAAAGCAGCCATGTTGTGGCACTTTTGCACTCCCTTTTGGATGCCTTTCACAGCTCCAGTGTGCCTGGAACTCAGGGCTTCCTGATTTTAAAAATCCTAGCCCTAGGCCGAACCTCAAACTTAAGACGAGAAAGGCAAATCAGCCAGGAATTAGGCATGTCCCCAAGGAAAAAGCTGTGGAGGCAGGCATGTTGTGGTACTTTTGCGCTCTTCTTGGCTAGTCCTTCGCAGCTGCTGTGTTCTTGGAACTCAGGGCTTTCTGGTTAATAGAACCCTTACCCTAGGCGTAACTCAAACCTTAACCCTAGGAAGGAAAATCAGCCTATGGTTCAGGATGGTCTCATGGAAATATCAGTGGTGGCAGCCAAGTTGCATCACTTTTGCGCTCCCCTTGGGATGCCTTTCGCAGCTGCAGTGTGCCTGGAGCCCAGGGCTTCCTGGTTTTAAAAGTCCTAGGCCTAAGCCTAACAGTAACCCTAGGAAGGTAAATCAGCCGGGTATTAGGGTTCTTCCTAAGGGAAAAGCCGTGAAAGCAGCCATGTTGTGGCACTTCTGCACTCCCTTTGGGATGCCTTTGGCAGATGAAGTAAGCCTGGAACTCAGGGCTTCCTGGTTAAAGAAATCCAAGCCCTAGGCTGAAGCCTAACCCTAACCCTAGGCAGATAAATCAGCCTAGGTATAGGGATGGTGCCAAGGAAAAAGCTGTGAAAGCTGCCATGTTGTTGCACTTTTGTACTCCCCTTGGGATGCCTTGAACAGCTGCAGTGTGCCTGGAGCTAAGGGCTTCCTAGTTTTAAAAATCCTAGCCCTAGGCCTAAGCCTAACAGTAACCCTGGGAAGGTAAATCAGCCTGGTGTTAGGCGTCTTGCCAAGGAAAAAGCCGTGAAAGCAGCCATGTTGTGGCACTTTTGCACTCCCTTTTGGATGCCTTTCACAGCTCCAGTGTGCCTGGAACTCAGGGCTTCCTGCTTTTAAAAATCCTAGCCCTAGGCCGAACCCCAACCCTAAGACGAGAAAGGCAAATCAGCCAGGAATTAGGCATGTCCCCAAGGAAAAAGCTGTGGAGGCAGGCATGTTGTGGTACTTTTGCGCTCTTCTTGGCTAGTCCTTCGCAGCTGCTGTGTTCTTGGAACTCAGGGCTTTCTGGTTAATAGACCCTTACCCTAGGCGTAACTCAAACCTTAACCCTAGGAAGGAAAATCAGCCTATGGTTCGGGATGGTCTCATGGAAATATCAGTGGTGGCAGCCAAGTTGCGTCACTTTTGCGCTCCCCTTGGGATGCCTTTCGCAGCTGCAGTGTGCCTGGAGCCCAGGGCTTCCTGGTTTTAAAAGTCCTAGGCCTAAGCCTAACAGTAACCCTAGGAAGGTAAATCAGCCGGGTATTAGGGTTCTTCCTAAGGGAAAAGCCGTGAAAGCAGCCATGTTGTGGCACTTCTGCACTCCCTTTGGGATGCCTTTGGCAGATGAATTAAGCCTGGAACTCAGGGCTTCCTGGTTAAAAAAATCCAAGCCCTAGGCTGAACCCTAACCCTAACCCTAGGCAGATAAATCAGCCTAGGTATAGGGATGGTGCCAAGGAAAAAGCTGTGAAAGCTGCCATGTTGTTGCACTTTTGTACTCCCCTTGGGATGCCTTGAACAGCTGCAGTGTGCCTGGAGCTAAGGGCCTCCTAGTTTCAAAAGTCCTAGCCCTAGGCCTAAGCCTAACAGTAACCCTGGGAAGGTAAATCAGCCTGGTGTTAGGCTTCTTGCCAAGGAAAAAGCCGTGAAAGCAGCCATGTTGTGGCACTTTTGCACTCCCTTTTGGATGCCTTTCACAGCTCCAGTGTGCCTGGAACTCAGGGCTTCCTGCTTTTAAAAATCCTAGCCCTAGGCCGAACCCCAACCCTAAGACGAGAAAGGCAAATCAGCCAGGAATTAGGCATGTCCCCAAGGAAAAAGCTGTGGAGGCAGGCATGTTGTGGTACTTTTGCGCTCTTCTTGGCTAGTCCTTCGCAGCTGCTGTGTTCTTGGAACTCAGGGCTTTCTGGTTAATAGACCCTTACCCTAGGCGTAACTCAAACCTTAACCCTAGGAAGGAAAATCAGCCTATGGTTCGGGATGGTCTCATGGAAATATCAGTGGTGGCAGCCAAGTTGCGTCACTTTTGCGCTCCCCTTGGGATGCCTTTCGCAGCTGCAGTGTGCCTGGAGCCCAGGGCTTCCTGGTTTTAAAAGTCCTAGGCCTAAGCCTAACAGTAACCCTAGGAAGGTAAATCAGCCGGGTATTAGGGTTCTTCCTAAGGGAAAAGCCGTGAAAGCAGCCATGTTGTGGCACTTCTGCACTCCCTTTGGGATGCCTTTGGCAGATGAAGTAAGCCTGGAACTCAGGGCTTCCTGGTTAAAGAAATCACAGCCCTAGGCTGAACCCTAACCCTAACCCTAGGCAGATAAATCAGCCTAGGTATAGGGATGGTGCCAAGGAAAAAGCTGTGAAAGCTGCCATGTTGTTGCACTTTTGTACTCCCCTTGGGATGCCTTGAACAGCTGCAGTGTGCCTGGAGCCCAGGGCTTCCTAGTTTTAAAAATCCTAGCCCTAGGCCTAAGCCTAACAGTAACCCTGGGAAGGTAAATCAGCCTGGTGTTAGGCGTCTTGCCAAGGAAAAAGCCGTGAAAGCAGCCATGTTGTGGCACTTTTGCACTCCCTTTTGGATGCCTTTCACAGCTCCAGTGTGCCTGGAACTCAGGGCTTCCTGCTTTTAAAAATCCTAGCCCTAGGCCGAACCCCAACCCTAAGACGAGAAAGGCAAATCAGCCAGGAATTAGGCATGTCCCCAAGGAAAAAGCTGTGGAGGCAGGCATGTTGTGGTACTTTTGCGCTCTTCTTGGCTAGTCCTTCGCAGCTGCTGTGTTCTTGGAACTCAGGGCTTTCTGGTTAATAGAACCCTTACCCTAGGCGTAACTCAAACCTTAACCCTAGGAAGGAAAATCAGCCTATGGTTCGGGATGGTCTCATGGAAATATCAGTGGTGGCAGCCAAGTTGCATCACTTTTGCGCTCCCCTTGGGATGCCTTTTGCAGCTGCAGTGTGCCTGGAGCCCAGGGCTTCCTGGTTTTAAAAGTCCTAGGCCTAAGCCTAACAGTAACCCTAGGAAGGTAAATCAGCCGGGTATTAGGGTTCTTCCTAAGGGAAAAGCCGTGAAAGCAGCCATGTTGTGGCACTTCTGCACTCCCTTTGGGATGCCTTTGGCAGATGAAGTAAGCCTGGAACTCAGGGCTTCCTGGTTAAAGAAATCCAAGCCCTAGGCTGAACCCTAACCCTAACCCTAGGCAGATAAATCAGCCTAGGTATAGGGATGGTGCCAAGGAAAAAGCTGTGAAAGCTGCCATGTTGTTGCACTTTTGTACTCCCCTTGGGATGCCGTGAACAGCTGCAGTGTGCCTGGAGCTAAGGGCCTCCTAGTTTCAAAAGTCCTAGCCCTAGGCCTAAGCCTAACAGTAACCCTGGGAAGGTAAATCAGCCTGGTGTTAGGCGTCTTGCCAAGGAAAAAGCCGTGAAAGCAGCCATGTTGTGGCACTTTTGCACTCCCTTTTGGATGCCTTTCACAGCTGCAGTGTGCCTGGTACTCAGGGCTTCCTGCTTTTAAAAATCCTAGCCCTAGGCCGAACCCCAACCCTAAGACGAGAAAGGCAAATCAGCCAGGAATTAGGCATGTCCCCAAGGAAAAAGCTGTGGAGGCAGGCATGTTGTGGTACTTTTGCGCTCTTCTTGGCTAGTCCTTCGCAGCTGCTGTGTTCTTGGAACTCAGGGCTTTCTGGTTAATAGACCCTTACCCTAGGCGTAACTCAAACCTTAACCCTAGGAAGGAAAATCAGCCTATGGTTCGGGATGGTCTCATGGAAATATCAGTGGTGGCAGCCAAGTTGCGTCACTTTTGCGCTCCCCTTGGGATGCCTTTCGCAGCTGCAGTGTGCCTGGAGCCCAGGGCTTCCTGGTTTTAAAAGTCCTAGGCCTAAGCCTAACAGTAACCCTAGGAAGGTAAATCAGCCGGGTATTAGGGTTCTTCCTAAGGGAAAAGCCGTGAAAGCAGCCATGTTGTGGCACTTCTGCACTCCCTTTGGGATGCCTTTGGCAGATGAAGTAAGCCTGGAACTCAGGGCTTCCTGGTTAAAGAAATCACAGCCCTAGGCTGAACCCTAACCCTAACCCTAGGCAGATAAATCAGCCTAGGTATAGGGATGGTGCCAAGGAAAAAGCTGTGAAAGCTGCCATGTTGTTGCACTTTTGTACTCCCCTTGGGATGCCTTGAACAGCTGCAGTGTGCCTGGAGCTAAGGGCTTCCTAGTTTTAAAAATCCTAGCCCTAGGCCTAAGCCTAACAGTAACCCTGGGAAGGTAAATCAGCCTGGTGTTAGGCGTCTTGCCAAGGAAAAAGCCGTGAAAGCAGCCATGTTGTGGCACTTTTGCACTCCCTTTTGGATGCCTTTCACAGCTCCAGTGTGCCTGGAACTCAGGGCTTCCTGCTTTTAAAAATCCTAGCCCTAGGCCGAACCCCAACCCTAAGACGAGAAAGGCAAATCAGCCAGGAATTAGGCATGTCCCCAAGGAAAAAGCTGTGGAGGCAGGCATGTTGTGGTACTTTTGCGCTCTTCTTGGCTAGTCCTTTGCAGCTGCTGTGTTCTTGGAACTCAGGGCTTTCTGGTTAATAGACCCTTACCCTAGGCGTAACTCAAACCTTAACCCTAGGAAGGAAAATCAGCCTATGGTTCCGGATGGTCTCATGGAAATATCAGTGGTGGCAGGCATGTTGCGTCACTTTTGCGCTCCCCTTGGGATGCCTTTCGCAGCTGCAGTGTGCCTGGAGCACAGGGCTTCCTGGTTTTAAAAGTCCTAGGCCTAAGCCTAACAGTAACCCTAGGAAGGTAAATCAGCCGGGTATTAGGGTTCTTCCTAAGGGAAAAGCCGTGAAAGCAGCCATGTTGTGGCACTTCTGCACTCCCTTTGGGATGCCTTTGGCAGATGAAGTAAGCCTGGAACTCAGGGCTTCCTGGTTAAAGAAATCCAAGCCCTAGGCTGAACCCTAACCCTAACCCTAGGCAGATAAATCAGCCTAGGTATAGGGATGGTGCCAAGGAAAAAGCTGTGAAAGCTGCCATGTTGTTGCACTTTTGTACTCCCCTTGGGATGCCGTGAACAGCTGCAGTGTGCCTGGAGCTAAGGGCCTCCTAGTTTCAAAAGTCCTAGCCCTAGGCCTAAGCCTAACAGTAACCCTGGGAAGGTAAATCAGCCTGGTGTTAGGCGTCTTGCCAAGGAAAAAGCCGTGAAAGCAGCCATGTTGTGGCACTTTTGCACTCCCTTTTGGATGCCTTTCACAGCTCCAGTGTGCCTGGAACTCAGGGCTTCCTGCTTTTAAAAATCCTAGCCCTAGGCCGAACCCCAACCCTAAGACGAGAAAGGCAAATCAGCCAGGAATTAGGCATGTCCCCAAGGAAAAAGCTGTGGAGGCAGGCATGTTGTGGTACTTTTGCGCTCTTCTTGGGTAGTCCTTCACAGCTGCTGTGTTCTTGGAACTCAGGGCTTTCTGGTTAATAGACCCTTACCCTAGGCGTAACTCAAACCTTAACCCTAGGAAGGAAAATCAGCCTATGGTTCGGGATGGTCTCTAGGAAATATCAGTGGTGGCAGCCAAGTTGCGTCACTTTTGCGCTCCCCTTGGGATGCCTTTCGCAGCTGCAGTGTGCCTGGAGCCCAGGGCTTCCTGGTTTTAAAAGTCCTAGGCCTAAGCCTAACAGTAACCCTAGGAAGGTAAATCAGCCGGGTATTAGGGTTCTTCCTAAGGGAAAAGCCGTGAAAGCAGCCATGTTGTGGCACTTCTGCACTCCCTTTGGGATGCCTTTGGCAGATGAAGTAAGCCTGGAACTCAGGGCTTCCTGGTTAAAGAAATCCAAGCCCTAGGCTGAAGCCTAACCCTAACCCTAGGCAGATAAATCAGCCTAGGTATAGGGATGGTGCCAAGGAAAAAGCTGTGAAAGCTGCCATGTTGTTGCACTTTTGTACTCCCCTTGGGATGCCTTGAACAGCTGCAGTGTGCCTGGAGCCCAGGGCTTCCTAGTTTTAAAAATCCTAGCCCTAGGCCTAAGCCTAACAGTAACCCTGGGAAGGTAAATCAGCCTGGTGTTAGGCGTCTTGCCAAGGAAAAAGCCGTGAAAGCAGCCATGTTGTGGCACTTTTGCACTCCCTTTTGGATGCCTTTCACAGCTCCGGTGTGCCTGGAACTCAGGGCTTCCTGCTTTTAAAAATCCTAGCCCTAGGCCGAACCCCAACCCTAAGACGAGAAAGGCAAATCAGCCAGGAATTAGGCATGTCCCCAAGGAAAAAGCTGTGGAGGCAGGCATGTTGTGGTACTTTTGTGCTCTTCTTGGCTAGTCCTTCGCAGCTGCTGTGTTCTTGGAACTCAGGGCTTTCTGGTTAATAGACCCTTACCCTAGGCGTAACTCAAACCTTAACCCTAGGAAGGAAAATCAGCCTATGGTTCGGGATGGTCTCATGGAAATATCAGTGGTGGCAGCCAAGTTGCGTCACTTTTGCGCTCCCCTTGGGATGCCTTTCGCAGCTGCAGTGTGCCTGGAGCCCAGGGCTTCCTGGTTTTAAAAGTCCTAGGCCTAAGCCTAACAGTAACCCTAGGAAGGTAAATCAGCCGGGTATTAGGGTTCTTCCTAAGGGAAAAGCCGTGAAAGCAGCCATGTTGTGGCACTTCTGCACTCCCTTTGGGATGCCTTTGGCAGATGAAGTAAGCCTGGAACTCAGGGCTTCCTGGTTAAAGAAATCACAGCCCTAGGCTGAACCCTAACCCTAACCCTAGGCAGATAAATCAGCCTAGGTATAGGGATGGTGCCAAGGAAAAAGCTGTGAAAGCTGCCATGTTGTTGCACTTTTGTACTCCCCTTGGGATGCCTTGAACAGCTGCAGTGTGCCTGGAGCTAAGGGCTTCCTAGTTTTAAAAATCCTAGCCCTAGGCCTAAGCCTAACAGTAACCCTGGGAAGGTAAATCAGCCTGGTGTTAGGCGTCTTGCCAAGGAAAAAGCCGTGAAAGCAGCCATGTTGTGGCACTTTTGCACTCCCTTTTGGATGCCTTTCACAGCTGCAGTGTGCCTGGAACTCAGGGCTTCCTGCTTTTAAAAATCCTAGCCCTAGGCCGAACCCCAACCCTAAGACGAGAAAGGCAAATCAGCCAGGAATTAGGCATGTCCACAAGGAAAAAGCTGTGGAGGCAGGCATGTTGTGGTACTTTTGCGCTCTTCTTGGGTAGTCCTTCGCAGCTGCTGTGTTCTTGGAACTCAGGGCTTTCTGGTTAATAGAACCCTTACCCTAGGCGTAACTCAAACCTTAACCCTAGGAAGGAAAATCAGCCTATGGTTCGGGATGGTCTCATGGAAATATCAGTGGTGGCAGCCAAGTTGCGTCACTTTTGCGCTCCCCTTGGGATGCCTTTCGCAGCTGCAGTGTGCCTGGAGCCCAGGGCTTCCTGGTTTTAAAAGTCCTAGGCCTAAGCCTAACAGTAACCCTAGGAAGGTAAATCAGCCGGGTATTAGGGTTCTTCCTAAGGGAAAAGCCGTGAAAGCAGCCATGTTGTGGCACTTCTGCACTCCCTTTGGGATGCCTTTGGCAGATGAAGTAAGCCTGGAACTCAGGGCTTCCTGGTTAAAGAAATCCAAGCCCTAGGCTGAACCCTAACCCTAACCCTAGGCAGATAAATCAGCCTAGGTATAGGGATGGTGCCAAGGAAAAAGCTGTGAAAGCTGCCATGTTGTTGCACTTTTGTAATCCCCTTGGGATGCCGTGAACAGCTGCAGTGTGCCTGGAGCTAAGGGCTTCCTAGTTTTAAAAGTCCTAGCCCTAGGCCTAAGCCTAACAGTAACCCTGGGAAGGTAAATCAGCCTGGTGTTAGGCTTCTTGCCAAGGAAAAAGCCGTGAAAGCAGCCATGTTGTGGCACTTTTGCACTCCCTTTTGGATGCCTTTCACAGCTCCAGTGTGCCTGGAACTCAGGGCTTCCTGATTTTAAAAATCCTAGCCCTAGGCCGAACCCCAACCCTAAGACGAGAAAGGCAAATCAGCCAGGAATTAGGCATGTCCCCAAGGAAAAAGCTGTGGAGGCAGGCATGTTGTGGTACTTTTGCGCTCTTCTTGGGTAGTCCTTCGCAGCTGCTGTGTTTTTGGAACTCAGGGCTTTCTGGTTAATAGAACCCTTACCCTAGGCGTAACTCAAACCTTAACCCTAGGAAGGAAAATCAGCCTATGGTTCGGGATGGTCTCATGGAAATATCAGTGGTGGCAGCCAAGTTGCATCACTTTTGCGCTCCCCCTTGGGATGCCTTTCACAGCTGCAGTGTGCCTGGAGCCCAGGGCTTCCTGGTTTTAAAAGTCCTAGGCCTAAGCCTAACAGTAACCCTAGGAAGGTAAATCAGCCGGGTATTAGGGTTCTTCCTAAGGGAAAAGCCGTGAAAGCAGCCATGTTGTGGCACTTCTGCACTCCCTTTGGGATGCCTTTGGCAGATGAAGTAAGCCTGGAACTCAGGGCTTCCTGGTTAAAGAAATCCAAGCCCTAGGCTGAAGCCTAACCCTAACCCTAGGCAGATAAATCAGCCTAGGTATAGGGATGGTGCCAAGGAAAAAGCTGTGAAAGCTGCCATGTTGTTGCACTTTTGTACTCCCCTTGGGATGCCTTGAACAGCTGCAGTGTGCCTGGAGCCCAGGGCTTCCTAGTTTTAAAAATCCTAGCCCTAGGCCTAAGCCTAACAGTAACCCTGGGAAGGTAAATCAGCCTGGTGTTAGGCGTCTTGCCAAGGAAAAAGCCGTGAAAGCAGCCATGTTGTGGCACTTTTGCACTCCCTTTTGGATGCCTTTCACAGCTGCAGTGTGCCTGGAACTCAGGGCTTCCTGCTTTTAAAAATCCTAGCCCTAGGCCGAACCCCAACCCTAAGACGAGAAAGGCAAATCAGCCAGGAATTAGGCATGTCCCCAAGGAAAAAGCTGTGGAGGCAGGCATGTTGTGGTACTTTTGCGCTCTTCTTGGGTAGTCCTTCGCAGCTGCTGTGTTCTTGGAACTCAGGGCTTTCTGGTTAATAGAACCCTTACCCTAGGCGTAACTCAAACCTTAACCCTAGGAAGGAAAATCAGCCTATGGTTCGGGATGGTCTCATGGAAATATCAGTGGTGGCAGCCAAGTTGCGTCACTTTTGCGCTCCCCTTGGGATGCCTTTCGCAGCTGCAGTGTGCCTGGAGCCCAGGGCTTCCTGGTTTTAAAAGTCCTAGGCCTAAGCCTAACAGTAACCCTAGGAAGGTAAATCAGCCGGGTATTAGGGTTCTTCCTAAGGGAAAAGCCGTGAAAGCAGCCATGTTGTGGCACTTCTGCACTCCCTTTGGGATGCCTTTGGCAGATGAAGTAAGCCTGGAACTCAGGGCTTCCTGGTTAAAGAAATCCAAGCCCTAGGCTGAACCCTAACCCTAACCCTAGGCAGATAAATCAGCCTAGGTATAGGGATGGTGCCAAGGAAAAAGCTGTGAAAGCTGCCATGTTGTTGCACTTTTGTACTCCCCTTGGGATGCCGTGAACAGCTGCAGTGTGCCTGGAGCTAAGGGCTTCCTAGTTTCAAAAGTCCTAGCCCTAGGCCTAAGCCTAACAGTAACCCTGGGAAGGTAAATCAGCCTGGTGTTAGGCGTCTTGCCAAGGAAAAAGCCGTGAAAGCAGCCATGTTGTAGCACTTTTGCACTCCCTTTTGGATGCCTTTCACAGCTCCAGTGTGCCTGGAACTCAGGGCTTCCTGCTTTTAAAAATCCTAGCCCTAGGCCGAACCCCAACCCTAAGACGAGAAAGGCAAATCAGCCAGGAATTAGGCATGTCCCCAAGGAAAAAGCTGTGGAGGCAGGCATGTTGTGGTACTTTTGCGCTCTTCTTGGGTAGTCCTTCGCAGCTGCTGTGTTCTTGGAACTCAGGGCTTTCTGGTTAATAGACCCTTACCCTAGGCGTAACTCAAACCTTAACCCTAGGAAGGAAAATCAGCCTATGGTTCGGGATGGTCTCTAGGAAATATCAGTGGTGGCAGCCAAGTTGCGTCACTTTTGCGCTCCCCTTGGGATGCCTTTCGCAGCTGCAGTGTGCCTGGAGCCCAGGGCTTCCTGGTTTTAAAAGTCCTAGGCCTAAGCCTAACAGTAACCCTAGGAAGGTAAATCAGCCGGGTATTAGGGTTCTTCCTAAGGGAAAAGCCGTGAAAGCAGCCATGTTGTGGCACTTCTGCACTCCCTTTGGGATGCCTTTGGCAGATGAAGTAAGCCTGGAACTCAGGGCTTCCTGGTTAAAGAAATCCAAGCCCTAGGCTGAAGCCTAACCCTAACCCTAGGCAGATAAATCAGCCTAGGTATAGGGATGGTGCCAAGGAAAAAGCTGTGAAAGCTGTCATGTTGTTGCACTTTTGTACTCCCCTTGGGATGCCTTGAACAGCTGCAGTGTGCCTGGAGCCCAGGGCTTCCTAGTTTTAAAAATCCTAGCCCTAGGCCTAAGCCTAACAGTAACCCTGGGAAGGTAAATCAGCCTGGTGTTAGGCGTCTTGCCAAGGAAAAAGCCGTGAAAGCAGCCATGTTGTGGCACTTTTGCACTCCCTTTTGGATGCCTTTCACAGCTCCGGTGTGCCTGGAACTCAGGGCTTCCTGCTTTTAAAAATCCTAGCCCTAGGCCGAACCCCAACCCTAAGACGAGAAAGGCAAATCAGCCAGGAATTAGGCATGTCCCCAAGGAAAAAGCTGTGGAGGCAGGCATGTTGTGGTACTTTTGCGCTCTTCTTGGCTAGTCCTTCGCAGCTGCTGTGTTCTTGGAACTCAGGGCTTTCTGGTTAATAGACCCTTACCCTAGGCGTAACTCAAACCTTAACCCTAGGAAGGAAAATCAGCCTATGGTTCGGGATGGTCTCATGGAAATATCAGTGGTGGCAGCCAAGTTGCGTCACTTTTGCGCTCCCCTTGGGATGCCTTTCGCAGCTGCAGTGTGCCTGGAGCCCAGGGCTTCCTGGTTTTAAAAGTCCTAGGCCTAAGCCTAACAGTAACCCTAGGAAGGTAAATCAGCCGGGTATTAGGGTTCTTCCTAAGGGAAAAGCCGTGAAAGCAGCCATGTTGTGGCACTTCTGCACTCCCTTTGGGATGCCTTTGGCAGATGAAGTAAGCCTGGAACTCAGGGCTTCCTGGTTAAAGAAATCACAGCCCTAGGCTGAACCCTAACCCTAACCCTAGGCAGATAAATCAGCCTAGGTATAGGGATGGTGCCAAGGAAAAAGCTGTGAAAGCTGCCATGTTGTTGCACTTTTGTACTCCCCTTGGGATGCCTTGAACAGCTGCAGTGTGCCTGGAGCTAAGGGCTTCCTAGTTTTAAAAATCCTAGCCCTAGGCCTAAGCCTAACAGTAACCCTGGGAAGGTAAATCAGCCTGGTGTTAGGCGTCTTGCCAAGGAAAAAGCCGTGAAAGCAGCCATGTTGTGGCACTTTTGCACTCCCTTTTGGATGCCTTTCACAGCTCCAGTGTGCCTGGAACTCAGGGCTTCCTGCTTTTAAAAATCCTAGCCCTAGGCCGAACCCCAACCCTAAGACGAGAAAGGCAAATCAGCCAGGAATTAGGCATGTCCCCAAGGAAAAAGCTGTGGAGGCAGGCATGTTGTGGTACTTTTGTGCTCTTCTTGGCTAGTCCTTCGCAGCTGCTGTGTTCTTGGAACTCAGGGCTTTCTGGTTAATAGAACCCTTACCCTAGGCGTAACTCAAACCTTAACCCTAGGAAGGAAAATCAGCCTATGGTTCGTGATGGTCTCATGGAAATATCAGTGGTGGCAGCCAAGTTGCGTCACTTTTGCGCTCCCCTTGGGATGCCTTTCGCAGCTGCAGTGTGCCTGGAGCCCAGGGCTTCCTGGTTTTAAAAGTCCTAGGCCTAAGCCTAACAGTAACCCTAGGAAGGTAAATCAGCCGGGTATTAGGGTTCTTCCTAAGGGAAAAGCCGTGAAAGCAGCCATGTTGTGGCACTTCTGCACTCCCTTTGGGATGCCTTTGGCAGATGAAGTAAGCCTGGAACTCAGGGCTTCCTGGTTAAAGAAATCCAAGCCCTAGGCTGAACCCTAACCCTAACCCTAGGCAGATAAATCAGCCTAGGTATAGGGATGGTGCCAAGGAAAAAGCTGTGAAAGCTGCCATGTTGTTGCACTTTTGTACTCCCCTTGGGATGCCGTGAACAGCTGCAGTGTGCCTGGAGCTAAGGGCCTCCTAGTTTCAAAAGTCCTAGCCCTAGGCCTAAGCCTAACAGTAACCCTGGGAAGGTAAATCAGCCTGGTGTTAGGCGTCTTGCCAAGGAAAAAGCCGTGAAAGCAGCCATGTTGTGGCACTTTTGCACTCCCTTTTGGATGCCTTTCACAGCTCCAGTGTGCCTGGAACTCAGGGCTTCCTGCTTTTAAAAATCCTAGCCCTAGGCCGAACCGCAACCCTAAGACGAGAAAGGCAAATCAGCCAGGAATTAGGCATGTCCCCAAGGAAAAAGCTGTGGAGGCAGGCATGTTGTGGTACTTTTGCGCTCTTCTTGGGTAGTCCTTCGCAGCTGCTGTGTTCTTGGAACTCAGGGCTTTCTGGTTAATAGACCCTTACCCTAGGCGTAACTCAAACCTTAACCCTAGGAAGGAAAATCAGCCTATGGTTCGGGATGGTCTCTAGGAAATATCAGTGGTGGCAGCCAAGTTGCGTCACTTTTGCGCTCCCCTTGGGATGCCTTTTGCAGCTGCAGTGTGCCTGGAGCCCAGGGCTTCCTGGTTTTAAAAGTCCTAGGCCTAAGCCTAACAGTAACCCTAGGAAGGTAAATCAGCCGGGTATTAGGGTTCTTCCTAAGGGAAAAGCCGTGAAAGCAGCCATGTTGTGGCACTTCTGCACTCCCTTTGGGATGCCTTTGGCAGATGAAGTAAGCCTGGAACTCAGGGCTTCCTGGTTAAAGAAATCCAAGCCCTAGGCTGAAGCCTAACCCTAACCCTAGGCAGATAAATCAGCCTAGGTATAGGGATGGTGCCAAGGAAAAAGCTGTGAAAGCTGCCATGTTGTTGCACTTTTGTACTCCCCTTGGGATGCCTTGAACAGCTGCAGTGTGCCTGGAGCCCAGGGCTTCCTAGTTTTAAAAATCCTAGCCCTAGGCCTAAGCCTAACAGTAACCCTGGGAAGGTAAATCAGCCTGGTGTTAGGCGTCTTGCCAAGGAAAAAGCCGTGAAAGCAGCCATGTTGTGGCACTTTTGCACTCCCTTTTGGATGCCTTTCACAGCTGCAGTGTGCCTGGAACTCAGGGCTTCCTGCTTTTAAAAATCCTAGCCCTAGGCCGAACCCCAACCCTAAGACGAGAAAGGCAAATCAGCCAGGAATTAGGCATGTCCACAAGGAAAAAGCTGTGGAGGCAGGCATGTTGTGGTACTTTTGCGCTCTTCTTGGCTAGTCCTTCGCAGCTGCTGTGTTCTTGGAACTCAGGGCTTTCTGGTTAATAGAACCCTTACCCTAGGCGTAACTCAAACCTTAACCCTAGGAAGGAAAATCAGCCTATGGTTCGGGATGGTCTCATGGAAATATCAGTGGTGGCAGCCAAGTTGCGTCACTTTTGCGCTCCCCTTGGGATGCCTTTTGCAGCTGCAGTGTGCCTGGAGCCCAGGGCTTCCTGGTTTTAAAAGTCCTAGGCCTAAGCCTAACAGTAACCCTAGGAAGGTAAATCAGCCGGGTATTAGGGTTCTTCCTAAGGGAAAAGCCGTGAAAGCAGCCATGTTGTGGCACTTCTGCACTCCCTTTGGGATGCCTTTGGCAGATGAAGTAAGCCTGGAACTCAGGGCTTCCTGGTTAAAGAAATCCAAGCCCTAGGCTGAAGCCTAACCCTAACCCTAGGCAGATAAATCAGCCTAGGTATAGGGATGGTGCCAAGGAAAAAGCTGTGAAAGCTGCCATGTTGTTGCACTTTTGTACTCCCCTTGGGATGCCGTGAACAGCTGCAGTGTGCCTGGAGCTAAGGGCTTCCTAGTTTTAAAAGTCCTAGCCCTAGGCCTAAGCCTAACAGTAACCCTGGGAAGGTAAATCAGCCTGGTGTTAGGCTTCTTGCCAAGGAAAAAGCCGTGAAAGCAGCCATGTTGTGGCACTTTTGCACTCCCTTTTGGATGCCTTTCACAGCTCCAGTGTGCCTGGAACTCAGGGCTTCCTGATTTTAAAAATCCTAGCCCTAGGCCGAACCCCAACCCTAAGACGAGAAAGGCAAATCAGCCAGGAATTAGGCATGTCCCCAAGGAAAAAGCTGTGGAGGCAGGCATGTTGTGGTACTTTTGCGCTCTTCTTGGCTAGTCCTTCGCAGCTGCTGTGTTCTTGGAACTCAGGGCTTTCTGGTTAATAGACCCTTACCCTAGGCGTAACTCAAACCTTAACCCTAGGAAGGAAAATCAGCCTATGGTTCGGGATGGTCTCTAGGAAATATCAGTGGTGGCAGCCAAGTTGCGTCACTTTTGCGCTCCCCTTGGGATGCCTTTCGCAGCTGCAGTGTGCCTGGAGCCCAGGGCTTCCTGGTTTTAAAAGTCCTAGGCCTAAGCCTAACAGTAACCCTAGGAAGGTAAATCAGCCGGGTATTAGGGTTCTTCCTAAGGGAAAAGCCGTGAAAGCAGCCATGTTGTGGCACTTCTGCACTCCCTTTGGGATGCCTTTGGCAGATGAAGTAAGCCTGGAACTCAGGGCTTCCTGGTTAAAGAAATCCAAGCCCTAGGCTGAAGCCTAACCCTAACCCTAGGCAGATAAATCAGCCTAGGTATAGGGATGGTGCCAAGGAAAAAGCTGTGAAAGCTGCCATGTTGTTGCACTTTTGTACTCCCCTTGGGATGCCTTGAACAGCTGCAGTGTGCCTGGAGCCCAGGGCTTCCTAGTTTTAAAAATCCTAGCCCTAGGCCTAAGCCTAACAGTAACCCTGGGAAGGTAAATCAGCCTGGTGTTAGGCGTCTTGCCAAGGAAAAAGCCGTGAAACAGCCATGTTGTGGCACTTTTGCACTCCCTTTTGGATGCCTTTCACAGCTCCAGTGTGCCTGGAACTCAGGGCTTCCTGATTTTAAAAATCCTAGCCCTAGGCCGAACCCCAACCCTAAGACGAGAAAGGCAAATCAGCCAGGAATTAGGCATGTCCACAAGGAAAAAGCTGTGGAGGCAGGCATGTTGTGGTACTTTTGCGCTCTTCTTGGCTAGTCCTTCGCAGCTGCTGTGTTCTTGGAACTCAGGGCTTTCTGGTTAATAGACCCTTACCCTAGGCGTAACTCAAACCTTAACCCTAGGAAGGAAAATCAGCCTATGATTCGGGATGGTCTCATAAAAATATCAGTGGTGGCAGCCAAGTTGCGTCACTTTTGCGCTCCCCTTGGGATGCCTTTCGCAGCTGCAGTGTGCCTGGAGCCCAGGGCTTCCTGGTTTTAAAAGTCCTAGGCCTAAGCCTAACAGTAACCCTAGGAAGGTAAATCAGCCGGGTATTAGGGTTCTTCCTAAGGGAAAAGCCGTGAAAGCAGCCATGTTGTGGCACTTCTGCACTCCCTTTGGGATGCCTTTGGCAGATGAAGTAAGCCTGGAACTCAGGGCTTCCTGGTTAAAGAAATCCAAGCCCTAGGCTGAACCCTAACCCTAATCCTAGGCAGATAAATCAGCCTAGGTATAGGGATGGTGCCAAGGAAAAAGCTGTGAAAGCTGCCATGTTGTTGCACTTTTGTACTCCCCTTGGGATGCCTTGAACAGCTGCAGTGTGCCTGGAGCCCAGGGCTTCCTAGTTTTAAAAATCCTAGCCCTAGGCCTAAGCCTAACAGTAACCCTGGGAAGGTAAATCAGCCTGGTGTTAGGCGTCTTGCCAAGGAAAAAGCCGTGAAAGCAGCCATGTTGTGGCACTTTTGCACTCCCTTTCGGATGCCTTTCACAGCTCCAGTGTGCCTGGAACTCAGGGCTTCCTGCTTTTAAAAATCCTAGCCCTAGGCCGAACCCCAACCCTAAGACGAGAAAGGCAAATCAGCCAGGAATTAGGCATGTCCCCAAGGAAAAAGCTGTGGAGGCAGGCATGTTGTGGTACTTTTGCGCTCTTCTTGGCTAGTCCTTCACAGCTGCTGTGTTCTTGGAACTCAGGGCTTTCTGGTTAATAGACCCTTACCCTAGGCGTAACTCAAACCTTAACCCTAGGAAGGAAAATCAGCCTATGGTTCAGGATGGTCTCATGGAAATATCAGTGGTGGCAGCCAAGTTGCATCACTTTTGCGCTCCCCCTTGGGATGCCTTTCACAGCTGCAGTGTGCCTGGAGCCCAGGGCTTCCTGGTTTTAAAAGTCCTAGGCCTAAGCCTAACAGTAACCCTAGGAAGGTAAATCAGCCGGGTATTAGGGTTCTTCCTAAGGGAAAAGCCGTGAAAGCAGCCATGTTGTGGCACTTCTGCACTCCCTTTGGGATGCCTTTGGCAGATGAAGTAAGCCTGGAACTCAGGGCTTCCTGGTTAAAGAAATCCAAGCCCTAGGCTGAAGCCTAACCCTAACCCTAGGCAGATAAATCAGCCTAGGTATAGGGATGGTGCCAAGGAAAAAGCTGTGAAAGCTGCCATGTTGTTGCACTTTTGTACTCCCCTTGGGATGCCTTGAACAGCTGCAGTGTGCCTGGAGCCCAGGGCTTCCTAGTTTTAAAAATCCTAGCCCTAGGCCTAAGCCTAACAGTAACCCTGGGAAGGTAAATCAGCCTGGTGTTAGGCGTCTTTCCAAGGAAAAAGGCGTGAAAGCAGCCATGTTGTGGCACTTTTGCACTCCCTTTTGGATGCCTTTCACAGCTCCAGTGTGCCTGGAACTCAGGGCTTCCTGCTTTTAAAAATCCTAGCCCTAGGCCGAACCGCAACCCTAAGACGAGAAAGGCAAATCAGCCAGGAATTAGGCATGTCCCCAAGGAAAAAGCTGTGGAGGCAGGCATGTTGTGGTACTTTTGCGCTCTTCTTGGCTAGTCCTTCGCAGCTGCTGTGTTCTTGGAACTCAGGGCTTTCTGGTTAATAGACCCTTACCCTAGGCGTAAATCAAACCTTAACCCTAGGAAGGAAAATCAGCCTATGTTTCGGGATGGTCTCATGGAAATATCAGTGGTGGCAGCCAAGTTGCGTCACTTTTGCGCTCCCCTTGGGATGCCTTTCGCAGCTGCAGTGTGCCTGGAGCCCAGGGCTTCCTGGTTTTAAAAGTCCTAGGCCTAAGCCTAACAGTAACCCTAGGAAGGTAAATCAGCCGGGTATTAGGGTTCTTCCTAATGGAAAAGCCGTGAAAGCAGCCATGTTGTGGCACTTCTGCACTCCCTTTGGGATGCCTTTGGCAGATGAAGTAAGCCTGGAACTCAGGGCTTCCTGGTTAAAGAAATCCAAGCCCTAGGCTGAAGCCTAACCCTAACCCTAGGCAGATAAATCAGCCTAGGTATAGGGATGGTGCCAAGGAAAAAGCTGTGAAAGCTGCCATGTTGTTGCACTTTTGTACTCCCCTTGGGATGCCTTGAACAGCTGCAGTGTGCCTGGAGCTCAGGGCTTCCTAGTTTTAAAAATCCTAGCCCTAGGCCTAAGCCTAACAGTAACCCTGGGAAGGTAAATCAGCCTGGTGTTAGGCGTCTTGCCAAGGAAAAAGCCGTGAAAGCAGCCATGTTGTGGCACTTTTGCACTCCCTTTCGGATGCCTTTCACAGCTCCAGTGTGCCTGGAACTCAGGGCTTCCTGCTTTTAAAAATCCTAGCCCTAGGCCGAACCCCAACCCTAAGACGAGAAAGGCAAATCAGCCAGGAATTAGGCATGTCCCCAAGGAAAAAGCTGTGGAGGCAGGCATGTTGTGGTACTTTTGCGCTCTTCTTGGGTAGTCCTTCACAGCTGCTGTGTTCTTGGAACTCAGGGCTTTCTGGTTAATAGACCCTTACCCTAGGCGTAACTCAAACCTTAACCCTAGGAAGGAAAATCAGCCTATGGTTCGGGATGGCCTCATGGAAATATCAGTGGTGGCAGCCAAGTTGCGTCACTTTTGCGCTCCCCTTGGGATGCCTTTTGCAGCTGCAGTGTGCCTGGAGCCCAGGGCTTCCTGGTTTTAAAAGTCCTAGGCCTAAGCCTAACAGTAACCCTAGGAAGGTAAATCAGCCGGGTATTAGGGTTCTTCCTAAGGGAAAAGCCGTGAAAGCAGCCATGTTGTGGCACTTCTGCACTCCCTTTGGGATGCCTTTGGCAGATGAAGTAAGCCTGGAACTCAGGGCTTCCTGGTTAAAGAAATCACAGCCCTAGGCTGAACCCTAACCCTAACCCTAGGCAGATAAATCAGCCTAGGTATAGGGATGGTGCCAAGGAAAAAGCTGTGAAAGCTGCCATGTTGTTGCACTTTTGTACTCCCCTTGGGATGCCTTGAACAGCTGCAGTGTGCCTGGAGCCCAGGGCTTCCTAGTTTTAAAAATCCTAGCCCTAGGCCTAAGCCTAACAGTAACCCTGGGAAGGTAAATCAGCCTGGTGTTAGGCGTCTTGCCAAGGAAAAAGCCGTGAAAGCAGCCATGTTGTGGCACTTTTGCACTCCCTTTTGGATGCCTTTCACAGCTCCAGTGTGCCTGGAACTCAGGGCTTCCTGATTTTAAAAATCCTAGCCCTAGGCCGAACCCCAACCCTAAGACGAGAAAGGCAAATCAGCCAGGAATTAGGCATGTCCACAAGGAAAAAGCTGTGGAGGCAGGCATGTTGTGGTACTTTTGCGCTCTTCTTGGCTAGTCCTTCGCAGCTGCTGTGTTCTTGGAACTCAGGGCTTTCTGGTTAATAGACCCTTACCCTAGGCGTAAATCAAACCTTAACCCTAGGAAGGAAAATCAGCCTATATTTCGGGATGGTCTCATGGAAATATCAGTGGTGGCAGCCAAGTTGCGTCACTTTTGCGCTCCCCTTGGGATGCCTTTCGCAGCTGCAGTGTGCCTGGAGCCCAGGGCTTCCTGGTTTTAAAAGTCCTAGGCCTAAGCCTAACAGTAACCCTAGGAAGGTAAATCAGCCGGGTATTAGGGTTCTTCCTAAGGGAAAAGCCGTGAAAGCAGCCATGTTGTGGCACTTCTGCACTCCCTTTGGGATGCCTTTGGCAGATGAAGTAAGCCTGGAACTCAGGGCTTCCTGGTTAAAGAAATCCAAGACCTAGGCTGAAGCCTAACCCTAACCCTAGGCAGATAAATCAGCCTAGGTATAGGGATGGTGCCAAGGAAAAAGCTGTGAAAGCTGCCATGTTGTTGCACTTTTGTACTCCCCTTGGGATGCCTTGAACAGCTGCAGTGTGCCTGGAGCTAAGGGCTTCCTAGTTTTAAAAATCCTAGCCCTAGGCCTAAGCCTAACAGTAACCCTGGGAAGGTAAATCAGCCTGGTGTTAGGCGTCTTGCCAAGGAAAAAGCCGTGAAATCAGCCATGTTGTGGCACTTTTGCACTCCCTTTTGGATGCCTTTCACAGCTCCAGTGTGCCTGGAACTCAGGGCTTCCTGCTTTTAAAAATCCTAGCCCTAGGCCGAACCCCAACCCTAAGACGAGAAAGGCAAATCAGCCAGGAATTAGGCATGTCCCCAAGGAAAAAGCTGTGGAGGCAGGCATGTTGTGGTACTTTTGCGCTCTTCTTGGGTAGTCCTTCGCAGCTGCTGTGTTTTTGGAACTCAGGGCTTTCTGGTTAATAGAACCCTTACCCTAGGCGTAACTCAAACCTTAACCCTAGGAAGGAAAATCAGCCTATGGTTCAGGATGGTCTCATGGAAATATCAGTGGTGGCAGCCAAGTTGCATCACTTTTGCGCTCCCCCTTGGGATGCCTTTCACAGCTGCAGTGTGCCTGGAGCCCAGGGCTTCCTGGTTTTAAAAGTCCTAGGCCTAAGCCTAACAGTAACCCTAGGAAGGTAAATCAGCCGGGTATTAGGGTTCTTCCTAAGGGAAAAGCCGTGAAAGCAGCCATGTTGTGGCACTTCTGCACTCCCTTTGGGATGCCTTTGGCAGATGAAGTAAGCCTGGAACTCAGGGCTTCCTGGTTAAAGAAATCCAAGCCCTAGGCTGAACCCTAACCCTAACCCTAGGCAGATAAATCAGCCTAGGTATAGGGATGGTGCCAAGGAAAAAGCTGTGAAAGCTGCCATGTTGTTGCACTTTTGTACTCCCCTTGGGATGCCTTGAACAGCTGCAGTGTGCCTGGAGCCCAGGGCTTCCTAGTTTTAAAAATCCTAGCCCTAGGCCTAAGCCTAACAGTAACCCTGGGAAGGCAAATCAGCCTGGTGTTAGGCGTTTTGCCAAGGAAAAAGCCGTGAAAGCAGCCATGTTGTGGCACTTTTGCACTCCCTTTTGGATGCCTTTCACAGCTCCAGTGTGCCTGGAACTCAGGGCTTCCTGATTTTAAAAATCCTAGCCCTAGGCCGAACCCCAACCCTAAGACGAGAAAGGCAAATCAGCCAGGAATTAGGCATGTCCCCAAGGAAAAAGCTGTGGAGGCAGGCATGTTGTGGTACTTTTGCGCTCTTCTTGGCTAGTCCTTCGCAGCTGCTGTGTTCTTGGAACTCAGGGCTTTCTGGTTAATAGACCCTTACCCTAGGCGTAACTCAAACCTTAACCCTAGGAAGGAAAATCAGCCTATGGTTCGGGATGGCCTCATGGAAATATCAGTGGTGGCAGCCAAGTTGCGTCACTTTTGCGCTCCCCTTGGGATGCCTTTCGCAGCTGCAGTGTGCCTGGAGCCCAGGGCTTCCTGGTTTTAAAAGTCCTAGGCCTAAGCCTAACAGTAACCCTAGGAAGGTAAATCAGCCGGGTATTAGGGTTCTTCCTAAGGGAAAAGCCGTGAAAGCAGCCATGTTGTGGCACTTCTGCACTCCCTTTGGGATGCCTTTGGCAGATGAAGTAAGCCTGGAACTCAGGGCTTCCTGGTTAAAGAAATCACAGCCCTAGGCTGAAGCCTAACCCTAACCCTAGGCAGATAAATCAGCCTAGGTATAGGGATGGTGCCAAGGAAAAAGCTGTGAAAGCTGCCATGTTGTTGCACTTTTGTACTCCCCTTGGGATGCCTTGAACAGCTGCAGTGTGCCTGGAGCTAAGGGCTTCCTAGTTTTAAAAATCCTAGCCCTAGGCCTAAGCCTAACAGTAACCCTGGGAAGGGAAATCAGCCTGGTGTTAGGCGTCTTGCCAAGGAAAAAGCCGTGAAAGCAGCCATGTTGTGGCACTTTTGCACTCCCTTTTGGATGCCTTTCACAGCTGCAGTGTGCCTGGAACTCAGGGCTTCCTGCTTTTAAAAATCCTAGCCCTAGGCCGAACCCCAACCCTAAGACGAGAAAGGCAAATCAGCCAGGAATTAGGCATGTCCCCAAGGAAAAAGCTGTGGAGGCAGGCATGTTGTGGTACTTTTGCGCTCTTCTTGGCTAGTCCTTCGCAGCTGCTGTGTTCTTGGAACTCAGGGCTTTCTGGTTAATAGAACCCTTACCCTAGGCGTAACTCAAACCTTAACCCTAGGAAGGAAAATCAGCCTATGGTTCAGGATGGTCTCATGGAAATATCAGTGGTGGCAGCCAAGTTGCATCACTTTTGCGCTCCCCCTTGGGATGCCTTTCACAGCTGCAGTGTGCCTGGAGCCCAGGGCTTCCTGGTTTTAAAAGTCCTAGGCCTAAGCCTAACAGTAACCCTAGGAAGGTAAATCAGCCGGGTATTAGGGTTCTTCCTAAGGGAAAAGCCGTGAAAGCAGCCATGTTGTGGCACTTCTGCACTCCCTTTGGGATGCCTTTGGCAGATGAAGTAAGCCTGGAACTCAGGGCTTCCTGGTTAAAGAAATCCAAGCCCTAGGCTGAAGCCTAACCCTAACCCTAGGCAGATAAATCAGCCTAGGTATAGGGATGGTGCCAAGGAAAAAGCTGTGAAAGCTGCCATGTTGTTGCACTTTTGTACTCCCCTTGGGATGCCTTGAACAGCTGCAGTGTGCCTGGAGCTAAGGGCTTCCTAGTTTTAAAAATCCTAGCCCTAGGCCTAAGCCTAACAGTAACCCTGGGAAGGTAAATCAGCCTGGTGTTAGGCGTCTTGCCAAGGAAAAAGCTGTGAAAGCAGCCATGTTGTGGCACTTTTGCACTCCCTTTTGGATGCCTTTCACAGCTCCAGTGTGCCTGGAACTCAGGGCTTCCTGCTTTTAAAAATCCTAGCCCTAGGCCGAACCCCAACCCTAAGACGAGAAAGGCAAATCAGCCAGGAATTAGGCATGTCCCCAAGGAAAAAGCTGTGGAGGCAGGCATGTTGTGGTACTTTTGCGCTCTTCTTGGCTAGTCCTTCGCAGCTGCTGTGTTCTTGGAACTCAGGGCTTTCTGGTTAATAGACCCTTACCCTAGGCGTAAATCAAACCTTAACCCTAGGAAGGAAAATCAGCCTATGTTTCGGGATGGTCTCATGGAAATATCAGTGGTGGCAGCCAAGTTGCGTCACTTTTGCGCTCCCCTTGGGATGCCTTTCGCAGCTGCAGTGTGCCTGGAGCCCAGGGCTTCCTGGTTTTAAAAGTCCTAGGCCTAAGCCTAACAGTAACCCTAGGAAGGTAAATCTGCCGGGTATTAGGGTTCTTCCTAATGGAAAAGCCGTGAAAGCAGCCATGTTGTGGCACTTCTGCACTCCCTTTGGGATGCCTTTGGCAGATGAAGTAAGCCTGGAACTCAGGGCTTCCTGGTTAAAGAAATCCAAGCCCTAGGCTGAACCCTAACCCTAATCCTAGGCAGATAAATCAGCCTAGGTATAGGGATGGTGCCAAGGAAAAAGCTGTGAAAGCTGCCATGTTGTTGCACTTTTGTACTCCCCTTGGGATGCCTTGAACAGCTGCAGTGTGCCTGGAGCTAAGGGCTTCCTAGTTTTAAAAATCCTAGCCCTAGGCCTAAGCCTAACAGTAACCCTGGGAAGGGAAATCAGCCTGGTGTTAGGCGTCTTGCCAAGGAAAAAGCCGTGAAATCAGCCATGTTGTGGCACTTTTGCACTCCCTTTTGGATGCCTTTCACAGCTCCAGTGTGCCTGGAACTCAGGGCTTCCTGCTTTTAAAAATCCTAGCCCTAGGCCGAACCCCAACCCTAAGACGAGAAAGGCAAATCAGCCAGGAATTAGGCATGTCCCCAAGGAAAAAGCTGTGGAGGCAGGCATGTTGTGGTACTTTTGCGCTCTTCTTGGCTAGTCCTTCGCAGCTGCTGTGTTCTTGGAACTCAGGGCTTTCTGGTTAATAGACCCTTACCCTAGGCGTAAATCAAACCTTAACCCTAGGAAGGAAAATCAGCCTATGTTTCGGGATGGTCTCATGGAAATATCAGTGGTGGCAGCCAAGTTGCGTCACTTTTGCGCTCCCCTTGGGATGCCTTTCGCAGCTGCAGTGTGCCTGGAGCCCAGGGCTTCCTGGTTTTAAAAGTCCTAGGCCTAAGCCTAACAGTAACCCTAGGAAGGTAAATCTGCCGGGTATTAGGGTTCTTCCTAATGGAAAAGCCGTGAAAGCAGCCATGTTGTGGCACTTCTGCACTCCCTTTGGGATGCCTTTGGCAGATGAAGTAAGCCTGGAACTCAGGGCTTCCTGGTTAAAGAAATCCAAGCCCTAGGCTGAACCCTAACCCTAATCCTAGGCAGATAAATCAGCCTAGGTATAGGGATGGTGCCAAGGAAAAAGCTGTGAAAGCTGCCATGTTGTTGCACTTTTGTACTCCCCTTGGGATGCCTTGAACAGCTGCAGTGTGCCTGGAGCTAAGGGCTTCCTAGTTTTAAAAATCCTAGCCCTAGGCCTAAGCCTAACAGTAACCCTGGGAAGGGAAATCAGCCTGGTGTTAGGCGTCTTGCCAAGGAAAAAGCCGTGAAATCAGCCATGTTGTGGCACTTTTGCACTCCCTTTTGGATGCCTTTCACAGCTCCAGTGTGCCTGGAACTCAGGGCTTCCTGCTTTTAAAAATCCTAGCCCTAGGCCGAACCCCAACCCTAAGACGAGAAAGGCAAATCAGCCAGGAATTAGGCATGTCCCCAAGGAAAAAGCTGTGGAGGCAGGCATGTTGTGGTACTTTTGCGCTCTTCTTGGCTAGTCCTTCGCAGCTGCTGTGTTCTTGGAACTCAGGGCTTTCTGGTTAATAGACCCTTACCCTAGGCGTAACTCAAACCTTAACCCTAGGAAGGAAAATCAGCCTATGGTTCGGGATGGCCTCATGGAAATATCAGTGGTGGCAGCCAAGTTGCGTCACTTTTGCGCTCCCCTTGGGATGCCTTTCGCAGCTGCAGTGTGCCTGGAGCCCAGGGCTTCCTGGTTTTAAAAGTCCTAGGCCTAAGCCTAACAGTAACCCTAGGAAGGTAAATCAGCCGGGTATTAGGGTTCTTCCTAAGGGAAAAGCCGTGAAAGCAGCCATGTTGTGGCACTTCTGCACTCCCTTTGGGATGCCTTTGGCAGATGAAGTAAGCCTGGAACTCAGGGCTTCCTGGTTAAAGAAATCACAGCCCTAGGCTGAAGCCTAACCCTAACCCTAGGCAGATAAATCAGCCTAGGTATAGGGATGGTGCCAAGGAAAAAGCTGTGAAAGCTGCCATGTTGTTGCACTTTTGTACTCCCCTTGGGATGCCTTGAACAGCTGCAGTGTGCCTGGAGCCCAGGGCTTCCTAGTTTTAAAAATCCTAGCCCTAGGCCTAAGCCTAACAGTAACCCTGGGAAGGTAAATCAGCCTGGTGTTAGGCGTCTTGCCAAGGAAAAAGCCGTGAAAGCAGCCATGTTGTGGCACTTTTGCACTCCCTTTTGGATGCCTTTCACAGCTCCAGTGTGCCTGGAACTCAGGGCTTCCTGATTTTAAAAATCCTAGCCCTAGGCCTAACCCCAACCCTAAGACGAGAAAGGCAAATCAGCCAGGAATTAGGCATGTCCCCAAGGAAAAAGCTGTGGAGGCAGGCATGTTGTGGTACTTTTGCGCTCTTCTTGGCTAGTCCTTCGCAGCTGCTGTGTTCTTGGAACTCAGGGCTTTCTGGTTAATAGAACCCTTACCCTAGGCGTAACTCAAACCTTAACCCTAGGAAGGAAAATCAGCCTATGGTTCAGGATGGTCTCATGGAAATATCAGTGGTGGCAGCCAAGTTGCATCACTTTTGCGCTCCCCCTTGGGATGCCTTTCACAGCTGCAGTGTGCCTGGAGCCCAGGGCTTCCTGGTTTTAAAAGTCCTAGGCCTAAGCCTAACAGTAACCCTAGGAAGGTAAATCAGCCGGGTATTAGGGTTCTTCCTAAGGGAAAAGCCGTGAAAGCAGCCATGTTGTGGCACTTCTGCACTCCCTTTGGGATGCCTTTGGCAGATGAAGTAAGCCTGGAACTCAGGGCTTCCTGGTTAAAGAAATCCAAGCCCTAGGCTGAACCCTAACCCTAACCCTAGGCAGATAAATCAGCCTAGGTATAGGGATGGTGCCAAGGAAAAAGCTGTGAAAGCTGCCATGTTGTTGCACTTTTGTACTCCCCTTGGGATGCCTTGAACAGCTGCAGTGTGCCTGGAGCCCAGGGCTTCCTAGTTTTAAAAATCCTAGCCCTAGGCCTAAGCCTAACAGTAACCCTGGGAAGGTAAATCAGCCTGGTGTTAGGCGTCTTGCCAAGGAAAAAGCCGTGAAAGCAGCCATGTTGTGGCACTTTTGCACTCCCTTTTGGATGCCTTTCACAGCTGCAGTGTGCCTGGAACTCAGGGCTTCCTGCTTTTAAAAATCCTAGCCCTAGGCCGAACCCCAACCCTAAGACGAGAAAGGCAAATCAGCCAGGAATTAGGCATGTCCCCAAGGAAAAAGCTGTGGAGGCAGGCATGTTGTGGTACTTTTGCGCTCTTCTTGGCTAGTCCTTCGCAGCTGCTGTGTTCTTGGAACTCAGGGCTTTCTGGTTAATAGACCCTTACCCTAGGCGTAAATCAAACCTTAACCCTAGGAAGGAAAATCAGCCTATGGTTCGGGATGGTCTCATGGAAATATCAGTGGTGGCAGCCAAGTTGCGTCACTTTTGCGCTCCCCTTGGGATGCCTTTCACAGCTGCAGTGTGCCTGGAGCCCAGGGCTTCCTGGTTTTAAAAGTCCTAGGCCTAAGCCTAACAGTAACCCTAGGAAGGTAAATCAGCCGGGTATTAGGGTTCTTCCTAATGGAAAAGCCGTGAAAGCAGCCATGTTGTGGCACTTCTGCACTCCCTTTGGGATGCCTTTGGCAGATGAAGTAAGCCTGGAACTCAGGGCTTCCTGGTTAAAGAAATCCAAGCCCTAGGCTGAAGCCTAACCCTAACCCTAGGCAGATAAATCAGCCTAGGTATAGGGATGGTGCCAAGGAAAAAGCTGTGAAAGCTGCCATGTTGTTGCACTTTTGTACTCCCCTTGGGATGCCTTGAACAGCTGCAGTGTGCCTGGAGCCCAGGGCTTCCTAGTTTTAAAAATCCTAGCCCTAGGCCTAAGCCTAACAGTAACCCTGGGAAGGTAAATCAGCCTGGTGTTAGGCGTCTTGCCAAGGAAAAAGCCGTGAAAGCAGCCATGTTGTGGCACTTTTGCACTCCCTTTCGGATGCCTTTCACAGCTCCAGTGTGCCTGGAACTCAGGGCTTCCTGCTTTTAAAAATCCTAGCCCTAGGCCGAACCCCAACCCTAAGACGAGAAAGGCAAATCAGCCAGGAATTAGGCATGTCCCCAAGGAAAAAGCTGTGGAGGCAGGCATGTTGTGGTACTTTTGCGCTCTTCTTGGCTAGTCCTTCACAGCTGCTGTGTTCTTGGAACTCAGGGCTTTCTGGTTAATAGACCCTTACCCTAGGCATAACTCAAACCTTAACCCTAGGAAGGAAAATCAGCCTATGGTTCGGGATGGCCTCATGGAAATATCAGTGGTGGCAGCCAAGTTGCGTCACTTTTGCGCTCCCCTTGGGATGCCTTTTGCAGCTGCAGTGTGCCTGGAGCCCAGGGCTTCCTGGTTTTAAAAGTCCTAGGCCTAAGCCTAACAGTAACCCTAGGAAGGTAAATCAGCCGGGTATTAGGGTTCTTCCTAAGGGAAAAGCCGTGAAAGCAGCCATGTTGTGGCACTTCTGCACTCCCTTTGGGATGCCTTTGGCAGATGAAGTAAGCCTGGAACTCAGGGCTTCCTGGTTAAAGAAATCCAAGCCCTAGGCTGAACCCTAACCCTAACCCTAGGCAGATAAATCAGCCTAGGTATAGGGATGGTGCCAAGGAAAAAGCTGTGAAAGCTGCCATGTTGTTGCACTTTTGTACTCCCCTTGGGATGCCTTGAACAGCTGCAGTGTGCCTGGAGCCCAGGGCTTCCTAGTTTTAAAAATCCTAGCCCTAGGCCTAAGCCTAACAGTAACCCTGGGAAGGTAAATCAGCCTGGTGTTAGGCGTCTTGCCAAGGAAAAAGCCGTGAAACAGCCATGTTGTGGCACTTTTGCACTCCCTTTTGGATGCCTTTCACAGCTGCAGTGTGCCTGGAACTCAGGGCTTCCTGATTTTAAAAATCCTAGCCCTAGGCCGAACCCCAACCCTAAGACGAGAAAGGCAAATCAGCCAGGAATTAGGCATGTCCACAAGGAAAAAGCTGTGGAGGCAGGCATGTTGTGGTACTTTTGCGCTCTTCTTGGCTAGTCCTTCGCAGCTGCTGTGTTCTTGGAACTCAGGGCTTTCTGGTTAATAGACCCTTACCCTAGGCGTAAATCAAACCTTAACCCTAGGAAGGAAAATCAGCCTATGTTTCGGGATGGTCTCATGGAAATATCAGTGGTGGCAGCCAAGTTGCGTCACTTTTGCGCTCCCCTTGGGATGCCTTTCGCAGCTGCAGTGTGCCTGGAGCCCAGGGCTTCCTGGTTTTAAAAGTCCTAGGCCTAAGCCTAACAGTAACCCTAGGAAGGTAAATCAGCCGGGTATTAGGGTTCTTCCTAAGGGAAAAGCCGTGAAAGCAGCCATGTTGTGGCACTTCTGCACTCCCTTTGGGATGCCTTTGGCAGATGAAGTAAGCCTGGAACTCAGGGCTTCCTGGTTAAAGAAATCCAAGCCCTAGGCTGAACCCTAACCCTAATCCTAGGCAGATAAATCAGCCTAGGTATAGGGATGGTGCCAAGGAAAAAGCTGTGAAAGCTGCCATGTTGTTGCACTTTTGTACTCCCCTTGGGATGCCTTGAACAGCTGCAGTGTGCCTGGAGCTAAGGGCTTCCTAGTTTTAAAAATCCTAGCCCTAGGCCTAAGCCTAACAGTAACCCTGGGAAGGTAAATCAGCCTGGTGTTAGGCGTCTTGCCAAGGAAAAAGCCGTGAAATCAGCCATGTTGTGGCACTTTTGCACTCCCTTTTGGATGCCTTTCACAGCTCCAGTGTGCCTGGAACTCAGGGCTTCCTGCTTTTAAAAATCCTAGCCCTAGGCCGAACCCCAACCCTAAGACGAGAAAGGCAAATCAGCCAGGAATTAGGCATGTCCCCAAGGAAAAAGCTGTGGAGGCAGGCATGTTGTGGTACTTTTGCGCTCTTCTTGTGTAGTCCTTCGCAGCTGCTGTGTTTTTGGAACTCAGGGCTTTCTGGTTAATAGAACCCTTTCCCTAGGCGTAACTCAAACCTTAACCCTAGGAAGGAAAATCAGCCTATGGTTCAGGATGGTCTCATGGAAATATCAGTGGTGGCAGCCAAGTTGCATCACTTTTGCGCTCCCCCTTGGGATGCCTTTCACAGCTGCAGTGTGCCTGGAGCCCAGGGCTTCCTGGTTTTAAAAGTCCTAGGCCTAAGCCTAACAGTAACCCTAGGAAGGTAAATCAGCCGGGTATTAGGGTTCTTCCTAAGGGAAAAGCCGTGAAAGCAGCCATGTTGTGGCACTTCTGCACTCCCTTTGGGATGCCTTTGGCAGATGAAGTAAGCCTGGAACTCAGGGCTTCCTGGTTAAAGAAATCCAAGCCCTAGGCTGAAGCCTAACCCTAACCCTAGGCAGATAAATCAGCCTAGGTATAGGGATGGTGCCAAGGAAAAAGCTGTGAAAGCTGCCATGTTGTTGCACTTTTGTACTCCCCTTGGGATGCCTTGAACAGCTGCAGTGTGCCTGGAGCCCAGGGCTTCCTAGTTTTAAAAATCCTAGCCCTAGGCCTAAGCCTAACAGTAACCCTGGGAAGGCAAATCAGCCTGGTGTTAGGCGTTTTGCCAAGGAAAAAGCCGTGAAAGCAGCCATGTTGTGGCACTTTTGCACTCCCTTTTGGATGCCTTTCACAGCTCCAGTGTGCCTGGAACTCAGGGCTTCCTGATTTTAAAAATCCTAGCCCTAGGCCGAACCCCAACCCTAAGACGAGAAAGGCAAATCAGCCAGGAATTAGGCATGTCCCCAAGGAAAAAGCTGTGGAGGCAGGCATGTTGTGGTACTTTTGCGCTCTTCTTGGCTAGTCCTTCGCAGCTGCTGTGTTCTTGGAACTCAGGGCTTTCTGGTTAATAGACCCTTACCCTAGGCGTAACTCAAACCTTAACCCTAGGAAGGAAAATCAGCCTATGGTTCGGGATGGCCTCATGGAAATATCAGTGGTGGCAGCCAAGTTGCGTCACTTTTGCGCTCCCCTTGGGATGCCTTTCGCAGCTGCAGTGTGCCTGGAGCCCAGGGCTTCCTGGTTTTAAAAGTCCTAGGCCTAAGCCTAACAGTAACCCTAGGAAGGTAAATCAGCCGGGTATTAGGGTTCTTCCTAAGGGAAAAGCCGTGAAAGCAGCCATGTTGTGGCACTTCTGCACTCCCTTTGGGATGCCTTTGGCAGATGAAGTAAGCCTGGAACTCAGGGCTTCCTGGTTAAAGAAATCACAGCCCTAGGCTGAAGCCTAACCCTAACCCTAGGCAGATAAATCAGCCTAGGTATAGGGATGGTGCCAAGGAAAAAGCTGTGAAAGCTGCCATGTTGTTGCACTTTTGTACTCCCCTTGGGATGCCTTGAACAGCTGCAGTGTGCCTGGAGCCCAGGGCTTCCTAGTTTCAAAAATCCTAGCCCTAGGCCTAAGCCTAACAGTAACCCTGGGAAGGGAAATCAGCCTGGTGTTAGGCTTCTTGCCAAGGAAAAAGGCGTGAAAGCAGCCATGTTGTGGCACTTTTGCACTCCCTTTTGGATGCCTTTCACAGCTCCAGTGTGCCTGGAACTCAGGGCTTCCTGATTTTAAAAATCCTAGCCCTAGGCCGAACCGCAACCCTAAGACGAGAAAGGCAAATCAGCCAGGAATTAGGCATGTCCCCAAGGAAAAAGCTGTGGAGGCAGGCATGTTGTGGTACTTTTGCGCTCTTCTTGGCTAGTCCTTCGCAGCTGCTGTGTTCTTGGAACTCAGGCCTTTCTGGTTAATAGAACCCTTACCCTAGGCGTAACTCAAACCTTAACCCTAGGAAGGAAAATCAGCCTATGGTTCGGGATGGTCTCATGGAAATATCAGTGGTGGCAGCCAAGTTGCGTCACTTTTGCGCTCCCCTTGGGACGCCTTTCGCAGCTGCAGTGTGCCTGGAGCCCAGGGCTTCCTGGTTTTAAAAGTCCTAGGCCTAAGCCTAACATTAACCCTAGGAAGCTAAATCAGCTGGGTATTAGGGTTCTTCCTAAGGGAAAAGCCGTGAAAGCAGCCATGTTGTGGCACTTCTGCACTCCCTTTGGGATGTCTTTGGCAGATGAAGTAAGCCTGGAACTCAGGGCTTCCTGGTTAAAGAAATCACAGCCCTAGGCTGAACCCTAACCCTAACCCTAGGCAGATAAATCAGCCTAGGTATAGGGATGGTGCCAAGGAAAAAGCTGTGAAAGCTGCCATGTTGTTGCACTTTTGTACTCCCCTTGGGATGCCTTGAACAGCTGCAGTGTGCCTGGAGCTAAGGGCTTCCTAGTTTTAAAAATCCTAGCCCTAGGCCTAAGCCTAACAGTAACCCTGGGAAGGTAAATCAGCCTGGTGTTAGGCGTCTTGCCAAGGAAAAAGCCGTGAAATCAGCCATGTTGTGGCACTTTTGCACTCCCTTTTGGATGCCTTTCACAGCTCCAGTGTGCCTGGAACTCAGGGCTTCCTGCTTTTAAAAATCCTAGCCCTAGGCCGAACCCCAACCCTAAGACGAGAAAGGCAAATCAGCCAGGAATTAGGCATGTCCCCAAGGAAAAAGCTGTGGAGGCAGGCATGTTGTGGTACTTTTGCGCTCTTCTTGGGTAGTCCTTCGCAGCTGCTGTGTTTTTGGAACTCAGGGCTTTCTGGTTAATAGAACCCTTACCCTAGGCGTAACTCAAACCTTAACCCTAGGAAGGAAAATCAGCCTAAGGTTCAG
The DNA here is from genome assembly GCF_027579445.1 of Ammospiza nelsoni. Lineage (NCBI taxonomy): Eukaryota > Metazoa > Chordata > Aves > Passeriformes > Passerellidae > Ammospiza > Ammospiza nelsoni. The sequence goes on along the minus strand of NW_026683197.1, from coordinate 640,022 downwards.
GATGGTCTCATGGAAATATCAGTGGTGGCAGCCAAGTTGCATCACTTTTGCGCTCCCCCTTGGGATGCCTTTCACAGCTGCAGTGTGCCTGGAGCCCAGGGCTTCCTGGTTTTAAAAGTCCTAGGCCTAAGCCTAACAGTAACCCTAGGAAGGTAAATCAGCCGGGTATTAGGGTTCTTCCTAAGGGAAAAGCCGTGAAAGCAGCCATGTTGTGGCACTTCTGCACTCCCTTTGGGATGCCTTTGGCAGATGAAGTAAGCCTGGAACTCAGGGCTTCCTGGTTAAAGAAATCCAAGCCCTAGGCTGAACCCTAACCCTAACCCTAGGCAGATAAATCAGCCTAGGTATAGGGATGGTGCCAAGGAAAAAGCTGTGAAAGCTGCCATGTTGTTGCACTTTTGTACTCCCCTTGGGATGCCTTGAACAGCTGCAGTGTGCCTGGAGCCCAGGGCTTCCTAGTTTTAAAAATCCTAGCCCTAGGCCTAAGCCTAACAGTAACCCTGGGAAGGTAAATCAGCCTGGTGTTAGGCGTCTTGCCAAGGAAAAAGCCGTGAAAGCAGCCATGTTGTGGCACTTTTGCACTCCCTTTTGGATGCCTTTCACAGCTGCAGTGTGCCTGGAACTCAGGGCTTCCTGCTTTTAAAAATCCTAGCCCTAGGCCGAACCCCAACCCTAAGACGAGAAAGGCAAATCAGCCAGGAATTAGGCATGTCCCCAAGGAAAAAGCTGTGGAGGCAGGCATGTTGTGCTACTTTTGCGCTCTTCTTGGCTAGTCCTTCGCAGCTGCTGTGTTCTTGGAACTCAGGGCTTTCTGGTTAATAGACCCTTACCCTAGGCGTAACTCAAACCTTAACCCTAGGAAGGAAAATCAGCCTATGGTTCGGGATGGTCTCATGGAAATATCAGTGGTGGCAGCCAAGTTGCGTCACTTTTGCGCTCCCCTTGGGATGCCTTTCGCAGCTGCAGTGTGCCTGGAGCCCAGGGCTTCCTGGTTTTAAAAGTCCTAGGCCTAAGCCTAACAGTAACCCTAGGAAGGTAAATCAGCCGGGTATTAGGGTTCTTCCTAAGGGAAAAGCCGTGAAAGCAGCCATGTTGTGGCACTTCTGCACTCCCTTTGGGATGCCTTTGGCAGATGAAGTAAGCCTGGAACTCAGGGCTTCCTGGTTAAAGAAATCCAAGCCCTAGGCTGAACCCTAACCCTAACCCTAGGCAGATAAATCAGCCTAGGTATAGGGATGGTGCCAAGGAAAAAGCTGTGAAAGCTGCCATGTTGTTGCACTTTTGTACTCCCCTTGGGATGCCTTGAACAGCTGCAGTGTGCCTGGAGCCCAGGGCTTCCTAGTTTTAAAAATCCTAGCCCTAGGCCTAAGCCTAACAGTAACCCTGGGAAGGCAAATCAGCCTGGTGTTAGGCGTTTTGCCAAGGAAAAAGCCGTGAAAGCAGCCATGTTGTGGCACTTTTGCACTCCCTTTTGGATGCCTTTCACAGCTCCAGTGTGCCTGGAACTCAGGGCTTCCTGATTTTAAAAATCCTAGCCCTAGGCCGAACCCCAACCCTAAGACGAGAAAGGCAAATCAGCCAGGAATTAGGCATGTCCCCAAGGAAAAAGCTGTGGAGGCAGGCATGTTGTGGTACTTTTGCGCTCTTCTTGGCTAGTCCTTCGCAGCTGCTGTGTTCTTGGAACTCAGGGCTTTCTGGTTAATAGACCCTTACCCTAGGCGTAACTCAAACCTTAACCCTAGGAAGGAAAATCAGCCTATGTTTCGGGATGGCCTCATGGAAATATCAGTGGTGGCAGCCAAGTTGCGTCACTTTTGCGCTCCCCTTGGGATGCCTTTCGCAGCTGCAGTGTGCCTGGAGCCCAGGGCTTCCTGGTTTTAAAAGTCCTAGGCCTAAGCCTAACAGTAACCCTAGGAAGGTAAATCAGCCGGGTATTAGGGTTCTTCCTAAGGGAAAAGCCGTGAAAGCAGCCATGTTGTGGCACTTCTGCACTCCCTTTGGGATGCCTTTGGCAGATGAAGTAAGCCTGGAACTCAGGGCTTCCTGGTTAAAGAAATCCAAGCCCTAGGCTGAACCCTAACCCTAACCCTAGGCAGATAAATCAGCCTAGGTATAGGGATGGTGCCAAGGAAAAAGCTGTGAAAGCTGCCATGTTGTTGCACTTTTGTACTCCCCTTGGGATGCCTTGAACAGCTGCAGTGTGCCTGGAGCCCAGGGCTTCCTAGTTTTAAAAATCCTAGCCCTAGGCCTAAGCCTAACAGTAACCCTGGGAAGGCAAATCAGCCTGGTGTTAGGCGTTTTGCCAAGGAAAAAGCCGTGAAAGCAGCCATGTTGTGGCACTTTTGCACTCCCTTTTGGATGCCTTTCACAGCTCCAGTGTGCCTGGAACTCAGGGCTTCCTGATTTTAAAAATCCTAGCCCTAGGCCGAACCCCAACCCTAAGACGAGAAAGGCAAATCAGCCAGGAATTAGGCATGTCCCCAAGGAAAAAGCTGTGGAGGCAGGCATGTTGTGGTACTTTTGCGCTCTTCTTGGCTAGTCCTTCGCAGCTGCTGTGTTCTTGGAACTCAGGGCTTTCTGGTTAATAGACCCTTACCCTAGGCGTAACTCAAACCTTAACCCTAGGAAGGAAAATCAGCCTATGGTTCGGGATGGCCTCATGGAAATATCAGTGGTGGCAGCCAAGTTGCGTCACTTTTGCGCTCCCCTTGGGATGCCTTTTGCAGCTGCAGTGTGCCTGGAGCCCAGGGCTTCCTGGTTTTAAAAGTCCTAGGCCTAAGCCTAACAGTACCCCTAGGAAGGTAAATCAGCCGGGTATTAGGGTTCTTCCTAAGGGAAAAGCCGTGAAAGCAGCCATGTTGTGGCACTTCTGCACTCCCTTTGGGATGCCTTTGGCAGATGAAGTAAGCCTGGAACTCAGGGCTTCCTGGTTAAAGAAATCACAGCCCTAGGCTGAACCCTAACCCTAACCCTAGGCAGATAAATCAGCCTAGGTATAGGGATGGTGCCAAGGAAAAAGCTGTGAAAGCTGCCATGTTGTTGCACTTTTGTACTCCCCTTGGGATGCCTTGAACAGCTGCAGTGTGCCTGGAGCCCAGGGCTTCCTAGTTTCAAAAATCCTAGCCCTAGGCCTAAGCCTAACAGTAACCCTGGGAAGGCAAATCAGCCTGGTGTTAGGCTTCTTGCCAAGGAAAAAGCCGTGAAAGCAGCCATGTTGTGGCACTTTTGCACTCCCTTTTGGATGCCTTTCACAGCTCCAGTGTGCCTGGAACTCAGGGCTTCCTGCTTTTAAAAATCCTAGCCCTAGGCCGAACCGCAACCCTAAGACGAGAAAGGCAAATCAGCCAGGAATTAGGCATGTCCCCAAGGAAAAAGCTGTGGAGGCAGGCATGTTGTGGTACTTTTGCGCTCTTCTTGGCTAGTCCTTCGCAGCTGCTGTGTTCTTGGAACTCAGGGCTTTCTGGTTAATAGAACCCTTACCCTAGGCGTAACTCAAACCTTAACCCTAGGAAGGAAAATCAGCCTATGGTTCGGGATGGTCTCATGGAAATATCAGTGGTGGCAGCCAAGTTGCGTCACTTTTGCGCTCCCCTTGGGATGCCTTTCGCAGCTGCAGTGTGCCTGGAGCCCAGGGCTTCCTGGTTTTAAAAGTCCTAGGCCTAAGCCTAACATTAACCCTAGGAAGCTAAATCAGCTGGGTATTAGGGTTCTTCCTAATGGAAAAGCCGTGAAAGCAGCCATGTTGTGGCACTTCTGCACTCCCTTTGGGATGTCTTTGGCAGATGAAGTAAGCCTGGAACTCAGGGCTTCCTGGTTAAAGAAATCCAAGCCCTAGGCTGAAGCCTAACCCTAACCCTAGGCAGATAAATCAGCCTAGGTATAGGGATGGTGCCAAGGAAAAAGCTGTGAAAGCTGCCATGTTGTTGCACTTTTGTACTCCCCTTGGGATGCCTTGAACAGCTGCAGTGTGCCTGGAGCCCAGGGCTTCCTAGTTTTAAAAATCCTAGCCCTAGGCCTAAGCCTAACAGTAACCCTGGGAAGGCAAATCAGCCTGGTGTTAGGCTTCTTGCCAAGGAAAAAGCCGTGAAAGCAGCCATGTTGTGGCACTTTTGCACTCCCTTTTGGATGCCTTTCACAGCTCCGGTGTGCCTAGATCTCAGGGCTTCCTGATTTTAAAAATCCTAGCCCTAGGCCGAACCCCAACCCTAAGACGAGAAAGGCAAATCAGCCAGGAATTAGGCATGTCCCCAAGGAAAAAGCTGTGGAGGCAGGCATGTTGTGGTACTTTTGCGCTCTTCTTGGCTAGTCCTTCGCAGCTGCTGTGTTCTTGGAACTCAGGGCTTTCTGGTTAATAGACCCTTACCCTAGGCGTAACTCAAACCTTAACCCTAGGAAGGAAAATCAGCCTATGGTTCGGGATGGTCTCATGGAAATATCAGTGGTGGCAGCCAATTTGCGTCACTTTTGCGCTCCCCTTGGGATGCCTTTCGCAGCTGCAGTGTGCCTGGAGCCCAGGGCTTCCTGGTTTTAAAAGTCCTAGGCCTAAGCCTAACAGTAACCCTAGGAAGGTAAATCAGCCAGGTATTAGGGTTCTTCCTAAGGGAAAAGCCGTGAAAGCAGCCATGTTGTGGCACTTCTGCACTCCCTTTGGGATGCCTTTGGCAGATGAAGTAAGCCTGGAACTCAGGGCTTCCTGGTTAAAGAAATCCAAGACCGAGGCTGAAGCCTAACCCTAACCCTAGGCAGATAAATCAGCCTAGGTATAGGGATGGTGCCAAGGAAAAAGCTGTGAAAGCTGCCATGTTGTTGCACTTTTGTACTCCCCTTGGGATGCCTTGAACAGCTGCAGTGTGCCTGGAGCTAAGGGCTTCCTAGTTTTAAAAATCCTAGCCCTAGGCCTAAGCCTAACAGTAACCCTGGGAAGGTAAATCAGCCTGGTGTTAGGCGTCTTGCCAAGGAAAAAGCCGTGAAAGCAGCCATGTTGTGGCACTTTTGCACTCCCTTTTGGATGCCTTTCACAGCTCCAGTGTGCCTGGAACTCAGGGCTTCCTGCTTTTAAAAATCCTAGCCCTAGGCCGAACCCCAACCCTAAGACGAGAAAGGCAAATCAGCCAGGAATTAGGCATGTCCCCAAGGAAAAAGCTGTGGAGGCAGGCATGTTGTGCTACTTTTGCGCTCTTCTTGGCTAGTCCTTCGCAGCTGCTGTGTTCTTGGAACTCAGGACTTTCTGGTTAATAGACCCTTACCCTAGGCGTAACTCAAACCTTAACCCTAGGAAGGAAAATCAGCCTATGGTTCGGGATGGTCTCATGGAAATATCAGTGGTGGCAGCCAAGTTGCGTCACTTTTGCGCTCCCCTTGGGATGCCTTTTGCAGCTGCAGTGTGCCTGGAGCCCAGGGCTTCCTGGTTTTAAAAGTCCTAGGCCTAAGCCTAACAGTAACCCTAGGAAGGTAAATCAGCCGGGTATTAGGGTTCTTCCTAAGGGAAAAGCCGTGAAAGCAGCCATGTTGTGGCACTTCTGCACTCCCTTTGGGATGCCTTTGGCAGATGAAGTAAGCCTGGAACTCAGGGCTTCCTGGTTAAAGAAATCACAGCCCTAGGCTGAACCCTAACCCTAACCCTAGGCAGATAAATCAGCCTAGGTATAGGGATGGTGCCAAGGAAAAAGCTGTGAAAGCTGCCATGTTGTTGCACTTTTGTACTCCCCTTGGGATGCCTTGAACAGCTGCAGTGTGCCTGGAGCCCAGGGCTTCCTAGTTTCAAAAATCCTAGCCCTAGGCCTAAGCCTAACAGTAACCCTGGGAAGGCAAATCAGCCTGGTGTTAGGCTTCTTGCCAAGGAAAAAGCCGTGAAAGCAGCCATGTTGTGGCACTTTTGCACTCCCTTTTGGATGCCTTTCACAGCTCCAGTGTGCCTGGAACTCAGGGCTTCCTGCTTTTAAAAATCCTAGCCCTAGGCCGAACCGCAACCCTAAGACGAGAAAGGCAAATCAGCCAGGAATTAGGCATGTCCCCAAGGAAAAAGCTGTGGAGGCAGGCATGTTGTGGTACTTTTGCGCTCTTCTTGGCTAGTCCTTCGCAGCTGCTGTGTTCTTGGAACTCAGGGCTTTCTGGTTAATAGAACCCTTACCCTAGGCGTAACTCAAACCTTAACCCTAGGAAGGAAAATCAGCCTATGGTTCGGGATGGTCTCATGGAAATATCAGTGGTGGCAGCCAAGTTGCGTCACTTTTGCGCTCCCCTTGGGATGCCTTTCGCAGCTGCAGTGTGCCTGGAGCCCAGGGCTTCCTGGTTTTAAAAGTCCTAGGCCTAAGCCTAACATTAACCCTAGGAAGCTAAATCAGCTGGGTATTAGGGTTCTTCCTAAGGGAAAAGCCGTGAAAGCAGCCATGTTGTGGCACTTCTGCACTCCCTTTGGGATGTCTTTGGCAGATGAAGTAAGCCTGGAACTCAGGGCTTCCTGGTTAAAGAAATCCAAGCCCTAGGCTGAAGCCTAACCCTAACCCTAGGCAGATAAATCAGCCTAGGTATAGGGATGGTGCCAAGGAAAAAGCTGTGAAAGCTGCCATGTTGTTGCACTTTTGTACTCCCCTTGGGATGCCTTGAACAGCTGCAGTGTGCCTGGAGCCCAGGGCTTCCTAGTTTTAAAAATCCTAGCCCTAGGCCTAAGCCTAACAGTAACCCTGGGAAGGCAAATCAGCCTGGTGTTAGGCTTCTTGCCAAGGAAAAAGCCGTGAAAGCAGCCATGTTGTGGCACTTTTGCACTCCCTTTTGGATGCCTTTCACAGCTCCGGTGTGCCTAGATCTCAGGGCTTCCTGATTTTAAAAATCCTAGCCCTAGGCCGAACCCCAACCCTAAGACGAGAAAGGCAAATCAGCCAGGAATTAGGCATGTCCCCAAGGAAAAAGCTGTGGAGGCAGGCATGTTGTGGTACTTTTGCGCTCTTCTTGGCTAGTCCTTCGCAGCTGCTGTGTTCTTGGAACTCAGGGCTTTCTGGTTAATAGACCCTTACCCTAGGCGTAACTCAAACCTTAACCCTAGGAAGGAAAATCAGCCTATGGTTCGGGATGGTCTCATGGAAATATCAGTGGTGGCAGCCAATTTGCGTCACTTTTGCGCTCCCCTTGGGATGCCTTTCGCAGCTGCAGTGTGCCTGGAGCCCAGGGCTTCCTGGTTTTAAAAGTCCTAGGCCTAAGCCTAACAGTAACCCTAGGAAGGTAAATCAGCCAGGTATTAGGGTTCTTCCTAAGGGAAAAGCCGTGAAAGCAGCCATGTTGTGGCACTTCTGCACTCCCTTTGGGATGCCTTTGGCAGATGAAGTAAGCCTGGAACTCAGGGCTTCCTGGTTAAAGAAATCCAAGACCGAGGCTGAAGCCTAACCCTAACCCTAGGCAGATAAATCAGCCTAGGTATAGGGATGGTGCCAAGGAAAAAGCTGTGAAAGCTGCCATGTTGTTGCACTTTTGTACTCCCCTTGGGATGCCTTGAACAGCTGCAGTGTGCCTGGAGCTAAGGGCTTCCTAGTTTTAAAAATCCTAGCCCTAGGCCTAAGCCTAACAGTAACCCTGGGAAGGTAAATCAGCCTGGTGTTAGGCGTCTTGCCAAGGAAAAAGCTGTGAAAGCAGCCATGTTGTGGCACTTTTGCACTCCCTTTTGGATGCCTTTCACAGCTCCAGTGTGCCTGGAACTCAGGGCTTCCTGCTTTTAAAAATCCTAGCCCTAGGCCGAACCCCAACCCTAAGACGAGAAAGGCAAATCAGCCAGGAATTAGGCATGTCCCCAAGGAAAAAGCTGTGGAGGCAGGCATGTTGTGGTACTTTTGCGCTCTTCTTGGCTAGTCCTTCGCAGCTGCTGTGTTCTTGGAACTCAGGACTTTCTGGTTAATAGACCCTTACCCTAGGCGTAACTCAAACCTTAACCCTAGGAAGGAAAATCAGCCTATGGTTCGGGATGGTCTCATGGAAATATCAGTGGTGGCAGCCAAGTTGCGTCACTTTTGCGCTCCCCTTGGGATGCCTTTCGCAGCTGCAGTGTGCCTGGAGCCCAGGGCTTCCTGGTTTTAAAAGTCCTAGGCCTAAGCCTAACAGTAACCCTAGGAAGGTAAATCAGCCGGGTATTAGGGTTCTTCCTAAGGGAAAAGCCGTGAAAGCAGCCATGTTGTGGCACTTCTGCACTCCCTTTGGGATGCCTTTGGCAGATGAAGTAAGCCTGGAACTCAGGGCTTCCTGGTTAAAGAAATCCAAGCCCTAGGCTGAACCCTAACCCTAACCCTAGGCAGATAAATCAGCCTAGGTATAGGGATGGTGCCAAGGAAAAAGCTGTGAAAGCTGCCATGTTGTTGCACTTTTGTACTCCCCTTGGGATGCCTTGAACAGCTGCAGTGTGCCTGGAGCCCAGGGCTTCCTAGTTTTAAAAATCCTAGCCCTAGGCCTAAGCCTAACAGTAACCCTTGGAAGGCAAATCAGCCTGGTGTTAGGCGTCTTGCCAAGGAAAAAGCCGTGAAAGCAGCCATGTTGTGGCACTTTTGCACTCCCTTTTGGATGCCTTTCACAGCTGCAGTGTGCCTGGAACTCAGGGCTTCCTGCTTTTAAAAATCCTAGCCCTAGGCCGAACCCCAACCCTAAGACGAGAAAGGCAAATCAGCCAGGAATTAGGCATGTCCCCAAGGAAAAAGCTGTGGAGGCAGGCATGTTGTGGTACTTTTGCGCTCTTCTTGGCTAGTCCTTCGCAGCTGCTGTGTTCTTGGAACTCAGGGCTTTCTGGTTAATAGACCCTTACCCTAGGCGTAACTCAAACCTTAACCCTAGGAAGGAAAATCAGCCTATGGTTCGGGATGGTCTCTAGGAAATATCAGTGGTGGCAGCCAAGTTGCGTCACTTTTGCGCTCCCCTTGGGATGCCTTTCGCAGCTGCAGTGTGCCTGGAGCCCAGGGCTTCCTGGTTTTAAAAGTCCTAGGCCTAAGCCTAACAGTAACCCTAGGAAGGTAAATCAGCCGGGTATTAGGGTTCTTCCTAAGGGAAAAGCCGTGAAAGCAGCCATGTTGTGGCACTTCTGCACTCCCTTTGGGATGCCTTTGGCAGATGAAGTAAGCCTGGAACTCAGGGCTTCCTGGTTAAAGAAATCACAGCCCTAGGCTGAACCCTAACCCTAACCCTAGGCAGATAAATCAGCCTAGGTATAGGGATGGTGCCAAGGAAAAAGCTGTGAAAGCTGCCATGTTGTTGCACTTTTGTACTCCCCTTGGGATGCCTTGAACAGCTGCAGTGTGCCTGGAGCTAAGGGCTTCCTAGTTTTAAAAATCCTAGCCCTAGGCCTAAGCCTAACAGTAACCCTGGGAAGGTAAATCAGCCTGGTGTTAGGCGTCTTGCCAAGGAAAAAGCCGTGAAAGCAGCCATGCTGTGTCACTTTTGCACTCCCTTTCGGATGCCTTTCACAGCTCCAGTGTGCCTGGAACTCAGGGCTTCCTGCTTTTAAAAATCCTAGCCCTAGGCCGAACCCCAACCCTAAGACGAGAAAGGCAAATCAGCCAGGAATTAGGCATGTCCACAAGGAAAAAGCTGTGGAGGCAGGCATGTTGTGCTACTTTTGCGCTCTTCTTGGGTAGTCCTTCGCAGCTGCTGTGTTCTTGGAACTCAGGGCTTTCTGGTTAATAGACCCTTACCCTAGGCGTAACTCAAACCTTAACCCTAGGAAGGAAAATCAGCCTATGGTTCGGGATGGTCTCATGGAAATATCAGTGGTGGCAGCCAAGTTGCGTCACTTTTGCGCTCCCCTTGGGATGCCTTTCGCAGCTGCAGTGTGCCTGGAGCCCAGGGCTTCCTGGTTTTAAAAGTCCTAGGCCTAAGCCTAACAGTAACCCTAGGAAGGTAAATCAGCCGGGTATTAGGGTTCTTCCTAAGGGAAAAGCCGTGAAAGCAGCCATGTTGTGGCACTTCTGCACTCCCTTTGGGATGCCTTTGGCAGATGAAGTAAGCCTGGAACTCAGGGCTTCCTGGTTAAAAAAATCCAAGCCCTAGGCTGAACCCTAACCCTAACCCTAGGCAGATAAATCAGCCTAGGTATAGGGATGGTGCCAAGGAAAAAGCTGTGAAAGCTGCCATGTTGTTACACTTTTGTACTCCCCTTGGGATGCCTTGAACAGCTGCAGTGTGCCTGGCGCCCAGGGCCTCCTAGTTTTAAAAGTCCTAGCCCTAGGCCTAAGCCTAACAGTAACCCTGGGAAGGTAAATCAGCCTGGTGTTAGGCTTCTTGCCAAGGAAAAAGCTGTGAAAGCAGCCATGTTGTGGCACTTTTGCACTCCCTTTTGGATGCCTTTCACAGCTCCAGTGTGCCTGGAACTCAGGGCTTCCTGCTTTTAAAAATCCTAGCCCTAGGCCGAACCCCAACCCTAAGACGAGAAAGGCAAATCAGCCAGGAATTAGGCATGTCCCCAAGGAAAAAGCTGTGGAGGCAGGCATGTTGTGGTACTTTTGCGCTCTTCTTGGCTAGTCCTTCGCAGCTGCTGTGTTCTTGGAACTCAGGGCTTTCTGGTTAATAGACCCTTACCCTAGGCGTAACTCAAACCTTAACCCTAGGAAGGAAAATCAGCCTATGGTTCGGGATGGTCTCATGGAAATATCAGTGGTGGCAGCCAAGTTGCGTCACTTTTGCGCTCCCCTTGGGATGCCTTTCGCAGCTGCAGTGTGCCTGGAGCCCAGGGCTTCCTGGTTTTAAAAGTCCTAGGCCTAAGCCTAACAGTAACCCTAGGAAGGTAAATCAGCCGGGTATTAGGGTTCTTCCTAAGGGAAAAGCCGTGAAAGCAGCCATGTTGTGGCACTTCTGCACTCCCTTTGGGATGCCTTTGGCAGATGAAGTAAGCCTGGAACTCAGGGCTTCCTGGTTAAAGAAATCCAAGCCCTAGGCTGAACCCTAACCCTAACCCTAGGCAGATAAATCAGCCTAGGTATAGGGATGGTGCCAAGGAAAAAGCTGTGAAAGCTGCCATGTTGTTGCACTTTTGTACTCCCCTTGGGATGCCTTGAACAGCTGCAGTGTGCCTGGAGCCCAGGGCTTCCTAGTTTTAAAAATCCTAGCACTAGGCCTAAGCCTAACAGTAACCCTGGGAAGGGAAATCAGCCTGGTGTTAGGCGTCTTGCCAAGGAAAAAGCCGTGAAAGCAGCCATGTTGTGGCACTTTTGCACTCCCTTTTGGATGCCTTTCACAGCTCCAGTGTGCCTGGAACTCAGGGCTTCCTGATTTTAAAAATCCTAGCCCTAGGCCGAACCCCAACCCTAAGACGAGAAAGGCAAATCAGCCAGGAATTAGGCATGTCCCCAAGGAAAAAGCTGTGGAGGCAGGCATGTTGTGGTACTTTTGCGCTCTTCTTGGCTAGTCCTTCGCAGCTGCTGTGTTCTTGGAACTCAGGGCTTTCTGGTTAATAGACCCTTACCCTAGGCGTAACTCAAACCTTAACCCTAGGAAGGAAAATCAGCCTATGGTTCGGGATGGTCTCATGGAAATATCAGTGGTGGCAGCCAAGTTGCGTCACTTTTGCGCTCCCCTTGGGATGCCTTTCGCAGCTGCAGTGTGCCTGGAGCCCAGGGCTTCCTGGTTTTAAAAGTCCTAGGCCTAAGCCTAACAGTAACCCTAGGAAGGTAAATCAGCCGGGTATTAGGGTTCTTCCTAAGGGAAAAGCCGTGAAAGCAGCCATGTTGTGGCACTTCTGCACTCCCTTTGGGATGCCTTTGGCAGATGAAGTAAGCCTGGAACTCAGGGCTTCCTGGTTAAAAAAATCCAAGCCCTAGGCTGAACCCTAACCCTAACCCTAGGCAGATAAATCAGCCTAGGTATAGGGATGGTGCCAAGGAAAAAGCTGTGAAAGCTGCCATGTTGTTACACTTTTGTACTCCCCTTGGGATGCCTTGAACAGCTGCAGTGTGCCTGGCGCCCAGGGCCTCCTAGTTTTAAAAATCCTAGCCCTAGGCCTAAGCCTAACAGTAACCCTGGGAAGGTAAATCAGCCTGGTGTTAGGCTTCTTGCCAAGGAAAAAGGCGTGAAAGCAGCCATGTTGTGGCACTTTTGCACTCCCTTTTGGATGCCTTTCACAGCTCCAGTGTGCCTGGAACTCAGGGCTTCCTGATTTTAAAAATCCTAGCCCTAGGCCGAACCCCAACCCTAAGACGAGAAAGGCAAATCAGCCAGGAATTAGGCATGTCCCCAAGGAAAAAGCTGTGGAGGCAGGCATGTTGTGCTACTTTTGCGCTCTTCTTGGCTAGTCCTTCGCAGCTGCTGTGTTCTTGGAACTCAGGGCTTTCTGGTTAATAGACCCTTACCCTAGGCGTAACTCAAACCTTAACCCTAGGAAGGAAAATCAGCCTATGGTTCGGGATGGTCTCATGGAAATATCAGTGGTGGCAGCCAAGTTGCGTCACTTTTGCGCTCCCCTTGGGATGCCTTTCGCAGCTGCAGTGTGCCTGGAGCCCAGGGCTTCCTGGTTTTAAAAGTCCTAGGCCTAAGCCTAACAGTAACCCTAGGAAGGTAAATCAGCCGGGTATTAGGGTTCTTCCTAAGGGAAAAGCCGTGAAAGCAGCCATGTTGTGGCACTTCTGCACTCCCTTTGGGATGCCTTTGGCAGATGAAGTAAGCCTGGAACTCAGGGCTTCCTGGTTAAAGAAATTCAAGCCCTAGGCTGAACCCTAACCCTAACCCTAGGCAGATAAATCAGCCTAGGTATAGGGATGGTGCCAAGGAAAAAGCTGTGAAAGCTGCCATGTTGTTGCACTTTTGTACTCCCCTTGGGATGCCTTGAACAGCTGCAGTGTGCCTGGAGCCCAGGGCTTCCTAGTTTTAAAAATCCTAGCCCTAGGCCTAAGCCTAACAGTAACCCTGGGAAGGTAAATCAGCCTGGTGTTAGGCGTCTTGCCAAGGAAAAAGCCGTGAAAGCAGCCATGTTGTGGCACTTTTGCACTCCCTTTTGGATGCCTTTCACAGCTCCAGTGTGCCTGGAACTCAGGGCTTCCTGCTTTTAAAAATCCTAGCCCTAGGCCGAACCGCAACCCTAAGACGAGAAAGGCAAATCAGCCAGAATTAGGCATGTCCCCAAGGAAAAAGCTGTGGAGGCAGGCATGTTGTGGTACTTTTGCGCTCTTCTTGGCTAGTCCTTCGCAGCTGCTGTGTTCTTGGAACTCAGGGCTTTCTGGTTAATAGACCCTTACCCTAGGCGTAACTCAAACCTTAACCCTAGGAAGGAAAATCAGCCTATGGTTTGGGATGGTCTCTAGGAAATATCAGTGGTGGCAGCCAAGTTGCGTCACTTTTGCGCTCCCCTTGGGATGCCTTTTGCAGCTGCAGTGTGCCTGGAGCCCAGGGCTTCCTGGTTTTAAAAGTCCTAGGCCTAAGCCTAACAGTAACCCTAGGAAGGTAAATCAGCCGGGTATTAGGGTTCTTCCTAAGGGAAAAGCCGTGAAAGCAGCCATGTTGTGGCACTTCTGCACTCCCTTTGGGATGCCTTTGGCAGATGAAGTAAGCCTGGAACTCAGGGCTTCCTGGTTAAAGAAATCACAGCCCTAGGCTGAACCCTAACCCTAACCCTAGGCAGATAAATCAGCCTAGGTATAGGGATGGTGCCAAGGAAAAAGCTGTGAAAGCTGCCATGTTGTTGCACTTTTGTACTCCCCTTGGGATGCCTTGAACAGCTGCAGTGTGCCTGGAGCTAAGGGCTTCCTAGTTTTAAAAATCCTAGCCCTAGGCCTAAGCCTAACAGTAACCCTTGGAAGGCAAATCAGCCTGGTGTTAGGCGTCTTGCCAAGGAAAAAGCCGTGAAAGCAGCCATGCTGTGTCACTTTTGCACTCCCTTTCGGATGCCTTTCACAGCTCCAGTGTGCCTGGAACTCAGGGATTCCTGATTTTAAAAATCCTAGCCCTAGGCCGAACCCCAACCCTAAGACGAGAAAGGCAAATCAGCCAGGAATTAGGCATGTCCACAAGGAAAAAGCTGTGGAGGCAGGCATGTTGTGGTACTTTTGCGCTCTTCTTGGCTAGTCCTTCGCAGCTGCTGTGTTCTTGGAACTCAGGGCTTTCTGGTTAATAGACCCTTACCCTAGGCGTAACTCAAACCTTAACCCTAGGAAGGAAAATCAGCCTATGGTTCGGGATGGTCTCATGGAAATATCAGTGGTGGCAGCCAAGTTGCGTCACTTTTGCGCTCCCCTTGGGATGCCTTTCGCAGCTGCAGTGTGCCTGGAGCCCAGGGCTTCCTGGTTTTAAAAGTCCTAGGCCTAAGCCTAACAGTAACCCTAGGAAGGTAAATCAGCCGGGTATTAGGGTTCTTCCTAAGGGAAAAGCCGTGAAAGCAGCCATGTTGTGGCACTTCTGCACTCCCTTTGGGATGCCTTTGGCAGATGAAGTAAGCCTGGAACTCAGGGCTTCCTGGTTAAAGAAATCCAAGCCCTAGGCTGAACCCTAACCCTAACCCTAGGCAGATAAATCAGCCTAGGTATAGGGATGGTGCCAAGGAAAAAGCTGTGAAAGATGCCATGTTGTTACACTTTTTTACTCCCCTTGGGATGCCTTGAACAGCTGCAGTGTGCCTGGAGCCCAGGGCCTCCTAGTTTTAAAAACCCTAGCCCTAGGCCTAAGCCTAACAGTAACCCTGGGAAGATAAATCAGCCTGGTGTTAGGCTTCTTGCCAAGGAAAAAGCTGTGAAAGCAGCCATGTTGTGGCACTTTTGCACTCCCTTTTGGATGCCTTTCACAGCTCCAGTGTGCCTGGAACTCAGGGCTTCCTGATTTTAAAAATCCTAGCCCTAGGCCGAACCCCAACCCTAAGACGAGAAAGGCAAATCAGCCAGGAATTAGGCATGTCCACAAGGAAAAAGCTGTGGAGGCAGGCATGTTGTGGTACTTTTGCGCTCTTCTTGGCTAGTCCTTCGCAGCTGCTGTGTTCTTGGAACTCAGGGCTTTCTGGTTAATAGACCCTTACCCTAGGCGTAACTCAAACCTTAACCCTAGGAAGGAAAATCAGCCTATGGTTCGGGATGGTCTCATGGAAATATCAGTGGTGGCAGCCAAGTTGCGTCACTTTTGCGCTCCCTTGGGATGCCTTTCGCAGCTGCAGTGTGCCTGGAGCCCAGGGCTTCCTGGTTTTAAAAGTCCTAGGCCTAAGCCTAACAGTAACCCTAGGAAGGTAAATCAGCCGGGTATTAGGGTTCTTCCTAAGGGAAAAGCCGTGAAAGCAGCCATGTTGTGGCACTTCTGCACTCCCTTTGGGATGCCTTTGGCAGATGAAGTAAGCCTGGAACTCAGGGCTTCCTGGTTAAAGAAATCCAAGCCCTAGGCTGAACCCTAACCCTAACCCTAGGCAGATAAATCAGCCTAGGTATAGGGATGGTGCCAAGGAAAAAGCTGTGAAAGCTGCCATGTTGTTGCACTTTTGTACTCCCCTTGGGATGCCTTGAACAGCTGCAGTGTGCCTGGAGCTAAGGGCTTCCTAGTTTTAAAAATCCTAGCCCTAGGCCTAAGCCTAACAGTAACCCTGGGAAGGTAAATCAGCCTGGTGTTAGGCGTCTTGCCAAGGAAAAAGCCGTGAAAGCAGCCATGTTGTGGCACTTTTGCACTCCCTTTTGGATGCCTTTCACAGCTGCAGTGTGCCTGGAACTCAGGGCTTCCTGCTTTTAAAAATCCTAGCCCTAGGCCGAACCCCAACCCTAAGACGAGAAAGGCAAATCAGCCAGGAATTAGGCATGTCCCCAAGGAAAAAGCTGTCGAGGCAGGCATGTTGTGGTACTTTTGCGCTCTTCTTGGCTAGTCCTTCGCAGCTGCTGTGTTCTTGGAACTCAGGGCTTTCTGGTTAATAGACCCTTACCCTAGGCGTAACACAAACCTTAACCCTAGGAAGGAAAATCAGCCTATGGTTCGGGATGGTCTCATGGAAATATCAGTGGTGGCAGCCAAGTTGCGTCACTTTTGCGCTCCCCTTGGGATGCCTTTCGCAGCTGCAGTGTGCCTGGAGCCCAGGGCTTCCTGGTTTTAAAAGTCCTAGGCCTAAGCCTAACAGTAACCCTAGGAAGGTAAATCAGCCGGGTATTAGGGTTCTTCCTAAGGGAAAAGCCGTGAAAGCAGCCATGTTGTGGCACTTCTGCACTCCCTTTGGGATGCCTTTGGCAGATGAAGTAAGCCTGGAACTCAGGGCTTCCTGGTTAAAAAAATCCAAGCCCTAGGCTGAACCCTAACCCTAACCCTAGGCAGATAAATCAGCCTAGGTATAGGGATGGTGCCAAGGAAAAAGCTGTGAAAGTTGCCATGTTGTTACACTTTTGTACTCCCCTTGGATGCCTTGAACAGCTGCAGTGTGCCTGGCGCCCAGGGCCTCCTAGTTTTAAAAATCCTAGCCCTAGGCCTAAGCCTAACAGTAACCCTGGGAAAGTAAATCAGCCTGGTGTTAGGCTTCTTGCCAAGGAAAAAGCCGTGAAAGCAGCCATGTTGTGGCACTTTTGCACTCCCTTTTGGATGCCTTTCACAGCTCCAGTGTGCCTGGAACTCAGGGCTTCCTGATTTTAAAAATCCTAGCCCTAGGCCGAACCCCAACCCTAAGACGAGAAAGGCAAATCAGCCAGGAATTAGGCATGTCCCCAAGGAAAAAGCTGTGGAGGCAGGCATGTTGTGGTACTTTTGCGCTCTTCTTGGCTAGTCCTTCGCAGCTGCTGTGTTCTTGGAACTCAGGGCTTTCTGGTTAATAGACCCTTACCCTAGGCGTAACTCAAACCTTAACCCTAGGAAGGAAAATCAGCCTATGGTTCGGGATGGTCTCATGGAAATATCAGTGGTGGCAGCCAAGTTGCGTCACTTTTGCGCTCCCCTTGGGATGCCTTTCGCAGCTGCAGTGTGCCTGGAGCCCAGGGCTTCCTGGTTTTAAAAGTCCTAGGCCTAAGCCTAACAGTAACCCTAGGAAGGTAAATCAGCCGGGTATTAGGGTTCTTCCTAAGGGAAAAGCCGTGAAAGCAGCCATGTTGTGGCACTTCTGCACTCCCTTTGGGATGCCTTTGGCAGATGAAGTAAGCCTGGAACTCAGGGCTTCCTGGTTAAAGAAATCCAAGCCCTAGGCTGAACCCTAACCCTAACCCTAGGCAGATAAATCAGCCTAGGTATAGGGATGGTGCCAAGGAAAAAGCTGTGAAATCTGCCATGTTGTTGCACTTTTTTACTCCCCTTGGGATGCCTTGAACAGCTGCAGTGTGCCTGGAGCCCAGGGCCTCCTAGTTTTAAAAACCCTAGCCCTAGGCCTAAGCCTAACAGTAACCCTGGGAAGGCAAATCAGCCTGGTGTTAGGCTTCTTGCCAAGGAAAAAGCCGTGAAAGCAGCCATGTTGTGGCACTTTTGCACTCCCTTTTGGATGCCTTTCACAGCTCCAGTGTGCCTGGAACTCAGGGCTTCCTGCTTTTAAAAATCCTAGCCCTAGGCCGAACCCCAACCCTAAGACGAGAAAGGCAAATCAGCCAGGAATTAGGCATGTCCACAAGGAAAAAGCTGTGGAGGCAGGCATGTTGTGGTACTTTTGCGCTCTTCTTGGCTAGTCCTTCGCAGCTGCTGTGTTCTTGGAACTCAGGGCTTTCTGGTTAATAGACCCTTACCCTAGGCGTAACTCAAACCTTAACCCTAGGAAGGAAAATCAGCCTATGGTTCGGGATGGTCTCATGGAAATATCAGTGGTGGCAGCCAAGTTGCGTCACTTTTGCGCTCCCCTTGGGATGCCTTTCGCAGCTGCAGTGTGCCTGGAGCCCAGGGCTTCCTGGTTTTAAAAGTCCTAGGCCTAAGCCTAACAGTAACCCTAGGAAGGTAAATCAGCCGGGTATTAGGGTTCTTCCTAAGGGAAAAGCCGTGAAAGCAGCCATGTTGTGGCACTTCTGCACTCCCTTTGGGATGCCTTTGGCAGATGAAGTAAGCCTGGAACTCAGGGCTTCCTGGTTAAAGAAATCCAAGCCCTAGGCTGAAGCCTAACCCTAACCCTAGGCAGATAAATCAGCCTAGGTATAGGGATGGTGCCAAGGAAAAAGCTGTGAAAGCTGCCATGTTGTTGCACTTTTGTACTCCCCTTGGGATGCCTTGAACAGCTGCAGTGTGCCTGGAGCTAAGGGCTTCCTAGTTTTAAAAATCCTAGCCCTAGGCCTAAGCCTAACAGTAACCCTGGGAAGGGAAATCAGCCTGGTGTTAGGCGTCTTGCCAAGGAAAAAGCCGTGAAAGCAGCCATGTTGTGGCACTTTTGCACTCCCTTTTGGATGCCTTTCACAGCTGCAGTGTGCCTGGAACTCAGGGCTTCCTGCTTTTAAAAATCCTAGCCCTAGGCCGAACCCCAACCCTAAGACGAGAAAGGCAAATCAGCCAGGAATTAGGCATGTCCCCAAGGAAAAAGCTGTGGAGGCAGGCATGTTGTGCTACTTTTGCGCTCTTCTTGGCTAGTCCTTCGCAGCTGCTGTGTTCTTGGAACTCAGGGCTTTCTGGTTAATAGACCCTTACCCTAGGCGTAACTCAAACCTTAACCCTAGGAAGGAAAATCAGCCTATGGTTCGGGATGGTCTCATGGAAATATCAGTGGTGGCAGCCAAGTTGCGTCACTTTTGCGCTCCCCTTGGGATGCCTTTTGCAGCTGCAGTGTGCCTGGAGCCCAGGGCTTCCTGGTTTTAAAAGTCCTAGGCCTAAGCCTAACAGTAACCCTAGGAAGGTAAATCAGCCGGGTATTAGGGTTCTTCCTAAGGGAAAAGCCATGAAAGCAGCCATGTTGTGGCACTTCTGCACTCCCTTTGGGATGCCTTTGGCAGATGAAGTAAGCCTGGAACTCAGGGCTTCCTGGTTAAAGAAATCCAAGCCCTAGGCTGAACCCTAACCCTAACCCTAGGCAGATAAATCAGCCTAGGTATAGGGATGGTGCCAAGGAAAAAGCTGTGAAAGCTGCCATGTTGTTACACTTTTGTACTCCCCTTGGGATGCCTTGAACAGCTGCAGTGTGCCTGGAGCCCAGGGCCTCCTAGTTTCAAAAATCCTAGCCCTAGGCCTAAGCCTAACAGTAACCCTGGGAAGGTAAATCAGCCTGGTGTTAGGCTTCTTGCCAAGGAAAAAGCCGTGAAAGCAGCCATGTTGTGGCACTTTTGCACTCCCTTTTGGATGCCTTTCACAGCTGCAGTGTGCCTGGAACTCAGGGCTTCCTGCTTTTAAAAATCCTAGCCCTAGGCCGAACCCCAACCCTAAGACGAGAAAGGCAAATCAGCCAGGAATTAGGCATGTCCCCAAGGAAAAAGCTGTGGAGGCAGGCATGTTGTGGTACTTTTGCGCTCTTCTTGGCTAGTCCTTCGCAGCTGCTGTGTTCTTGGAACTCAGGGCTTTCTGGTTAATAGACCCTTACCCTAGGCGTAACTCAAACCTTAACCCTAGGAAGGAAAATCAGCCTATGGTTCGGGATGGTCTCATGGAAATATCAGTGGTGGCAGCCAAGTTGCGTCACTTTTGCGCTCCCCTTGGGATGCCTTTCGCAGCTGCAGTGTGCCTGGAGCCCAGGGCTTCCTGGTTTTAAAAGTCCTAGGCCTAAGCCTAACAGTAACCCTAGGAAGGTAAATCAGCCGGGTATTAGGGTTCTTCCTAAGGGAAAAGCCGTGAAAGCAGCCATGTTGTGGCACTTCTGCACTCCCTTTGGGATGCCTTTGGCAGATGAAGTAAGCCTGGAACTCAGGGCTTCCTGGTTAAAGAAATCCAAGCCCTAGGCTGAACCCTAACCCTAACCCTAGGCAGATAAATCAGCCTAGGTATAGGGATGGTGCCAAGGAAAAAGCTGTGAAAGCTGCCATGTTGTTACACTTTTGTACTCCCCTTGGGATGCCTTGAACAGCTGCAGTGTGCCTGGAGCCCAGGACTTCCTAGTTTTAAAAATCCTAGCCCTAGGCCTAAGCCTAACAGTAACCCTGGGAAGGTAAATCAGCCTGGTGTTAGGCTTCTTGCCAAGGAAAAAGCCGTGAAAGCAGCCATGTTGTGGCACTTTTGCACTCCCTTTTGGATGCCTTTCACAGCTGCAGTGTGCCTGGAACTCAGGGCTTCCTGCTTTTAAAAATCCTAGCCCTAGGCCGAACCCCAACCCTAAGACGAGAAAGGCAAATCAGCCAGGAATTAGGCATGTCCCCAAGGAAAAAGCTGTGGAGGCAGGCATGTTGTGGTACTTTTGCGCTCTTCTTGGCTAGTCCTTCGCAGCTGCTGTGTTCTTGGAACTCAGGGCTTTCTGGTTAATAGACCCTTACCCTAGGCGTAACTCAAACCTTAACCCTAGGAAGGAAAATCAGCCTATGGTTCGGGATGGTCTCATGGAAATATCAGTGGTGGCAGCCAAGTTGCGTCACTTTTGCGCTCCCCTTGGGATGCCTTTCGCAGCTGCAGTGTGCCTGGAGCCCAGGGCTTCCTGGTTTTAAAAGTCCTAGGCCTAAGCCTAACAGTAACCCTAGGAAGGTAAATCAGCCGGGTATTAGGGTTCTTCCTAAGGGAAAAGCCATGAAAGCAGCCATGTTGTGGCACTTCTGCACTCCCTTTGGGATGCCTTTGGCAGATGAAGTAAGCCTGGAACTCAGGGCTTCCTGGTTAAAGAAATCCAAGCCCTAGGCTGAACCCTAACCCTAACCCTAGGCAGATAAATCAGCCTAGGTATAGGGATGGTGCCAAAGAAAAAGCTGTGAAAGCTGCCATGTTGTTGCACTTTTGTACTCCCCTTGGGATGCCTTGAACAGCTGCAGTGTGCCTGGAGCCCAGGGCCTCCTAGTTTCAAAAATCCTAGCCCTAGGCCTAAGCCTAACAGTAACCCTGGGAAGGTAAATCAGCCTGGTGTTAGGCTTCTTGCCAAGGAAAAAGCCGTGAAAGCAGCCATGTTGTGGCACTTTTGCACTCCCTTTTGGATGCCTTTCACAGCTGCAGTGTGCCTGGAACTCAGGGCTTCCTGCTTTTAAAAATCCTAGCCCTAGGCCGAACCCCAACCCTAAGACGAGAAAGGCAAATCAGCCAGGAATTAGGCATGTCCACAAGGAAAAAGCTGTGGAGGCAGGCATGTTGTGGTACTTTTGCGCTCTTCTTGGCTAGTCCTTCGCAGCTGCTGTGTTCTTGGAACTCAGGGCTTTCTGGTTAATAGACCCTTACCCTAGGCGTAACTCAAACCTTAACCCTAGGAAGGAAAATCAGCCTATGGTTCGGGATGGTCTCATGGAAATATCAGTGGTGGCAGCCAAGTTGCGTCACTTTTGCGCTCCCCTTGGGATGCCTTTTGCAGCTGCAGTGTGCCTGGAGCCCAGGGCTTCCTGGTTTTAAAAGTCCTAGGCCTAAGCCTAACAGTAACCCTAGGAAGGTAAATCAGCCGGGTATTAGGGTTCTTCCTAAGGGAAAAGCCGTGAAAGCAGCCATGTTGTGGCACTTCTGCACTCGTTTTGGGATGCCTTTGGCAGATGAAGTAAGCGTGGAACTCAGGGCTTCCTGGTTAAAGAAATCCAAGCCCTAGTCTGAACCCTAACCCTAACCCTAGGCAGATAAATCAGCCTAGGTATAGGGATGGTGCCAAGGAAAAAGCTGTGAAAGCTGCCATGTTGTTGCACTTTTGTACTCCCTTTTGGATGCCTTTCACAGCTCCAGTGTGCCTGGAACTCAGGGCTTCCTGCTTTTAAAAATCCTAGCCCTAGGCCGAACCCCAACCCTAAGACGAGAAAGGCAAATCAGCCAGGAATTAGGCATGTCCCCAAGGAAAAAGCTGTGGAGGCAGGCATGTTGTGGTACTTTTGCGCTCTTCTTGGCTAGTCCTTCGCAGCTGCTGTGTTCTTGGAACTCAGGGCTTTCTGGTTAATAGACCCTTACCCTAGGCGTAACTCAAACCTTAACCCTAGGAAGGAAAATCAGCCTATGGTTCGGGATGGTCTCATGGAA
Source organism: Ammospiza nelsoni (assembly GCF_027579445.1). Lineage (NCBI taxonomy): Eukaryota > Metazoa > Chordata > Aves > Passeriformes > Passerellidae > Ammospiza > Ammospiza nelsoni. Next base: position 618,110 of record NW_026683197.1, on the reverse strand, counting down.
ATATCAGTGGTGGCAGCCAAGTTGCGTCACTTTTGCGCTCCCCTTGGGATGCCTTTCGCAGCTGCAGTGTGCCTGGAGCCCAGGGCTTCCTGGTTTTAAAAGTCCTAGGCCTAAGCCTAACAGTAACCCTAGGAAGGTAAATCAGCCGGGTATTAGGGTTCTTCCTAAGGGAAAAGCCGTGAAAGCAGCCATGTTGTGGCACTTCTGCACTCCCTTTGGGATGCCTTTGGCAGATGAAGTAAGCCTGGAACTCAGGGCTTCCTGGTTAAAGAAATCCAAGACCTAGGCTGAAGCCTAACCCTAACCCTAGGCAGATAAATCAGCCTAGGTATAGGGATGGTGCCAAGGAAAAAGCTGTGAAAGCTGCCATGTTGTTGCACTTTTGTACTCCCCTTGGGATGCCTTGAACAGCTGCAGTGTGCCTGGAGCCCAGGGCTTCCTAGTTTTAAAAATCCTAGCCTTAGGCCTAAGCCTAACAGTAACCCTGGGAAGGCAAATCAGCCTGGTGTTAGGCGTCTTGCCAAGGAAAAAGCCGTGAAAGCAGCCATGTTGTGGCACTTTTGCACTCCCTTTTGGATGCCTTTCACAGCTGCAGTGTGCCTGGAACTCAGGGCTTCCTGCTTTTAAAAATCCTAGCCCTAGGCCGAACCCCAACCCTAAGACGAGAAAGGCAAATCAGCCAGGAATTAGGCATGTCCACAAGGAAAAAGCTGTGGAGGCAGGCATGTTGTGGTACTTTTGCGCTCTTCTTGGCTAGTCCTTCGCAGCTGCTGTGTTCTTGGAACTCAGGGCTTTCTGGTTAATAGACCCTTACCCTAGGCGTAACTCAAACCTTAACCCTAGGAAGGAAAATCAGCCTATGGTTCGGGATGGTCTCATGGAAATATCAGTGGTGGCAGCCAAGTTGCGTCACTTTTGCGCTCCCCTTGGGATGCCTTTCGCAGCTGCAGTGTGCTTGGAGCCCAGGGCTTCCTGGTTTTAAAAGTCCTAGGCCTAAGCCTAACAGTAACCCTAGGAAGGTAAATCAGCCGGGTATTAGGGTTCTTCCTAAGGGAAAAGCCGTGAAAGCAGCCATGGTGTGGCACTTCTGCACTCCCTTTGGGATGCCTTTGGCAGATGAAGTAAGCCTGGAACTCAGGGCTTCCTGGTTAAAGAAATCCAAGCCCTAGGCTGAACCCTAACCCTAACCCTAGGCAGATAAATCAGCCTAGGTATAGGGATGGTGCCAAGGAAAAAGCTGTGAAAGCTGCCATGTTGTTGCACTTTTGTACTCCCCTTGGGATGCCTTGAACAGCTGCAGTGTGCCTGGAGCCCAGGGCTTCCTAGTTTTAAAAATCCTAGCCCTAGGCCTAAGCCTAACAGTAACCCTGGGAAGGCAAATCAGCCTGGTGTTAGGCGTCTTGCCAAGGAAAAAGCCGTGAAAGCAGCCATGTTGTGGCACTTTTGCACTCACTTTTGGATGCCTTTCGCAGCTCCAGTTTGCCTGGAACTCAGGGCTTCCTGATTTTAAAAATCCTAGCCCTAGGCCGAACCCCAACCCTAAGACGAGAAAGGCAAATCAGCCAGGAATTAGGCATGTCCCCAAGGAAAAAGCTGTGGAGGCAGGCATGTTGTGCTACTTTTGCGCTCTTCTTGGCTAGTCCTTCGCAGCTGCTGTGTTCTTGGAACTCAGGGCTTTCTGGTTAATAGAACCCTTACCCTAGGCGTAACTCAAACCTTAACCCTAGGAAGGAAAATCAGCCTATGGTTCGGGATGGTCTCTAGGAAATATCAGTGGTGGCAGCCAAGTTGCGTCACTTTTGCGCTCCCCTTGGGATGCCTTTTGCAGCTGCAGTGTGCCTGGAGCCCAGGGCTTCCTGGTTTTAAAAGTCCTAGGCCTAAGCCTAACAGTAACCCTAGGAAGGTAAATCAGCCGGGTATTAGGGTTCTTCCTAAGGGAAAAGCCGTGAAAGCAGCCATGTTGTGGCACTTCTGCACTCCCTTTGGGATGCCTTTGGCAGATGAAGTAAGCCTGGAACTCAGGGCTTCCTGGTTAAAGAAATCCAAGCCCTAGGCTGAAGCCTAACCCTAACCCTAGGCAGATAAATCAGCCTAGGTATAGGGATGGTGCCAAGGAAAAAGCTGTGAAAGCTGCCATGTTGTTGCACTTTTGTACTCCCCTTGGGATGCCTTGAACAGCTGCAGTGTGCCTGGAGCCCAGGGCTTCCTAGTTTTTAAAATCCTAGCCCTAGGCCTAAGCCTAACAGTAACCCTGGGAAGGCAAATCAGCCTGGTGTTAGGCGTCTTGCCAAGGAAAAAGCCGTGAAAGCAGCCATGTTGTGGCACTTTTGCACTCCCTTTTGGATGCCTTTCGCAGCTCCAGTTTGCCTGGAACTCAGGGCTTCCTGATTTTAAAAATCCTAGCCCTAGGCCGAACCGCAACCCTAAGACGAGAAAGGCAAATCAGCCAGGAATTAGGCATGTCCCCAAGGAAAAAGCTGTGGAGGCAGGCATGTTGTGGTACTTTTGCGCTCTTCTTGGCTAGTCCTTCGCAGCTGCTGTGTTCTTGGAACTCAGGGCTTTCTGGTTAATAGACCCTTACCCTAGGCGTAACTCAAACCTTAACCCTAGGAAGGAAAATCAGCCTATGGTTCGGGATGGTCTCATGGAAATATCAGTGGTGGCAGCCAAGTTGCGTCACTTTTGCGCTCCCCTTGGGATGCCTTTCGCAGCTGCAGTGTGCCTGGAGCCCAGGGCTTCCTGGTTTTAAAAGTCCTAGGCCTAAGCCTAACAGTAACCCTAGGAAGGTAAATCAGCCGGGTATTAGGGTTCTTCCTAAGGGAAAAGCCGTGAAAGCAGCCATGTTGTGGCACTTCTGCACTCCCTTTGGGATGCCTTTGGCAGATGAAGTAAGCCTGGAACTCAGGGCTTCCTGGTTAAAGAAATCCAAGCCCTAGGCTGAAGCCTAACCCTAACCCTAGGCAGATAAATCAGCCTAGGTATAGGGATGGTGCCAAGGAAAAAGCTGTGAAAGCTGCCATGTTGTTGCACTTTTGTACTCCCCTTGGGATGCCTTGAACAGCTGCAGTGTGCCTGGAGCCCAGGGCCTCCTAGGTTCAAAAATCCTAGCCCTAGGCCTAAGCCTAACAGTAACCCTGGGAAGGTAAATCAGCCTGGTGTTAGGCTTCTTGCCAAGGAAAAAGCCGTGAAAGCAGCCATGTTGTGGCACTTTTGCACTCCCTTTTGGATGCCTTTCACAGCTCCAGTGTGCCTGGAACTCAGGGCTTCCTGATTTTAAAAATCCTAGCCCTAGGCCGAACCCCAACCCTAAGACGAGAAAGGCAAATCAGCCAGGAATTAGGCATGTCCCCAAGGAAAAAGCTGTGGAGGCAGGCATGTTGTGGTACTTTTGCGCTCTTCTTGGCTAGTCCTTCGCAGCTGCTGTGTTCTTGGAACTCAGGGCTTTCTGGTTAATAGACCCTTACCCTAGGCGTAACTCAAACCTTAACCCTAGGAAGGAAAATCAGCCTATGGTTCGGGATGGTCTCTAGGAAATATCAGTGGTGGCAGCCAAGTTGCGTCACTTTTGCGCTCCCCTTGGGATGCCTTTCGCAGCTGCAGTGTGCCTGGAGCCCAGGGCTTCCTGGTTTTAAAAGTCCTAGGCCTAAGCCTAACAGTAACCCTAGGAAGGTAAATCAGCCGGGTATTAGGGTTCTTCCTAAGGGAAAAGCCGTGAAAGCAGCCATGTTGTGGCACTTCTGCACTCCCTTTGGGATGCCTTTGGCAGATGAAGTAAGCCTGGAACTCAGGGCTTCCTGGTTAAAGAAATCCAAGCCCTAGGCTGAACCCTAACCCTAACCCTAGGCAGATAAATCAGCCTAGGTATAGGGATGGTGCCAAGGAAAAAGCTGTGAAAGCTGCCATGTTGTTACACTTTTGTACTCCCCTTGGGATGCCTTGAACAGCTGCAGTGTGCCTGGAGCCCAGGACTTCCTAGTTTTAAAAATCCTAGCCCTAGGCCTAAGCCTAACAGTAACCCTGGGAAGGTGAATCAGCCTGGTGTTAGGCTTCTTGCCAAGGAAAAAGCCGTGAAAGCAGCCATGTTGTGGCACTTTTGCACTCCCTTTTGGATGCCTTTCACAGCTCCAGTGTGCCTGGAACTCAGGGCTTCCTGCTTTTAAAAATCCTAGCCCTAGGCCGAACCCCAACCCTAAGACGAGAAAGGCAAATCAGCCAGGAATTAGGCATGTCCCCAAGGAAAAAGCTGTGGAGGCAGGCATGTTGTGGTACTTTTGCGCTCTTCTTGGCTAGTCCTTCGCAGCTGCTGTGTTCTTGGAACTCAGGGCTTTCTGGTTAATAGACCCTTACCCTAGGCGTAACTCAAACCTTAACCCTAGGAAGGAAAATCAGCCTATGGTTCGGGATGGTCTCATGGAAATATCAGTGGTGGCAGCCAAGTTGCGTCACTTTTGCGCTCCCCTTGGGATGCCTTTCGCAGCTGCAGTGTGCCTGGAGCCCAGGGCTTCCTGGTTTTAAAAGTCCTAGGCCTAAGCCTAACAGTAACCCTAGGAAGGTAAATCAGCCGGGTATTAGGGTTCTTCCTAAGGGAAAAGCCATGAAAGCAGCCATGTTGTGGCACTTCTGCACTCCCTTTGGGATGCCTTTGGCAGATGAAGTAAGCCTGGAACTCAGGGCTTCCTGGTTAAAGAAATCCAAGCCCTAGGCTGAAGCCTAACCCTAACCCTAGGCAGATAAATCAGCCTAGGTATAGGGATGGTGCCAAAGAAAAAGCTGTGAAAGCTGCCATGTTGTTGCACTTTTGTACTCCCCTTGGGATGCCTTGAACAGCTGCAGTGTGCCTGGAGCCCAGGGCCTCCTAGTTTCAAAAATCCTAGCCCTAGGCCTAAGCCTAACAGTAACCCTGGGAAGGTAAATCAGCCTGGTGTTAGGCTTCTTGCCAAGGAAAAAGCCGTGAAAGCAGCCATGTTGTGGCACTTTTGCACTCCCTTTTGGATGCCTTTCACAGCTGCAGTGTGCCTGGAACTCAGGGCTTCCTGCTTTTAAAAATCCTAGCCCTAGGCCGAACCCCAACCCTAAGACGAGAAAGGCAAATCAGCCAGGAATTAGGCATGTCCACAAGGAAAAAGCTGTGGAGGCAGGCATGTTGTGGTACTTTTGCGCTCTTCTTGGCTAGTCCTTCGCAGCTGCTGTGTTCTTGGAACTCAGGGCTTTCTGGTTAATAGACCCTTACCCTAGGCGTAACTCAAACCTTAACCCTAGGAAGGAAAATCAGCCTATGATTCGGGATGGTCTCATGGAAATATCAGTGGTGGCAGCCAAGTTGCGTCACTTTTGCGCTCCCCTTGGGATGCCTTTTGCAGCTGCAGTGTGCCTGGAGCCCAGGGCTTCCTGGTTTTAAAAGTCCTAGGCCTAAGCCTAACAGTAACCCTAGGAAGGTAAATCAGCCGGGTATTAGGGTTCTTCCTAAGGGAAAAGCCGTGAAAGCAGCCATGTTGTGGCACTTCTGCACTCGTTTTGGGATGCCTTTGGCAGATGAAGTAAGCGTGGAACTCAGGGCTTCCTGGTTAAAGAAATCCAAGCCCTAGTCTGAACCCTAACCCTAACCCTAGGCAGATAAATCAGCCTAGGTATAGGGATGGTGCCAAGGAAAAAGCTGTGAAAGCTGCCATGTTGTTGCACTTTTGTACTCCCTTTTGGATGCCTTTCACAGCTTTAGTGTGCCCGGAACTCAGGGCTTCCTGCTTTTAAAAATCCTAGCCCTAGGCCGAACCCCAACCCTAAGACGAGAAAGGCAAATCAGCCAGGAATTAGGCATGTCCCCAAGGAAAAAGCTGTGGAGGCAGGCATGTTGTGGTACTTTTGCGCTCTTCTTGGCTAGTCCTTCGCAGCTGCTGTGTTCTTGGAACTCAGGGCTTTCTGGTTAATAGACCCTTACCCTAGGCGTAACTCAAACCTTAACCCTAGGAAGGAAAATCAGCCTATGGTTCGGGATGGTCTCATGGAAATATCAGTGGTGGCAGCCAAGTTGCGTCACTTTTGCGCTCCCCTTGGGATGCCTTTCGCAGCTGCAGTGTGCCTGGAGCCCAGGGCTTCCTGGTTTTAAAAGTCCTAGGCCTAAGCCTAACAGTAACCCTAGGAAGGTAAATCAGCCGGGTATTAGGGTTCTTCCTAAGGGAAAAGCCGTGAAAGCAGCCATGTTGTGGCACTTCTGCACTCCCTTTGGGATGCCTTTGGCAGATGAAGTAAGCCTGGAACTCAGGGCTTCCTGGTTAAAGAAATCCAAGCCCTAGGCTGAACCCTAACCCTAACCCTAGGCAGATAAATCAGCCTAGGTATAGGGATGGTGCCAAGGAAAAAGCTGTGAAAGCTGCCATGTTGTTGCACTTTTGTACTCCCCTTGGGATGCCTTGAACAGCTGCAGTGTGCCTGGAGCCCAGGGCTTCCTAGTTTTAAAAATCCTAGCCTTAGGCCTAAGCCTAACAGTAACCCTGGGAAGGCAAATCAGCCTGGTGTTAGGCGTCTTGCCAAGGAAAAAGCCGTGAAAGCAGCCATGTTGTGGCACTTTTGCACTCCCTTTTGGATGCCTTTCACAGCTCCAGTGTGCCTGGAACTCAGGGCTTCCTGCTTTTAAAAATCCTAGCCCTAGGCCGAACCCCAACCCTAAGACAAGAAAGGCAAATCAGCCAGGAATTAGGCATGTCCACAAGGAAAAAGCTGTGGAGGCAGGCATGTTGTGGTACTTTTGCGCTCTTCTTGGCTAGTCCTTCGCAGCTGCTGTGTTCTTGGAACTCAGGGCTTTCTGGTTAATAGACCCTTACCCTAGGCGTAACTCAAACCTTAACCCTAGGAAGGAAAATCAGCCTATGGTTCGGGATGGTCTCATGGAAATATCAGTGGTGGCAGCCAAGTTGCGTCACTTTTGCGCTCCCCTTGGGATGCCTTTCGCAGCTGCAGTGTGCCTGGAGCCCAGGGCTTCCTGGTTTTAAAAGTCCTAGGCCTAAGCCTAACAGTAACCCTAGGAAGGTAAATCAGCCGGGTATTAGGGTTCTTCCTAAGGGAAAAGCCGTGAAAGCAGCCATGGTGTGGCACTTCTGCACTCCCTTTGGGATGCCTTTGGCAGATGAAGTAAGCCTGGAACTCAGGGCTTCCTGGTTAAAGAAATCCAAGCCCTAGGCTGAACCCTAACCCTAACCCTAGGCAGATAAATCAGCCTAGGTATAGGGATGGTGCCAAGGAAAAAGCTGTGAAAGCTGCCATGTTGTTGCACTTTTGTACTCCCCTTGGGATGCCTTGAACAGCTGCAGTGTGCCTGGAGCCCAGGGCTTCCTAGTTTTAAAAATCCTAGCCCTAGGCCTAAGCCTAACAGTAACCCTGGGAAGGCAAATCAGCCTGGTGTTAGGCGTCTTGCCAAGGAAAAAGCCGTGAAAGCAGCCATGTTGTGGCACTTTTGCACTCCCTTTTGGATGCCTTTCACAGCTCCAGTGTGCCTGGAACTCAGGGCTTCCTGATTTTAAAAATCCTAGCCCTAGGCCGAACCCCAACCCTAAGACGAGAAAGGCAAATCAGCCAGGAATTAGGCATGTCCCCAAGGAAAAAGCTGTGGAGGCAGGCATGTTGTGCTACTTTTGCGCTCTTCTTGGCTAGTCCTTCGCAGCTGCTGTGTTCTTGGAACTCAGGGCTTTCTGGTTAATAGAACCCTTACCCTAGGCGTAACTCAAACCTTAACCCTAGGAAGGAAAATCAGTCTATGGTTCGGGATGGTCTCATGGAAATATCAGTGGTGGCAGCCAAGTTGCGTCACTTTTGCGCTCCCCTTGGGATGCCTTTTGCAGCTGCAGTGTGCCTGGAGCCCAGGGCTTCCTGGTTTTAAAAGTCCTAGGCCTAAGCCTAACAGTAACCCTAGGAAGGTAAATCAGCCGGGTATTAGGGTTCTTCCTAAGGGAAAAGCCGTGAAAGCAGCCATGTTGTGGCACTTCTGCACTCCCTTTGGGATGCCTTTGGCAGATGAAGTAAGCCTGGAACTCAGGGCTTCCTGGTTAAAGAATTCCGAGCCCTAGGCTGAACCCTAACCCTAACCCTAGGCAGATAAATCAGCCTAGGTATAGGGATGGTGCCAAGGAAAAAGCTGTGAAAGCTGCCATGTTGTTGCACTTTTGTACTCCCCTTGGGATGCCTTGAACAGCTGCAGTGTGCCTGGAGCCCAGGGCTTCCTAGTTTTAAAAATCCTAGCCCTAGGCCTAAGCCTAACAGTAACCCTGGGAAGGCAAATCAGCCTGGTGTTAGGCGTCTTGCCAAGGAAAAAGCCGTGAAAGCAGCCATGTTGTGGCACTTTTGCACTCCCTTTTGGATGCCTTTCGCAGCTCCAGTTTGCCTGGAACTCAGGGCTTCCTGATTTTAAAAATCCTAGCCCTAGGCCGAACCGCAACCCTAAGACGAGAAAGGCAAATCAGCCAGGAATTAGGCATGTCCCCAAGGAAAAAGCTGTGGAGGCAGGCATGTTGTGGTACTTTTGCGCTCTTCTTGGCTAGTCCTTCGCAGCTGCTGTGTTCTTGGAACTCAGGGCTTTCTGGTTAATAGACCCTTACCCTAGGCGTAACTCAAACCTTAACCCTAGGAAGGAAAATCAGCCTATGGTTCGGGATGGTCTCTAGGAAATATCAGTGCTGGCAGCCAAGTTGCGTCACTTTTGCGCTCCCCTTGGGATGCCTTTCGCAGCTGCAGTGTGCCTGGAGCCCAGGGCTTCCTGGTTTTAAAAGTCCTAGGCCTAAGCCTAACAGTAACCCTAGGAAGGTAAATCAGCCGGGTATTAGGGTTCTTCCTAAGGGAAAAGCCGTGAAAGCAGCCATGTTGTGGCACTTCTGCACTCCCTTTGGGATGCCTTTGGCAGATGAAGTAAGCCTGGAACTCAGGGCTTCCTGGTTAAAGAAATCCAAGCCCTAGGCTGAAGCCTAACCCTAACCCTAGGCAGATAAATCAGCCTAGGTATAGGGATGGTGCCAAGGAAAAAGCTGTGAAAGCTGCCATGTTGTTGCACTTTTGTACTCCCCTTGGGATGCCTTGAACAGCTGCAGTGTGCCTGGAGCTAAGGGCTTCCTAGTTTTAAAAATCCTAGCCCTAGGCCTAAGCCTAACAATAACCCTGGGAAGGTAAATCAGCCTGGTGTTAGGCGTCTTGCCAAGGAAAAAGCCGTGAAAGCAGCCATGTTGTGGCACTTTTGCACTCCCTTTTGGATGCCTTTCACAGCTCCAGTGTGCCTGGAACTCAGGGCTTCCTGCTTTTAAAAATCCTAGCCCTAGGCCGAACCCCAACCCTAAGACGAGAAAGGCAAATCAGCCAGGAATTAGGCATGTCCCCAAGGAAAAAGCTGTGGAGGCAGGCATGTTGTGCTACTTTTGCGCTCTTCTTGGGTAGTCCTTCGCAGCTGCTGTGTTCTTGGAACTCAGGGCTTTCTGGTTAATAGACCCTTACCCTAGACGTAACTCAAACCTTAACCCTAGGAAGGAAAATCAGCCTAAGGTTTGGGATGGTCTCATGGAAATATCAGTGGTGGCAGCCAAGTTGCGTCACTTTTGCGCTCCCCTTTGGATGCCTTTTGCAGCTGCAGTGTGCCTGGAGCCCAGGGCTTCCTGGTTTTAAAAGTCCTAGGCCTAAGCCTAACAGTAACCCTAGGAAGGTAAATCAGCCGGGTATTAGGGTTCTTCCTAAGGGAAAAGCCGTGAAAGCAGCCATGTTGTGGCACTTCTGCACTCCCTTTGGGATGCCTTTGGCAGATGAAGTAAGCCTGGAACTCAGGGCTTCCTGGTTAAAGAAATCCAAGCCCTAGGCTGAAGCCTAACCCTAACCCTAGGCAGATAAATCAGCCTAGGTATAGGGATGGTGCCAAGGAAAAAGCTGTGAAAGCTGCCATGTTGTTGCACTTTTGTACTCCCCTTGGGATGCCTTGAACAGCTGCAGTGTGCCTGGAGCTAAGGGCTTCCTAGTTTTAAAAATCCTAGCCCTAGGCCTAAGCCTAACAGTAACCCTGGGAAGGTAAATCAGCCTGGTGTTAGGCGTCTTGCCAAGGAAAAAGCCGTGAAAGCAGCCATGTTGTGGCACTTTTGCACTCCCTTTTGGATGCCTTTCACAGCTCCAGTGTGCCTGGAACTCAGGGCTTCCTGATTTTAAAAATCCTAGCCCTAGGCCAAACCCCAACCCTAAGACGAGAAAGGCAAATCAGCCAGGAATTAGGCATGTCCCCAAGGAAAAAGCTGTGGAGGCAGGCATGTTGTGGTACTTTTGCGCTCTTCTTGGCTAGTCCTTCGCAGCTGCTGTGTTCTTGGAACTCAGGGCTTTCTGGTTAATAGACCCTTACCCTAGGCGTAACTCAAACCTTAACCCTAGGAAGGAAAATCAGCCTATGGTTCGGGATGGTCTCATGGAAATATCAGTGGTGGCAGCCAAGTTGCGTCACTTTTGCGCTCCCCTTGGGATGCCTTTCGCAGCTGCAGTGTGCCTGGAGCCCAGGGCTTCCTGGTTTTAAAAGTCCTAGGCCTAAGCCTAACAGTAACCCTAGGAAGGTAAATCAGCCGGGTATTAGGGTTCTTCCTAAGGGAAAAGCCGTGAAAGCAGCCATGTTGTGGCACTTCTGCACTCCCTTTGGGATGCCTTTGGCAGATGAAGTAAGCCTGGAACTCAGGGCTTCCTGGTTAAAGAAATCCAAGCCCTAGGCTGAACCCTAACCCTAACCCTAGGCAGATAAATCAGCCTAGGTATAGGGATGGTGCCAAGGAAAAAGCTGTGAAAGCTGCCATGTTGTTGCACTTTTGTACTCCCCTTGGGATGCCTTGAACAGCTGCAGTGTGCCTGGAGCCCAGGGCTTCCTAGTTTTAAAAATCCTAGCCCTAGGACTAAGCCTAACAGTAACCCTGGGAAGGCAAATCAGCCGGGTATTAGGGTTCTTCCTAAGGGAAAAGCCGTGAAAGCAGCCATGTTGTGGCACTTCTGCACTCGTTTTGGGATGCCTTTGGCAGATGAAGTAAGCGTGGAACTCAGGGCTTCCTGGTTAAAGAAATCCAAGCCCTAGGCTGAACCCTAACCCTAACCCTAGGCAGATAAATCAGCCTAGGTATAGGGATGGTGCCAAGGAAAAAGCTGTGAAAGCTGCCATGTTGTTGCACTTTTGTACTCCCTTTTGGATGCCTTTCACAGCTCCAGTGTGCCTGGAACTCAGGGCTTCCTGCTTTTAAAAATCCTAGCTCTAGGCCGAACCCCAACCCTAAGACGAGAAAGGCAAATCAGCCAGGAATTAGGCATGTCCCCAAGGAAAAAGCTGTGGAGGCAGGCATGTTGTGGTACTTTTGCGCTCTTCTTGGCTAGTCCTTCGCAGCTGCTGTGTTCTTGGAACTCAGGGCTTTCTGGTTAATAGAGCCCTTACCCTAGGCGTAACTCAAACCTTAACCCTAGGAAGGAAAATCAGCCTATGGTTCGGGATGGTCTCATGGAAATATCAGTGGTGGCAGCCAAGTTGCGTCACTTTTGCGCTCCCCTTGGGATGCCTTTCGCAGCTGCAGTGTGCCTGGAGCCCAGGGCTTCCTGGTTTTAAAAGTCCTAGGCCTAAGCCTAACAGTAACCCTAGGAAGGTAAATCAGCCGGGTATTAGGGTTCTTCCTAAGGGAAAAGCCGTGAAAGCAGCCATGTTGTGGCACTTCTGCACTCCCCTTGGGATGCCTTTGGCAGATGAAGTAAGCCTGGAACTCAGGGCTTCCTGGTTAAAGAAATCCAAGCCCTAGGCTGAACCCTAACCCTAACCCTAGGCAGATAAATCAGCCTAGGTATAGGGATGGTGCCAAAGAAAAAGCTGTGAAAGCTGCCATGTTGTTACACTTTTGTACTCCCCTTGGGATGCCTTGAACAGCTGCAGTGTGCCTGGAGCCCAGGGCCTCCTAGTTTTAAAAATCCTAGCCCTAGGCCTAAGCCTAACAGTAACCCTGGGAAGGTAAATCAGCCTGGTGTTAGGCATCTTGCCAAGGAAAAAGCCGTGAAAGCAGCCATGTTGTGGCACTTTTGCACTCCCTTTTGGATGCCTTTCACAGCTCCAGTGTGCCTGGAACTCAGGGCTTCCTGCTTTTAAAAATCCTAGCCCTAGGCCGAACCCCAACCCTAAGACGAGAAAGGCAAATCAGCCAGGAATTAGGCATGTCCCCAAGGAAAAAGCTGTGGAGGCAGGCATGTTGTGGTACTTTTGCGCTCTTCTTGGCTAGTCCTTCGCAGCTGCTGTGTTCTTGGAACTCAGGGCTTTCTGGTTAATAGACCCTTACCCTAGGCGTAACTCAAACCTTAACCCTAGGAAGGAAAATCAGCCTATGGTTCGGGATGGTCTCATGGAAATATCAGTGGTGGCAGCCAAGTTGCGTCACTTTTGCGCTCCCCTTGGGATGCCTTTCGCAGCTGCAGTGTGCCTGGAGCCCAGGGCTTCCTGGTTTTAAAAGTCCTAGGCCTAAGCCTAACAGTAACCCTAGGAAGGTAAATCAGCCGGGTATTAGGGTTCTTCCTAAGGGAAAAGCCGTGAAAGCAGCCATGTTGTGGCACTTCTGCACTCCCTTTGGGATGCCTTTGGCAGATGAAGTAAGCCTGGAACTCAGGGCTTCCTGGTTAAAGAAATCCAAGCCCTAGGCTGAACCCTAACCCTAACCCTAGGCAGATAAATCAGCCTAGGTATAGGGATGGTGCCAAGGAAAAAGCTGTGAAAGCTGCCATGTTGTTGCACTTTTGTACTCCCCTTGGGATGCCTTGAACAGCTGCAGTGTGCCTGGAGCCCAGGGCTTCCTAGTTTTAAAAATCCTAGCCCTAGGACTAAGCCTAACAGTAACCCTGGGAAGGCAAATCAGCTGGGTATTAGGGTTCTTCCTAAGGGAAAAGCCGTGAAAGCAGCCATGTTGTGGCACTTCTGCACTCGTTTTGGGATGCCTTTGGCAGATGAAGTAAGCGTGGAACTCAGGGCTTCCTGGTTAAAGAAATCCAAGCCCTAGGCTGAACCCTAACCCTAACCCTAGGCAGATAAATCAGCCTAGGTATAGGGATGGTGCCAAGGAAAAAGCTGTGAAAGCTGCCATGTTGTTGCACTTTTGTACTCCCCTTGGGATGCCTTGAACAGCTGCAGTGTGCCTGGAGCCCAGGGCTTCCTAGTTTTAAAAATCCTAGCCCTAGGACTAAGCCTAACAGTAACCCTGGGAAGGCAAATCAGCCGGGTATTAGGGTTCTTCCTAAGGGAAAAGCCGTGAAAGCAGCCATGTTGTGGCACTTCTGCACTCGTTTTGGGATGCCTTTGGCAGATGAAGTAAGCGTGGAACTCAGGGCTTCCTGGTTAAAGAAATCCAAGCCCTAGGCTGAACCCTAACCCTAACCCTAGGCAGATAAATCAGCCTAGGTATAGGGATGGTGCCAAGGAAAAAGCTGTGAAAGCTGCCATGTTGTTGCACTTTTGTACTCCCTTTTGGATGCCTTTCACAGCTCCAGTGTGCCTGGAACTCAGGGCTTCCTGCTTTTAAAAATCCTAGCTCTAGGCCGAACCCCAACCCTAAGACGAGAAAGGCAAATCAGCCAGGAATTAGGCATGTCCCCAAGGAAAAAGCTGTGGAGGCAGGCATGTTGTGGTACTTTTGCGCTCTTCTTGGCTAGTCCTTCGCAGCTGCTGTGTTCTTGGAACTCAGGGCTTTCTGGTTAATAGAGCCCTTACCCTAGGCGTAACTCAAACCTTAACCCTAGGAAGGAAAATCAGCCTATGGTTCGGGATGGTCTCATGGAAATATCAGTGGTGGCAGCCAAGTTGCGTCACTTTTGCGCTCCCCTTGGGATGCCTTTCGCAGCTGCAGTGTGCCTGGAGCCCAGGGCTTCCTGGTTTTAAAAGTCCTAGGCCTAAGCCTAACAGTAACCCTAGGAAGGTAAATCAGCCGGGTATTAGGGTTCTTCCTAAGGGAAAAGCCGTGAAAGCAGCCATGTTGTGGCACTTCTGCACTCCCCTTGGGATGCCTTTGGCAGATGAAGTAAGCCTGGAACTCAGGGCTTCCTGGTTAAAGAAATCCAAGCCCTAGGCTGAACCCTAACCCTAACCCTAGGCAGATAAATCAGCCTAGGTATAGGGATGGTGCCAAAGAAAAAGCTGTGAAAGCTGCCATGTTGTTACACTTTTGTACTCCCCTTGGGATGCCTTGAACAGCTGCAGTGTGCCTGGAGCCCAGGGCCTCCTAGTTTTAAAAATCCTAGCCCTAGGCCTAAGCCTAACAGTAACCCTGGGAAGGTAAATCAGCCTGGTGTTAGGCATCTTGCCAAGGAAAAAGCCGTGAAAGCAGCCATGTTGTGGCACTTTTGCACTCCCTTTTGGATGCCTTTCACAGCTCCAGTGTGCCTGGAACTCAGGGCTTCCTGCTTTTAAAAATCCTAGCCCTAGGCCGAACCCCAACCCTAAGACGAGAAAGGCAAATCAGCCAGGAATTAGGCATGTCCCCAAGGAAAAAGCTGTGGAGGCAGGCATGTTGTGGTACTTTTGCGCTCTTCTTGGCTAGTCCTTCGCAGCTGCTGTGTTCTTGGAACTCAGGGCTTTCTGGTTAATAGACCCTTACCCTAGGCGTAACTCAAACCTTAACCCTAGGAAGGAAAATCAGCCTATGGTTCGGGATGGTCTCATGGAAATATCAGTGGTGGCAGCCAAGTTGCGTCACTTTTGCGCTCCCCTTGGGATGCCTTTCGCAGCTGCAGTGTGCCTGGAGCCCAGGGCTTCCTGGTTTTAAAAGTCCTAGGCCTAAGCCTAACAGTAACCCTAGGAAGGTAAATCAGCCGGGTATTAGGGTTCTTCCTAAGGGAAAAGCCGTGAAAGCAGCCATGTTGTGGCACTTCTGCACTCCCTTTGGGATGCCTTTGGCAGATGAAGTAAGCCTGGAACTCAGGGCTTCCTGGTTAAAGAAATCCAAGCCCTAGGCTGAACCCTAACCCTAACCCTAGGCAGATAAATCAGCCTAGGTATAGGGATGGTGCCAAGGAAAAAGCTGTGAAAGCTGCCATGTTGTTGCACTTTTGTACTCCCCTTGGGATGCCTTGAACAGCTGCAGTGTGCCTGGAGCCCAGGGCTTCCTAGTTTTAAAAATCCTAGCCCTAGGACTAAGCCTAACAGTAACCCTGGGAAGGCAAATCAGCTGGGTATTAGGGTTCTTCCTAAGGGAAAAGCCGTGAAAGCAGCCATGTTGTGGCACTTCTGCACTCGTTTTGGGATGCCTTTGGCAGATGAAGTAAGCGTGGAACTCAGGGCTTCCTGGTTAAAGAAATCCAAGCCCTAGGCTGAACCCTAACCCTAACCCTAGGCAGATAAATCAGCCTAGGTATAGGGATGGTGCCAAGGAAAAAGCTGTGAAAGCTGCCATGTTGTTACACTTTTGTACTCCCCTTGGGATGCCTTGAACAGCTGCAGTGTGCCTGGAGCTAAGGGCTTCCTAGTTTTAAAAATCCTAGCCCTAGGCCTAAGCCTAACAATAACCCTGGGAAGGTAAATCAGCCTGGTGTTAGGCGTCTTGCCAAGGAAAAAGCCGTGAAAGCAGCCATGTTGTGGCACTTTTGCACTCCCTTTTGGATGCCTTTCACAGCTCCAGTGTGCCTGGAACTCAGGGCTTCCTGCTTTTAAAAATCCTAGCCCTAGGCCGAACCCCAACCCTAAGACGAGAAAGGCAAATCAGCCAGGAATTAGGCATGTCCCCAAGGAAAAAGCTGTGGAGGCAGGCATGTTGTGGTACTTTTGCGCTCTTCTTGGCTAGTCCTTCGCAGCTGCTGTGTTCTTGGAACTCAGGGCTTTCTGGTTAATAGACCCTTACCCTAGGCGTAACTCAAACCTTAACCCTAGGAAGGAAAATCAGCCTATGGTTCGGGATGGTCTCATGGAAATATCAGTGGTGGCAGCCAAGTTGCGTCACTTTTGCGCTCCCCTTGGGATGCCTTTCGCAGCTGCAGTGTGCCTGGAGCCCAGGGCTTCCTGGTTTTAAAAGTCCTAGGCCTAAGCCTAACAGTAACCCTAGGAAGGTAAATCAGCCGGGTATTAGGGTTCTTCCTAAGGGAAAAGCCGTGAAAGCAGCCATGTTGTGGCACTTCTGCACTCCCTTTGGGATGCCTTTGGCAGATGAAGTAAGCCTGGAACTCAGGGCTTCCTGGTTAAAGAAATCCAAGCCCTAGGCTGAAGCCTAACCCTAACCCTAGGCAGATAAATCAGCCTAGGTATAGGGATGGTGCCAAGGGAAAAGCTGTGAAAGCTGCCATGTTGTTGCACTTTTGTACTCCCCTTGGGATGCCTTGAACAGCTGCAGTGTGCCTGGAGCTAAGGGCTTCCTAGTTTTAAAAATCCTAGCCCTAGGCCTAAGCCTAACAGTAACCCTGGGAAGGCAAATCAGCCTGGTGTTAGGCGTCTTGCCAAGGAAAAAGCCGTGAAAGCAGCCATGTTGTGGCACTTTTGCACTCCCTTTTGGATGCCTTTCACAGCTCCAGTGTGCCTGGAACTCAGGGCTTCCTGCTTTTAAAAATCCTAGCCCTAGGCCGAACCCCAACCCTAAGACGAGAAAGGCAAATCAGCCAGGAATTAGGCATGTCCCCAAGGAAAAAGCTGTGGAGGCAGGCATGTTGTGCTACTTTTGCGCTCTTCTTGGGTAGTCCTTCGCAGCTGCTGTGTTCTTGGAACTCAGGGCTTTCTGGTTAATAGACCCTTACCCTAGGCGTAACTCAAACCTTAACCCTAGGAAGGAAAATCAGCCTATGGTTCGGGATGGTCTCATGGAAATATCAGTGGTGGCAGCCAAGTTGCGTCACTTTTGCGCTCCCCTTGGGATGCCTTTCGCAGCTGCAGTGTGCCTGGAGCCCAGGGCTTCCTGGTTTTAAAAGTCCTAGGCCTAAGCCTAACAGTAACCCTAGGAAGGTAAATCAGCCGGGTATTAGGGTTCTTCCTAAGGGAAAAGCCGTGAAAGCAGCCATGTTGTGGCACTTCTGCACTCCCTTTGGGATGCCTTTGGCAGATGAAGTAAGCCTGGAACTCAGGGCTTCCTGGTTAAAGAAATCCAAGCCCTAGGCTGAACCCTAACCCTAACCCTAGGCAGATAAATCAGCCTAGGTATAGGGATGGTGCCAAGGAAAAAGCTGTGAAAGCTGCCATGTTGTTGCACTTTTGTACTCCCCTTGGGATGCCTTGAACAGCTGCAGTGTGCCTGGAGCTAAGGGCTTCCTAGTTTTAAAAATCCTAGCCCTAGGCCTAAGCCTAACAATAACCCTGGGAAGGTAAATCAGCCTGGTGTTAGGCGTCTTGCCAAGGAAAAAGCCGTGAAAGCAGCCATGTTGTGGCACTTTTGCACTCCCTTTTGGATGCCTTTCACAGCTCCAGTGTGCCTGGAACTCAGGGCTTCCTGCTTTTAAAAATCCTAGCCCTAGGCCGAACCCCAACCCTAAGACGAGAAAGGCAAATCAGCCAGGAATTAGGCATGTCCCCAAGGAAAAAGCTGTGGAGGCAGGCATGTTGTGGTACTTTTGCGCTCTTCTTGGCTAGTCCTTCGCAGCTGCTGTGTTCTTGGAACTCAGGGCTTTCTGGTTAATAGACCCTTACCCTAGGCGTAACTCAAACCTTAACCCTAGGAAGGAAAATCAGCCTATGGTTCGGGATGGTCTCATGGAAATATCAGTGGTGGCAGCCAAGTTGCGTCACTTTTGCGCTCCCCTTGGGATGCCTTTCGCAGCTGCAGTGTGCCTGGAGCCCAGGGCTTCCTGGTTTTAAAAGTCCTAGGCCTAAGCCTAACAGTAACCCTAGGAAGGTAAATCAGCCGGGTATTAGGGTTCTTCCTAAGGGAAAAGCCGTGAAAGCAGCCATGTTGTGGCACTTCTGCACTCCCTTTGGGATGCCTTTGGCAGATGAAGTAAGCCTGGAACTCAGGGCTTCCTGGTTAAAGAAATCCAAGACCTAGGCTGAACCCTAACCCTAACCCTAGGCAGATAAATCAGCCTAGGTATAGGGATGGTGCCAAGGAAAAAGCTGTGAAAGCTGCCATGTTGTTGCACTTTTGTACTCCCCTTGGGATGCCTTGAACAGCTGCAGTGTGCCTGGAGCCCAGGGCTTC